>NC_069380.1:41244722-41562777 GCF_027475565.1 Acinonyx jubatus
AGCAAATCTGGAATCCTATACAAATCTGGATATCCCAGATATCCTTGAACAAGTGAACGATTCACCAAACTGATTTTATCATGGAATACTACTCAGCAATAAAAAGGATTTAATTGTTGATACATGCAACCACTTGGACAAATCTCCAGGAAATAATGCTGAAAAACCCTGCTGATACCAAAAGGCTACATACTGTATGATCTCATTAATATTGGTAAAGTGACAAAACTGAAGAAATGGAGGATAGGTTAGTGGTCACCAGGGGTTAGGGATGGTCTGGGAAGAGGACAGGATGATGGAAAGAAGATACCTAGGGTTATAAAAGAGCAATAGGAGAGATACTTGTAGTGTGGAACTTTTTAGTATCTTGACCGTTATCATGGATACATAAACCTACCCAGGAGATAAAATTGTACAGAACTAATTACAATACACACACACACACACACACACACACACACACACACACACACACGAGTACCAGTAAAACTGATGAAATTTGGATAAGATGAGTAAATTGTACAAATGTCAATACCCTGACTGTGATTTTGTACTATAGTTTTGCAAAAATGTTACCATCTGATACACTGGGCAAAGTTGAGTGGGACTTCTCTCATTATTTCTTAAAACTGCAAGTAAATCTTTAATTAGGTCAATAAACATTAAAAAATTAATTAGAGAAGAAGATTTATAGTGGAAAAAAGTAAAGGCAAATGAGAGTTTAGAAAAGGAAATGTAAGTAGTTAGCTTCACAAAGTGATTAGAGTTAGGCAATGTATTTTGAATACAGAATTGTAAAGGTTGAAGACTACAGAATCCATATATAACAGTTATAAGACATAAAATAAGATTTTACTTCATATATGAGTTAGAGGACACATTTAAATAAATGGCTCTTGAAAATAGAAGAAAATTAGTCTAGAATGCATATTTTATAATTTCAGCACTTATATGATTGAACATTGTGTATCAAAAAAAAGGTAAAATTGACCAGACTGTATTAACATCTATATCAGTAAACTCTTCAATAATGGAAACATATAATTTTTTATATTATAAATAATATTTTATTATCAGGCACAAAAGAATCAAAATTTTACCACAGGTTCAAGGTAACTTTTCAAGAGCTTTTGCTTTATCAAAATATATTAGATGAAGCCTAATAAAATTTGAAGTATGTTTCCTATGAGAATATGTTCAATATGATACGGTAAGTTATCCTACCTAAATAGCACACTCACATATAATATCAGATACTGTGCTCTAAGGCTGGTCCTCCTAGGCATTTACTATGAATTGTTCTTATCTCAAATAATATTCTAATACATTTGGAAGCCTCTTTATAGGCAATAAATACATGTAATTTAAAACATTGACCCTTCACTTGTTATTTGTAGACCTATCGGAATGATTTACTCACATAACTATATCTGAGAAATTATAATAGCCAGAGATTGAATGTTATGGATAAATAGAAGGGCATTATCAAAGTCTTAGCAAGCTCTATTTAGGCTAAAAATAGCAATTAAATGGCATTGATGTTCTTTTTTACCTTGTTGCCATGAGAAATAATTGTCCTCTTCTGCCCTACATACCAGATGTACTCCCAGCAAACACCCTCATTATCACTTGACAGTTCAACTGCTAAAGGATTGCTGTTTTTATGTAATTATTCTTATTAGCCATTTTTCATAAAAAGCTTATGAGATAGACTGATAAGTCTATTGCATATGCAATTACAAATGAGAAACCTCAATAGTGAATGGGCAAATAATTCTGCTGAGGTCATAAAATAGTCAAATGTTCCCGTACAAGTTTTTTTTCCCTTTTTCCAGTCTCTTAATCTGACACTTTTGTTGCTGGCTATCTTGGCTGGGTCTTGGAAGCAAATATGTCATTGCATATGCCTGAATTAATATGAATGTCTGATTACACGTTAAAATCTACAAGTCCCTCTAATTGCTCTTGTGGCAAATTGGTGATGACATGAACTTTTAAATACATGGAATTTTGCAGACAGTATGTCCAAGTGGGGAAAACAAAGTAATAGGATTTAGATTCAGAAGAGTTGGATTCTACTTCAACTTCTGACTTTTTGATCACTTAATTTTGGGTAAATCTTTTAAAGCCTCTGAATTTCCCTGTTCTCAACTAGGATCCAATTTAACTATCACCTTCTTTCTGTAATTTTGTATGACTTTCCTAAATAGAATTCCCCATTGCCTTATGTGAGTTTCTTGAAGGTAAGGATCACAATTGTTCACCTTGTATCACTGGATTTTAGTACACTATTTGGCTAGATACAACCTTGAGATAGCAGGTTGAGATAATGTATGTTTGGTGCTTTATAAACTGAAAAGTGATTTAGGCTTACATCTTTATAATTATGGCTATTAATGGTAGTCACACAATTAAGGGTATTGAGTTGAGTGATTTTTTTTTTTTTTTTTTTTTTTTTTGCGGGGCAGTACAAAACCAACGGAAATGCAATACAACTAATTAGTCAACATTACCTGCATAACGACACAGGCATCCTGAAGAATTCCACTACAGGTCCTTTTACCTTATAGCTACTTTCCAGTGAATTTTCTCCTTGCTTTCTTTCTCTCAATTACTCTACTCCAGATTTATTTTTCTTCCCTGCTTTTCATTGTAAAAATCTGTTCTCCAAACTGAGGCAGATAGAAAAAAAATAAAATGAAAAATTCTATAGTCTGTTCATAAAATCCCTCTACTCAATAGCCTACCTGCCTTTGTCACTCTGGGCAAAACCACCAAGAAAAACACCATTTCCCAATAAATTCGTTTCTGCTTCCCTCCATGTCTACACCCAAGTTGTTAATCATTGCTGGAGAAAAACCACATCACATAACCAGGATGGCTTAGTGACATATTTGCGATCACTAGCTTTTAGTGAAAGCTGACCATTGCTTTGCAACAACTGTATTGGTTCTCTGGTCAGTCTGTAGTACCCTCTCCACAACCACTTTTGCCAGCCAGTTTTCACGTGCTTCTTTTAAAATGTAGTGTCTGGGGGTGTCTGGGTGGCTCAGTTGGTTAAACATTCAGCTTTGGCTCAGGTCATGATCTCACAATTTGTGAGCTCGAGCCCCACATTGGGCTCTCGGGCTCTCTTCTGTCAGCCTGGAGCTTGCTTCACATCTTCTGGACCCCTTCTCTCTGCCCCTCTCCTGTTTTCTCTCCCTCTCTCTCTTTCTCTGTCTCTCTCTCCCTCCCTCCCTCAAAAATAAATTAAAAAATAAAATATTATAAAATAAAAGCAGTGTCTGTTATTTAATTTTTATTTCTGGGTTTTATATTCCAATCCTTCTAGGCTTCTCCATACCTTACTGCTGTTAAATCAATCTCTTTTGTATCTTCAAACTCCTACTCTCTTATGGGTCTTTCAAATAGTTTAAAACATGTTCATCTTCAGAAATAATTTCCTCAAGTCAGTGTCTAGCTATGACCTTAAGTTTCTTACTTTCCACCAAAGGTTCCTGAAAAAGTCACATCCTTCACAGTTTCCAACTCAACTAACTCCAGTGTGGCCTCTGCCCTTGACTGTTTCAAAGAAGGTGGCCTTACTCTAAATGCCTTAGAAGGAGAAAGAAGGAGTGGTCTAGCAACAACACAGATATTTATGTTTGAAAATACCTCTGTTCACATGTTCAGCCCCAGATCTTTCCTGGTTCCTAACAGAAATATCCAGTTGTATTTCTCACAAGCATCTATGATTCATCCAGTGGTTTGGTTCCTACTTCAGGACATAGCACCATAATCCAGCAGGTTTCTTAAGTCGGAAACCTGAGTGTCTTTACTGATATTTCCTTTGACTCCTCCCCACATCCAGTCCCAGCAGCATTTACTGAAAATCTGACAAGGGTTCTCCACTGCTTTTAGAATCATGTTGAAAAGCTTTACATGATTCACAAGCCCTTACATGACTCCCTCTGTCTACTACTCTCTTTGACAGTGATTAGTAGGCTCTAAGCCAGTGCCTTCATTTCATTCTTTAAAGATATATGCCTTGTTCTTATTTCCTTCCAAGCCATAAGCACCTCTTGTTCTCATTATGTGGTATCTTCTTCATCCATCCACACCTTTCCATTCTTTAGGTCTTAGCTGAGATGTCGTTTCTTCAGAGACATTCCTTACCCATTTCCATCCAATTATACCAAGTTTCTCTTTAATTAAGTCTCAAAACACCCTGTAATTTTTCTCAATTTATATAGTTTTTACAAAGTAATGAATTATATGTTATTCCCTCACTAGACAAGTCTAATGAGAGAAAAAATCATATATATAGATATAGAGATATATCATAGGTAATAATACAGGTATTATATATACACCCATTATACCTGATCCTTAGCATGGTCTTGCAGATAGCAGCTGCTCAATAAATACATTAATTATACCTTTTTGTTCTTAAAATTAACAATGGGTATAGAACAAAATATAATCAGACAGGAATATGTAAGCTGAACACCTTGGATTATTTTCAACCTAAATAAGAAAAGCAATTTCCATAAAACATCACAACAGAAAATAAACGAAAATTCTTCAACAATCCAAAACAGGTAGTCTTTACTTTTATAATCAACATGAGGTTAGAACCAATCAACTATTTAAATATAAACATTTTATTGCTTTGATAGTTTCATTCCTTTAGAATTTCGAAGTTAATATATAATCCAAAAATGTTTCTTATAAATGAAGTGTATACTTCTATGTGATGAACTGTCATATGTTAACACCTAAGTTTCCTTGCACACACAGATACATACATATTGCTGTGTGTGTATCTATTTCTCTTTATAATGGCCATAATCGTAACAGTCAAATTTAAGGTTGTAGCCTCAAACCTTTACAGCTACTGCAGAGCCTATAAAGGAATCCTGCTTAAGATTGTTAAAGATAGCATTCACAGTTAGTCTTAACCTTGGTAGATCATTAAATAAGAAACTACTAATGAGACATGCCCTTCTTCTAGCCAATGCTTCTTTTTTATTCAGCATGACAGCATCATCCACACCATAACTGCAAAGTAATCTGTTTTGTCTGGGAATCATAATTACATATTGACAAGTTAAACTGTGAGACCTAAATCAGGGGAATTTAAGCTATTATGGGAGCGTTCTCATGGGGAAAACCTAAAGGGACATCAATTATTTTGCCACAATCTCACTCCTTTTCAATTTTCCATTCTTGTGTGGAATGAAATCCTATGAGAAAAGAAGCTATAGAAAAACTGGATGCAGTACTTTGCCTTGGGATTGAGAAATAGCTTCTATGAGTAATTAAAATAAAAACAGGTTATAACTCATCAGTGAATTTATTCAGGGGCAGACATTTCTATCAGTGCATTGTATTTTTTCCATGTAAAATTACATTAAAGAGAAATAATATATATTATGCAATTATATATATATTATATAAAAGACTTTACAGCTGCCTGAATAAAAAATAGCATATCATTTCACAGAACAAGTAATTGACAAGCTATCTCCCTGAGAAATAATTTTATATAACATAAATTAATTTCAAAAGTCTTTACAACTGTTATAAAAGATCAAAATCATTGGTATTGATTTCTTCCATGAACCAGTCTACTAACAAATAAATATATGGTCAATTAAAATTAGAAATATTATCGTGCATACTCTTTGCCAATATTATACAAATTAAGATGGATCCTTAAATTAAAAAAAAATTCTTTTCAGAATTGATTCATTCTAGGGGTGGAATTATTATTTGCAGTAAACAAACTACCCTGGATTTCAGGAATAGGAATTACCAGGTAAATAACAGAAACAAAAATGGATAACAGTATTTTTTTTATTTAAATTTTGTTTCACTAGTGACATTTCGGACTAACATGTATATTATCAGTATTATACAAATTCTACATTTGGAGCACAAAGTACTTACACTGCCAGGAAACCATGTATGGTCTGACACCTTTTTCAGAGTTTTGTCCTTTTCCCTAGTTGGTAGTCCTGAAATACAGTGCATTGGGTGTTTAATTTATATCTGTATTTTTATTACTTTTGTATCCCCAAAGAAACTGAAATAGAAGCAGCCTCTTTCACTGGCAGGGGATTGCGTTCTGATTTTCTTAAGTTTTGCAGTTCCACTTGAGTTGAAGAGCATTAGTTATTGGTTAAAAGAGGGGTTTCAAAGCTCTGGATCTTAGCACATTGTTGACTGAGGATTCTGAGGCTCAGCAAACCTGGCTAAAATCCAGAAGATAATAGATGTATGCAAAGTTGAAAAATAGGACACACAACTGTAAACTCAGCTGATAAACTCCCATCACCAATTTACTAGTTCTCTAAAGTGCTGATACAGAGGTAAAGATGGGAAAGCTATGATAACAAACACATTTCTGGCCCTTTCCTCTTATCACAACTAGCAATTAGCCTGAGATCAAAGTTAACATTTGTCTTTGTGTAACACGTATACTGTATATCTATCTAGAAGATTATATACATTATCTAACAAGGTTTGATATTTTAAATATTTCCCTAACGTATTAATATGCTCCATGAAGACCCCAGAAGCAAGTATAAAAACAAACATTAGTAAAATCCATGCAAACTAGAAACGTGTACTCTTTCAGATAATTTGTCAAAATATTTTTCAGCTTCAAAGAAAACATCCTACTGTCTGGGCTCATATTGTCTTGTTTTGTGTGAGTGTGGTGCCTCTCTGTTCAGGGAGGGGTATCTGCAGGAAGGTTTTTTTCAACCAAGAAAGTTGACTTTGAATTGAATGTTTTTGTCTGACTTTGAACAAATTACATTAGTTTAATGAGCTACAGATTTTTTTATCTTTAGAGTGAGGATAAGAACTACTCACTCACCAGGGTGATGAGGCACAAATGCCTTGGAGCTGGTCTGCTATAGGGCCTGGGTATGTGCTCAGTCTGTCATAGGTTTGCCTTATCGGGACAGAACCACTAGGAAGCTTGCTCACAATAGCAACTTCTAAAACACTGATCTCATATGTTTCAATCTTAGACAAACGTATTTCACAAGAAAGAAACAAATGTCCAGAACTAGAAACTATACTGAAATCTCCAATAGTCCATGAATTAAGGAGAAGACAGGGAAAGTTGAGTTTCAAATGATCCACTGAAAACGATTGCCTGCACTTATTCTGTAAAAACAATACTACAAATAACAACAATGATAATAACATAATAGGATAATAACATAACAATGGTAATAACCCTTAATATGAGGTAATACAATAAATTCAGTAAACATTGAGAAAACCAGTGGAGTTCATTTTGTTCCCTGCCACCTAGCCACAAACCCTCCCCTCCCTTGAATTTCCAGTTAACTTAAGCTTCTTTAATCTTTGCAGATCTGAGGGCTGCTTAACTATCTCTGCAAGGCAAGGCTACTTATAATTCTATCATTGATACCCATTGGAGACACTCAATGTGGGTCTTTCTCTTCTTGCCTGTATAGGTCAACATTTAGTGATCAACCAGTAGGGCTGGGCCCCTAGAATAAACATCCTCCCATTTTTCATAACCATGGATACTACATATTTAATAGAAGCCCCTCCATTCTACAGGTACATGGTCTCTTAATTGCTTTGTCTGTAGTTTTGGCATACATAATAAATAGGAATCTCTATCTTCCGAAATTGATGCTCCTATTAGTTTCATTCTGCAGTAGCCATTAACCACAACTAAAATATAAATATATAAATCATAATAAGTGTTCCATAATGGAGATCATAAAATCTACTACATAAAATGGCTTCATATAAATATACTGAAGTATATCAGCAGCCAAAATGCTAAACTTCGAACCAGAAAAATATTGCGACAGGGACAAGCAATGTTAAATCACCAGCAAACAAAATATTGCTACATTCATTTACTGAAGGTCAAAAACATGAATGAGAAAATGACTGTTATGAGAGATATGGACCAAGGGTGGAAAAACAGATTCTCTTTGCAGAGAATTTTTCTGTGAACCTGCACATTTAATGTGTTGGTGTGATGGGGAAAGAGAAAGTTATCAAGCAACGATGTTTTTACAATAAAAAATATGGTGAAAAATGGGCGTATCGATCAGCTAGACTGGACTTATTTGTTTTTGCCCACCTTATTCCAAAAAATGGTTTGAAGTAGCTTGACTGTCAAACATTAAAGCAAAATAGTGCCTGGTGCATAAATATTGAAATATCTCAAATATTTGAAGTGAAGAAGAAGTTAGGAAGAAAAAGAAAAAAAAAACAGTGACAAAGGTAGAATTTATGTTAGAACTCACAAAGCTGGTGTTCTTAACCATAAACCTAGAAAAAAAGTAATCTTCAAAGAACCTTCATTGGAACACGTTAAATGAGTCAATTGTGGACACAATTAAACATCCAGATACTATCTCCAAGTCAAAATTAGATCTAAATCCCTCCCAAAATTTTGTGAAGGTGTTTAAATATCTTTCTTTAAAATGTATCTTTGAACTTTCAAGTTTCTAGTATCCAAAGGATCTATATATCTTGAAAGACTATAGATTCAGGCCTGACATAAACTATGTCAGACAGGATCATGAGAAATGAACGTTTTAAGAAAAAAGCAATAAATAATTCCATACAGTACATATGTATAAACCATTTCCCCATTCCAGATAAATTGTAACCAAACCTTCCTTTGAGATTACATATCAATTTAAAACATCTTTGTTGAAATATCTCTCTCATTTTTCTAGAAGTATGGCATACATGATTTTATTCCTTACTAGATTACTTACTTACAAGACTGCTTGAGGCCTGAATCCGGTGTTATATTCATCCTTCCATCCTACTCATCGTGCTGTCTGACACTTGGGAGATACTCCATAAAATGCTTTTTAAACAAGCATATCTCTGATATCACCATAATGCATGTGTGGAAAAGGTCATTAAGTCTTGCATGAAGTGCTAAATATTGTCAAATACGAATAAGGCACGCAGGGTGGTGGTGGCAGGAAGTGATTGCTAACGGATACACGTTTCTTCTTGGGGTGATGAAAGTATCCTATAATTGAGAGTTGATGATTACACAACTCTGTGAATATACTAAAAATCACAGAAATGTACACTTTAAATGAGTGCATTTTAGAAAATGCAAATGGTATCTCAATAAAGTTGTTAAAAATACAAGAAGCTCAATTATTGCCATGTCAATTTTGACATTTTTTCTTCTACATTCTCAAGCTGATGTTGAAAATCATGGAGAGGGATCAGAACAGGATGGGACATACATGGAAATGCAAGAGGATTACAGGAAGTGGGAGTTTGCTCAATTAGTAGTGAACATGGCCTGATTTCTGACCCACGCAGAGGTGTTCAGCAAGCGTGACCTCTTGGCTTCAGCCTTGCCAATCTTCAGTTCCACAGATATTCCTACATTTATGAAGCCCTGATTCTTACATTAAATCCCTTTATTCCCATTTTTAAAAAGGCTATGAGAGCTACTAAGGTTTACCATAAAATATGTGATGCCTCACACTTGCCTCAAATAGGAACCATGAAGTCGTTAAGTTTTGAATTCCAGACAGTGAAAATGTGTAAATAGATTATGTTTGGAAAATGGTTTCGCTTTCTAGAGAAAAGTTCAAAACGCAAATCAAAGTCTTGAGACTTTATTGCCACTGGCAAGTCAGTGTCATTCCACGGATGGGATAAAATAAGCTTCAAGATAGCATGATTATTCAGCCAGGCAATAATTTGCGTTGTGAAGGTTTCCTGCAATACTGGGTGGCGGATAATAAGGAGACTAACATTAAATACACCATCTGTTGTGGGTCTTCTGTCTCAAAGAAGATGCACAGCAAAACTGAATTCCCTGAAGTACAATGTTATCAGGGATGCTTTTAATTATACCATTTATTCCTATTCCTCATGACAACAAACTTACCTTGGAAGAAACATGCAAATAAGACTATCAAAAGGAAATACACCACTTCAAAACTCAAAAACAAACAAACAAAAAAGTTCTCTTCGTGAAAGAGAATCATTTAATTACTCTCACATTTCCTCCAAAGATTTAGATTTCATCCCCAGAAATTGAATTATAGTCCAAGTGTGCCCAAGAAGTGAAGGGTGCCAGGTGCTGTGAAAACAAGACACTCAACAGCAGGCCCCTGTTTTTGCTTCAGTCTCTTTGTGGTTTCAAATGCCTACGGCTTGAGGCTCTGCCTCAGAGATCTACATAATGATAGAAATTTACACTGTCCACCAGTTATCCTATTTAGATCTTGAAAAAACGTACCTCATCTAGCCAGCATTATAACTATTCATATGGATGTGCAACAAATGATCCACTAATCCATTTCTCTTCAGGCCCCCTCCATCAGTCACTCTCAAACTTAAATCTTTCTCTGGAAAGCCAGTGAGAATCTCATGCTCCATCAGGTCATTCTGGGTAGTATGTTGAGACCAAAATATATATCATTACACACCTAACCTATTGAGATAGAGAAAAGTACTCTTATTTTTTAATAGTAGTACATAATACTGGGTTCTGGTCTCTTCAAAAAAATTGGCTTACCTTTGCAATTTCACACTGCTATATTCCATATCAGAAAGTAAGATTTCTTTATCTAGATGGCACCTATTCTAAGAACAATCTGGATAAATTAAAATGTCATTAAGCCATTTCAATAATCATCCTCATAGTTCACTCATCTCAGGAAACTATCTCATATTAAGGATAAAATATTAACTAGTTGACTGATAATTGCTACTTCTAGAGAGCCTTGTTCTTTTAATATTTCTTAATGCAGACTAACAGACATACCTTTTATAATCTCTCATATTTAGTACAATTACTTAAAAGTGATTTTTATTTCATAAAAATTCTGAATGCTGACAACACTATTAAGTCCAAAAATCTGCAAAACTACTACTCTGTGGTCAAAACTACCTAAGTAGTACAGAGGCATAAGTAGACAACCAGAATGGAAATCATAAATTGTCCTCTCTAAGCTTAGTTTACCACTAGCAGAATCTATTATAAAATCTATTTCTCAGTAAGCACAAGGAATTTACAGAATCTGAAGCAAGGTCTTGGTTCCATCTTAATAGTCTTCTGAGGACAGGGATCCACCATCAATTCCTGTTAATATTTCTTTACATGTCTCAAGCTCTCTTTGTGCTCCAAACACAAATTCTCCATCTACTCTCTACCAAAACACCTGTAATAATCTTTCATCTGGTTTTTATGCCTCCTTTTATCTGGGTGCCAACACCAAGTTTAGTGTTCCATAAGCCCTCATTTTCATTATGTTAGACTGCTTTTTTACATTTGTCTCTCTCTCCTTTAGTCTCATTTTTATCCTCCCCTAAACAAGATCCATACATGGGCTTAAGACTGATCCTGAAGTTATATGCAAAATTGAGTATACATGAATATGCATTTTTCTCTTAGTGGTTCATTTTGGTGTCATGAATCACATTGGTGATCTGATTAATGAAATGGATATCCTCTTCAGAAAAATATTTGCATACATGCACCTGGCTATGACATCTTGATAATTGTTATTTATTTGAGACTACTATATTACCATCTGATTACCTATTCAATATTTAGAATTAAAGCTTTCTTTTGAGAGAAAGAGAGTGAGAGGGGGAAGGGACAGAGAGATGGAGAGATAGGGATAGAGAGAGAGAGAGAGAGAGAGAGAGAGAGAGAGAGAATCCCAAGCAGGCTTCACGCAGTCAGCATGGAGCCAGATGTGGCGCTCAAGCTCATGAACCATGAGATTGTGACCTGAGCCAAAATCAAGAGTTGGTCTCTTAACCTATTGAGCCACGCAGGTGCCCCTAGAATTGAAACTTTTCAAAATAATTTAATGTCCCATGCTCTGTTTAATCACTTCATATGTCAAGAAAGAAACTATGTCATGGAAAATACTTCATGGAAAAGCCTTAGAAAGCTGTTTCTCAAAGAAATCCTAATAAAATATACACTGAACAACACTGATTTTAATTGTATGGTTTTACTTACAGGTAAATTTTTTACAGTGCAGTACTATAAATGTGTTTTCCTTATGATTTTCTTAGTAACATCTTCTTTTCTCTAGCTTATTTTATGGTAAGAATACAGCATATAATACATATTGTATACAAGATATGTGGCAATCTATTGCTTATGTTATTGGTAAGGCCTAAGGTCAACAATAGGTAATTGGTAGTTACATTTTTGAGGAGTCCAAAGTTAACACGCAGATTTTTTTGTTGTATGGGGATTGGTGGTCTAACCCCCACATTGCTAACGGGTCAACTGTATACTCAACAAGGTTGTTTTGAGCAGAGAATTAATGTGATTTCTAGACTTGAACGAAAGCCACGAATCCTAGATTGTAACCAAATATTACTGCTCCAAACAACTTAGGCATTTCCATTTGATTATTGCGAGGTTCAAGTTATCAAATCATTGACCAAAGTGGAGAACCATTAGCTACTATCACCATGCAATTCTTAAATGAGTGATAAAAGTTTCAGTTACTTCAGGTTCCAATGGTTCAAGTGATACCAATATAATATTCGTTTTAACCTTTATACTTCATTGATCTCTATATCATCACTATCTCCAAAAAAAATCTTGAACATTTTTCATAATTATCTTCATTATTTCAAATGCTGCCAAGAAAATATCATTAAATTCAGTTCAAACAGCATTCATTTGACTCAAAATATGTATGAGGCATGGCAGTTGATAAAGGAAGAAATGAAATATTGTCCTTGACTTCTAGAGGCTCATAATTGAAGTATGAGGCAGTTTCGTAAATGCAAAAAGTTGTAACACGTATCTCAAGAAAGTGAGGGGAAACTGTTTAACTCCAACCAGAAATAAGCTAAGGGCATTTCAAAGAGAAGGTAGTATTTAAATTAAAGATAAATAAAACTCTGCTATGTAATAAGAAGTGGTAAGATCATTCCAGTTAGGGGAAATAGTTTACACAAAGGCATATAAGTAGGAAAGCACATGAATTAGTAGCTTGGGGAGACGAATATGGGGGTGCATGTTGGGAAAGTGTACAATATAAAACACACACACAAATAAATTGCCTCTGTGCTGTTTAAAGTTTTGATTATCAGTGAGAAGTTGAAACTAATTAGGTAGTTTTCTAGTATAACTAGTAATTTTAATAACCCTTACATAAATATCAAGTGCGACCAATTAAAATTAATTTAAGTGTGTATCTCCTTTCTATATATTTAATAGATTCTTATCTCTGCATTCCTGACAAAACTTCCTGAGTGAGACTGTGCAAGGCTGCTTTTTATCTTATCGGTTTTTTTAAAAAACAAAATAAGTCACTTTAAAGAGTATTTTATCCACTCTTTTAAGAAGTTAAAAAGGTATTTTAGAAATCAAATCCTTTAAAATCCCCCCTATTATTCATTATTTTCTCTTACAAATTACTGGCATGCATCATACAAATAAAACGCGAGTGCTACTGGCAGTAGGCAGGGGACTTGAAGACCTCACCCTCTCTATCAGAGGACCTCCAAAGTGGCTTGTGGTGCTGCCATTGGCCCTTTGTTTTCCTTTTGGAAAAGACGGACAATTACTTTGAACTGTACTGCAGTGTGCAGAGGTGAACCAATGATCATATAACATGAATTTATGACCAACAAATTCAGTTTCAATTCTGACCTAAGACAAAGAAACTAAAAGAGGTCTTCCGTGTCTTTTGTGTCCAACACTTTGTTTCAAGCTGAGACTATTAAATGAGGGATTTATCTTGGGTCAACTCTATTGGGTTAGTACACTCTATCCAACTTCGTGATACAAGGTTGGTCCATTTCAAACCACATCAAACACGGACCTCTTATTATAAAAGTCTATCTACGGGATAGGAAGGAGCCAGAGAAAGCATTCACATCTGAGTGTCAGCTCATACACTTGGTAAGTATACTGGAGATAATGCCCTGACTATTTAGACTCTCCACTAGATTCAAGGAGAAATAAACATAAATGAACTAAAAGTAGTTAAAGCACTAGCAGAATGACGCGTTAGACTTTAGACAGATCGATGCCGGCACATTTTTAAAAAAGTGAACACTATCAAGAGAGCCCAAATAAGAATATGTTTCAGCCACAAAAGGGAAACATGTTAGGTATAGTTCAGAGATTAAATTTCAGATTTTTTTCAACCGACTGTAATTTTCACTCAAGCAATGCCTTTTAGAAGAAAATAATCACCACGACACTGTGTGCATTTCTGAGGCAAGCACATCTACATGTGTAGCTATTAGCCTTTGCTGCAAGTCTTTTGGCAGACAGACTGGGGTCTAGGCTCAGCTGGGAGGCTGCATGGAAGTCTCAGAGTTCCCAGCAGCAAAACAGAGCAAATTCCAACAAGCCTACACTTTCCCACCTTTTTATGGGAAGAGGTGCAAAATAGCATGGCTTTTTAAAAGAAATCTACCATAAAATTAATACACAATATGCTCAGGGCTAGAGCATTTAAGTAACAAATCTTAAAATAAATTCAGAGTTTTTGGCTAGCATAATCTATTTCCAAAAATGGATTGAAAAAAACAAAAAGCAAAAACAAAAAACCAAAAACTATCTCCTCATAGCACCAACGTTTTTTTTCATTTTTAAGGTAAACTGATAGTATTGATTGAACTATGTTATTATTAATTCCCTGCCCAGATAAATATAACATATTTAAAGAAAAATTAAAAGTAAAATTAAAGTATTATGGCTTAGAATACAGTATAAGTCAACATAAGTTACAAAACTACAAATAAAAAATACAAGCATGCAAACCAAATGAACATTATGTCAAATTTAAAAAATAATTGGAAATATCATCTTCACTGGCTACCAACGTTTGGCCTATAAGGAAAATCTAAGAGTAATACTGAGTTAGCACTCTAAAGGTAAACCCACCTCAGTATCGGCGAAATTTATGTAACCTCTGTCATCACTACAGGTTTCTGGCTGGGAGTATATCGATGTCCTCTCCCAGAGCTCTGAATCTGAGGGTATTTCTCATTGTTGGCAGCTGGACTGCTGAGGGCTGTGTGACAGTAGCTGCCTGAAAATACAGTCCTCTGTGTGTGTATGTGGTACTTAGGTTTCTAATACGGTCAGAGAGAAAATTCCCGAATTAATTCTTGAAGCAGCATCTCAAGTGAAAGCATGTTGCAGCAATATGCAGAAGTTAACTTGCAATAAAAAAAAAGAAAAAAAAAGTCTTGGAGATTTCTGAACATCCATAAAACTTTCAAACCAAATTAAAACACCGCCAAACAATCAAGAATGCTATACAGCTGGAGTGTAATGATTCTTCAATTTTACATCTTTACTTGCCCTCCCGTTTTCAGTCCAATGCCACTGAGTGATCCACTCACCTCCAAAATCTCTCTCTTGTCTTACGACTATCTTGTTCTTCCATATTCTGGGAGATGGGCAAAATGTGGGAAGAAATGGTCACAACCTCTTCATTTTTTCTTTACAATAACTTTGTAAAAAAAATCATCTCTTGCTTGACAGAATTTCCCTATGGCATTGGGCCACCTTCACATAGCCATCTATAATTTTTCTCCTGCTTGAAACAATTTCCCACATGCCACTCTTGTTAATGACTGAGATACCCCCTGATGGTGCTTAACATTTAATAGTGCTAGAGCTCCACATTTGCCCAAACAACCTTTTCCATTTACCTTACCTCAAAGGCCTTCTAATTTTTCTTCAGAGACAGAAATCCTTTAAGCCCATTGTATCCTTAGGCTACAAATTTACTGAGATTTAGGTTTCCAATAAGAGCGTTGAGATGAATGCCACCATCTCATTTATGAATCAATTTTTGCCCATCGGCTTTTTACTGTTATTACTTTTTATTTTATTTTTCACTCAAAGGAGAGAACCTTTATTACATGTGTGTGCATTTATGTGTGTGTTTGTGTGTATATACATACGTGCGCACACATATATTCACGTGTTTCGTATTTATTAAACTGCTGAAAATTTAAAGAAAATTAAAGTCTATGAACACGAAAACTTCTAAATAAACTTCTTGCCCTAATATCTGTCATACTTTGTCCTTCATTTCTATGTCCACAGGAGAAAGATATACAGGATAAAATTCCTAAGGATTATATTGAAAGCTGATTAAACAATTATTTTCCTGAATATAATTCATGGAAACTCAGTAAGCTGACAGCATAAAACATTTTATATAATTTTATGGTTTGGTGTTCTAATGCAGACAGTACCTTGAAATGGAGAAATAACAAAGAAAAAAAACACCCTAGTTTTCCAGGGAAATTACACATTATTATAAAACTATTTTTTAAAATCTTTCCATTGTTTCAAAAATGAAGAACAAAGGTTGACTTTTAAATTACCTAATGATCAATACTTCTGAAAGGTTTCCCATGCATTTTTTTTTGCTTTTGTTTTCTTTTAATATGGATGTTTACATTAAATGACTGCATTCACCTCAACCAAAAGGTGCTGCGTTAGTGGTTGGCTATTGTTTATCCAGTTCCTGAAAATGTTTGAATATGTTCTATTCATTAAATCCTGTTAATTGAATAATTACCGCATGATTTTATAAATACGGTTAGTCGGTGCCTCACTGTCTTCAATCTTACGGATATGTCCAGATTAGGTACAGCAAGTGTACTTGAAATGAAGTAATAAACCCTGATAAATTCTGTCAATTATATCAAAACTGTAGAGCGGGATCATGAACATATTAAAAAGTTAGTTTTAAAGTAACTCTATGGGATAGTCATGTAGGATGGCAAGATTTCAGAGTAGTGCTCCATGGTCCCTAGGAGCTCAAAGGTGCCTGAGGGTCTCTTGGGAGGTGGTCACCATTGTGGAAGCTGGGGTGGTTCTTGGGAAGGCAACAGGCTGAGCTCTGTGTTGTTTGTCGTTTTACCGTAGCAGCCATTTGATACTAAAAATAATAATGCATGTGATTAAGAAGTTTTCTAGTTGAAATTAAAAAGTCTGAGAATACCTATTATAGTCAATTTAATAACCTACAGCTGGGGAGATTATGTGACTGCAGTAATTTCACAGAGCTCTTTAAGAAATCAGAAGCAAATATACTATGTCATGTCAAGAAAAGACTGGCATGCTTTCCAAGTCAGTTAAAAGCAGAGATTCATTGACTTTGTACATATAGAAATGCCTAATCAAATAGAAAAATAGGAAGAACTCTAAAAGAAAAATAAATGATCAATTTCTATAGATGTCATGTAAGTTTGTTTTGCGTTGCTTAAGGCCTCCTATTTTTTACACACATATATTAAGTTTCTATTCTCAAACCAACTAACAAAATTGATTACATTTGTATTCCACAGTGATTATTTAACTAACGTGTTAACTTGTAAATTTGAGGCTTAGCTAAGAAATTCTGGAATCTTTAAAAAGTTATTAACATGATTATTGTCTCCAACTAATATTCTAAAGATATATTTAAGAAAACATTAATGAAAAAGTATTTAGGATTCCTAAAGACCTCTTGATTCCAAAACTCCTAAACATGAATTTTTTAAACCCTAAAGTTTCTAAATATAAAAATTAACAATAATTCTACAGATGTTATAAGTCTTTTATCCTTGTTCTGGACATTAGAGTCTATAAATACCAGTAATTCAGCCTTCAGAATTAGTTGAAAAATCTATGTAGCCAGCAAGAGAAAAGAAACAAATTTTTCTTGAACCTACTTTTTTAAAAGTTAGTATAATAAATATGAGACAAAGTCTTTCTAAAAATTATCTAACTTTATGTTAAATCATGAGTCTGTAGACAATTACACTAAGTGGAACCTAGATTCAGAGTATGAAATAATAAAGCACACACCATTTATCAGGGAATTAGAATGTCTTTAATGAAGTCCAAATCTAATCTTCATCTACCATTTTCAGAAGATTAGAAGTTGTCAGTCGAAATATACAGGTATTCAGTGAAAGCTGTTCTCAGTGTTTGCTTTTGGGTTTTGTTGCAAAGCTGTAGTTTAGCTTTCTTAAAATTTACCCTTCCCACTCATACTCAGAAATCCCAAACGAAATCTAAAAGTTGAAGTCTATTTCTTTAACTCTCTAGATTAAAATGTTATATTGTCTTTATATATCATTCTATATCTTGATTTTTTTCCTTATGTTGTTTTACTGTCTCTCTTCCTTTAATATATAACCTAAAAACAATAACATATGCAATGTAACATAAGGGCATTTTTAAAAACATAGGTATCTGAAGTAGCCCCCAAACATGTATTGGGTTCTGTCAAACCATAATTTTTAAAAATGCAAAATTACATTTAAACTGTGAGTAATCTTTATTTGATGTTAAAAAGTAATATGTACCTCAGTTGCACTTTATTATTTAATGTTACAGGTTAATGTTAATCTATGATAAGCAAAAATTTGTTTTCTATATTTACTTCATATAAAAAATTCTATAGGAATTGTATGTTAATGTCCCACAGAAGGCACTGACATCAATCCATCATCCATTTCTGTTTCTTCTTTATTTTATTATTGGTTTAGTTTGTTGTTTTGTACCTAAAATAAAGCAACTGTGATATGTTGGTTTTTCTAGAATATCATATGCTTTATGCAGCTCTTTTATGTCAACATTTTGCAAATAATATATTTGGCCTAAAATGTTTTTCTCATTTAAATCTAGATTTTGCTAATATTGCATTTACCTTAAGATGAATCACATTAAGAGAAATAGTAGTATGAAAACTAAGCCAGTATGAGCCAAACTTTTTCCCACAGATGGTAACTATCTTAAAAGAAAAACTAAAAGCAAAATCCTACTTTTGGAATCTTGTCAAGTAGTTTGATCTACTGCAATAAAGAAAGAAGCCAAATTAAACAGAAATCAATTAGCATGTAACAAGTAATGATCAGCTATGATTTAAGCTTCAAGGGAAGAAGAGTTGACTCAGACAGAATTACAAGAAGATTAGAACACATTTTAATTTGTAATTATCTAACAACAATGAATTTTGAGTAAGCTGGAAAAAAAGATCTGCAATGGTTATAGCCTTGATAATATTGAAATAGCATAAAAGTTTTATGATTTAGTTATCTCAATGCAAAGTAATGTGGGGAGAGGTACTGGAAGGAAAACAAAACAATAAAACAATTTTAAATATTGAAGAAATATCTTTACTATTTTAAACATTAAATAGTAACATTACAAATAAATGAAATGTGTTTTCATGACAATCTTGACTGAAAAGTATCTAACGAAAATACGGCAATAAAAAGAGAAAATTGAAAACATCTGCAGCTTGTGAGAAGGTCAACTATTTAATGAATTATACATTATCCAGAGAGAGTTTCAAAGAGTATTAATTTGGTGTGAGCCTCTTTGCAGTGGTAACTCTCAGAACATACAGTACAAATAAGTACAATAATGGAGAGGCTTTATTTAGATCCTGCATATGATTGGACTAAACTCATCTTTAAGAAACAGCAAGACTGGATCAACAAAATATATATGTTCCACAAAACACAAACAGTAGAATACAACCTTAGTTTACTAGAATGATGGGCATGAATCATTTTGATGCATCTAATGTTCTTGACTCAGAGATCAGTATTAAGCTTTTAATAAGAAAGACAGGGGTATGTGTGTGTGTGAGACAGAGAGAAAGATAGAAAAAGAGAGAGAGGCAGAGAGAGGGAAAAAGGAAGGATAGATGGAAGGATGGAAGGAAGATTTTAAATAGTCTATTTAATGGTTTCCTGCCTCAATATTTAATAGTTAATTAATTAGTTAATTAATTTTAATGTTTATTTATTTTTGACAGAGAGAGAGACAGAGCATGAGTGGGGGAGGGGCACAGAGAGAGGGAGACACGAATCTGAAGCAGGCTCCAGGCTCTGAGCTGTCAGCACAGAGCCCAACGCAGGGCTTGAACCCACAGACCGCGAGATCATGACCTGAGCCAAAGTTGGACACTCAACCGACTGAGCCACCCAGGTGTCCCTATAGTTAATTTATGCTTCAGGACTTTTCAGAATGTAGTGCTATTGAAATATGGTATATCATTGGCACAAGATATTAAAAGCAAAAGAAATTAACTAAATCTATACTGATACCAGGGAAAGATAGTGCTTTTCAAAAACACTATAATTTCCCTTTGTTTTCTGTGATTTTTGTCTTTCTTCTAAAGTCATATGTAGACAAAAAAGTTCCAGTGAATTGAAGATTTCATATTGCTTTATTCCAGTTATACCTATTTTTACTGTAAATGGCTTGTTTAAACTTTTCTTTATTTTGTCTTTGGTGAGGCAAATATAGCTTAATTTTCTGTAATATCATTTTAGGGACATGACTAAGAAAATTTTCAAAAGAAATGTAACAAGGGGATAATGACAAGAATAAAATAAATGATAAAAATAGTTTATTAGTTAAAGCTATTTTATATAAACATGTTTGTTTAGAAAGTAACACATAGATATAATGTAAGAAAGAGGGAAAATAAAAATGAAAATAGAGAAAGATAATGTTTCAATGCAGTCAGTTTCCTATTATCTTATTTAAAAAATAAGCATTACTTGGACATTTATTTCCCACTGTACCTTAAGATTAAAGGTTATGGCCAATAATAACAAAGGCCCAAGGAAAGAAAATAATTCAAGAATACAATGGACCATAAATCTTCAAAACTAGTTCTGGAATCTTTTCTAAATTTGGAAGTATTTATCAAGAACTGTTAAAACTCCATGGAACATTTTTGTTGTCTTATTAGATACAGTGCTTATATGGACTCACTGCGTATAAGCAGACACTGCATTAAAGACCATCTACTTAGAGCATTTTTTCTTGTGATTGTAAAAGATAATTCTAATGATGTTGTATTAACCAGAGCTATATTTTCATGTGATGAAGTAGAAATGAATTTTAATGATACCCCTGGAAGATTTGGAATGCAGTAAATTAACGTATGAAGTTGTAAAAACAAATTCAAGACAAGAGAATATGGGATCGAATTCTTAAGAAATACATTCCTCCCCTAGAAGGTGGTTCCGATGTAGGTCCAGTGAGTAAGGGTGGCGCTATATTTGTAAAGGATATGGCTTTATGAACAAATTTGCTTTATTCTGTATATATAAAAAATCATTTATAACACAGAAAACATTAAAATACGTTTTTTTTTTACTTGGTAATGGTTATAGACCCAGAAAAATTGTTTTTCTAACACCCTAAAAGCATTAGTCAATAGTCTGATTATAAATAACCATGGCTAGAATTATTTTTAAGGCAGAGAGGGATTTTTTTTAATTCTAAGTTCAAATTTGAAAACAAAGAGGAAAAATAGTCCTTTCAAGAAGGAAATAGATTTGTAATTCGTTGTACTCTTGAAGGGTAGCACCTTGGGGAGTTATTCATTTTTCTCTGGGTATCTCACGCATATATATGAAATATAAAATGCTAGTAAACCTGGGTGGTGATTTTTTTCATGATAATCTGTCTTTTATTAAAGACATCTCAGCCAAGAACTCAGAAAGGTAGAGGAAAAATTATTTTTCCTCCCCTATACTCTTTAAGTAATTTTATTTTAAATGATATCAAATTCTTCTATACATCAGTATACTGCTCATCAGGGTTTGGAACATGGTGGAATTAATATTATTATAAATAAAGTATTTTTATACAGTGTTTAAGAATGAATTTTTTTTGAAGGATATTGGTGCCTGGGGCAACAGATGGTATGACATAACTGAAGCAATTATGTTTTATTAATATAGCATACTGTAGAACCACACGAAACACCCACTTGGAAACAAGGCTTTGCTAAGTTTAAGTTAATTTAGAAGTAATGAATCAAGGTAAAATATTTTCTGAAGTCAGAACAACAGGAATAAGAAATGTGTGACATGAGGGAAGAGAGAAATAATATGTCCATTACATTCTCATGAACAATATCCTACTTAACATGTTGCCACATCTGAGAATAATCTTCGGAAACAAAGACTAGGAACAAAACACCTCCAACTTTGGTTCTCTGAGAAAATATCTAGGAGAAAATTTATATGAAAGCAGTATGCATCTACCACATCCATGCCTTATTTTAAGGAAAACAGATAAAGGGCACCTGGGTGGCTCAGTCAGTTAAGCGTCTCTTAGTTTCAGCTCAGGTCATGATCTCACCAGTCATGGGATGGAGCCCCTCATTGGGCTCTGTGCTGACAGTGTGGAGCCTGCTTGGGATTCTCTCTCCCCCTCTCTCTCTACCCCTCTCTGTTTGCATGTGTGCATGTTCTCTCTCTCTCTCTCTCTCTCTCTTTCTCTCAAAATAAGTAAATAAAACTTAAAAAAAAAAAGAAAATAAATAAAATTCCTGGAGAGAACATATTGTTGAACATAGACCATATAACTGGTGAAGGTAGCCAAAATTAAGGTAGCATCAGGTTAGTTTAAACAATTAGTTTTAATGGCGTAAGTACAAAAGACAGTTATAAGTAAAAGATTTAATTCTCTCCATCAATAATAAAGCAGATTACCATCCTTTCCTTTTTTCTTAAAGCATTTACTTTATAAAACTTAAAATTGTAAGTACTTTCTCACCTGTTTGAAATATATGTAAATCTTTTGAAAACTAGAGAGGCCTTTGTCATCTTTATAATCCAGGAATAATTCTCAAGAACCTGGGAGCCACCCCTTTGAACTGTACACATCAAGGTAGATAGCACCCCTGTCTCCCAGTTTCTGTGGAAGGATAGGAGCCTAAATTCAGTGGGCACCTTGCTACAGGTTGCAAATTTCTCTCTTGTCGTAAAGATATGAGACATGAATGAGCCAATACAGATAGTCACCCCTGTAACTGTAAAGTTAGTTGCACTATATGTGAATACTGGTGCTATGAAGTTCTGTTCCTTGAGGACTGATTATTGTCTATCTTGAAAACATATCTGTAGTGGGTTGTATCTGCTTGTAGATACAGAGTGGGGCGGGGAGGGCGCGGGGGGAGATTCCTTTCTGTCTTTGCCATCTCTCAGAATTGCTTGCCTATGATGCTCCTCACATTCTGGTCCAATGCATATTCAATTAGGAAAGTGCTTTCTTTCTCTTCTACACTTGTAGAAAGGATTTCTGGGTTGATAGAAAATTTTGTTTTTAATGATAATTTCTCAACAATGGCCAAAATCAGTCAGAAACAAAGAATTCAGGATATGTGCACCAGAGAGAAAATACATGTCAACATTTTAGTATTAGTGACATAAGTTAGAATAAATTTATGCACAGTTATTGATAAGCACATTTCCTAAATACAGTGTACTAACAGCTAGGAATTATTCCTTTTTTCAGTAAAAATTAAAAAAAAAACTCATTAAAGAGTGTCAGACTCCTCTTAGCCCATGAACACCATTGTTAATTAAGCAAGCAAGAAACCCTGACCTTACAAAGTAAAAGTAAAATTTGGCATAATCTTTTAGCAGAATAGGATTTTAAAAATGCATTGGACTGGATAGCATATTAAATACACAAGGTCATATGCTGTGTTAACAAACACTAAAAAATAATTATTTTTAATCAATAAGATCATATAACAATGATATGCAATGATTTATTACAAACTAAACAAATATTTATTGTATTCCCATGAATCAAATGAAGGTCACATTGTTTTGATGCAGTATTAAAGGTATCCAAGAAATGCAAACTTTAACTCCACAGTGTGTAGAGTTTCCTTTTATTACACACACATACCCCTTACCCTGGCAGGGGAAAAATTGTCATATTATGTCTTCATTAAATATCTACTATATCTTATTTCCTAACAAATGATTCTTCAATGCATACATTAACAAATTGAACATTGTCCATTTTTTCTCAAAAAGTTCCTTAATTTAAAAAATAAAATGCAAAGATTAAGATGATTTTAGGTACATATTTATGTATATACATCTATTTATATATGCATACTCACACAAACATATAGACTTACAGATATTTTCATTTCTTCTATATGTAACACATACAGGTATTTGCTATTTGCAATTTTCCTTTTATGAATTTTACACATGACACGTTAAATAAGTGGATGAGTCAAAGACTTTATAAGAATTTAGAAATAATGTTCTCCATCACTGGATCATTGTTTTCCTTAACTATAATACGTCAAACGATTAAACACTCAACACAAATATTTGAAATCTATATGATAGAATTCCCATATGTACTATGCAATAGTTCATTATTCTACCAGAAAAAAAAAACATTTTGCTTTGATTCATGTTTTTGCCAAGTAACCACTTTTATAAAGTTCAAAAAAAAGGGAGAGGGTAGATTTGCCCTGGAGCAAAAACATGGCTATGCAAAAGAAACTAATTTTTTATGCCTTATATTCCTTTATTTTTCTTTACCTTAAATGAAAAATTAAACAGAGAGGATATACAGAAACAATATACAAGTTGAGAGAAAAATTTTCAAATACTGTAATGATTTATATTCAAAATTATGCTCAAGAAATTAATACATATTTATCTTTTTTAAACTAATGAAGTATTTGAGCCAGAAAGGTTAAAAATGGCTCAGGGAACAACCATGCTAAGTAAATGTTTTAGGGCCTTGATTTATGCAACAAGTTCAGTTTAATAATGAGCAAAACTGCTAATCAGTGCCCACAGATATTAGATAATAAATTCAACAGGGCCAAATGGATATTTGCAGCATAGCAACTACTGGCTTAATGATTTAATTAATCTAAACATGCAAAATTTTGTGCTTGCTTAGATTTGTTTAGCACATGACACATTAATGGAGATTAAAAACTAAGGGTGTATTCATAAATTTTAAAAGTGTTTTAGGGGAAAAGGGACAATTACCAGATCTTACATAAATGCCTCATAAGAACTGTATCAGGAACTTGAGGAAATGAGTTCATATATTTGGCCTTGTAATTATTTACCTTATATTGCTAAACTGAAATGGCTTTGATTAGTACAGTGTATCTATAAAACTGCTCTAAAGAAAAGACAGTGATAATCAAAGTAGAATATAATTAGAATACTAGCTTTCTTTAGAGCTTCCCTGTTGTAACAATTACTTCAAGTGAACAATTTAAAATCATGCAATTTATTTTTCTCGTTACATCTAGAATCTTAGAATGGTTTCTTTCACAAAACCATTATTTTGAACATTTAAAAACATTTTAATTTTAAGCTGTTTTAATATGAGTGATATATATATTACTGTAAGTGGTAGAACAAGTTTACTCAGAAGAAGTAATGATAAGAATAAAATAGATGAAATGACAATTAGGGAACTCACAGTTAACTTTTTGTTTCTTTGCTCATTTATTTTATTGCTGTTACTTTTTTAATATTTATTTTTTAATTTTGATAGAGACAGAGAGTGAGTGGGGGAGGGACAGAGAGAGAGGGAGAGAGAGAATCTCAAGCCGTCTTCACACTCAGCACAGAGTCAGACATGGGATCGTGCCTGTGAGATCATGACCTGAGCTGAAATCTGGAGTCGATGCTTAACTCACTGAGCCACCCACGTGTCCCAAGTTTTTTTGAAATTTTTATTTAAATTCCAGTTATTTACATACAGTGTGATATTAGTTTCACGTGTACAATATAGTGATTCAACACTTTCACACAACACCTGGTGTTCATCACAACAAGAGCACCCCTTAATCCCCAGCATCTGATTAACTCATCCTCCCACCCATCTCTCCTCTAACCATCAGATTGTTCTCTATAGTTAAGAGTCAGTTTCTTGGTTTGCCACTCTCTCTCTCCTCCCCCCCCCCGCCCCCGCTTTACTTATTTGTTCTTTTCTTAATTCCACATATGAGTGAAATCATGTGATATTTGCCTTTCAACTGACTGATTTAGCTTAGCATAATACTCTCTCGTTCCATCCACATTATTGCAAATGGCAAGGTTTCATTCTTTTTTATGCCTGAGTAATATTCCATTGTACATATATACCACATATATATATGCATTCATTGGTTGATGGACACTTGGGCTGTTTCTGTATTTGGCTATTGTAAGTAACGCTGCTATAAACATTGGGGTGGATATATCCCTTTGAATTAGTATTTTGTATTCTTTCTTTTAATGTTTTTATTTATTTTTGAGACAGAGAGAGACAGAGCATGAGCAGGGGAGGGGCAGAGAGAGAGAGGGAGACACAGAATCAGAAGCAGGCTCCAGGCTCCAAGCCATCAGCACAGAGCCCAATGTGGGGCTCAAACTTACAAACCGCAAGATCATGACCTGAGCCAAAGTCAGATGCCTAACTGACTGAGCCACCCAGGTGCCCCATAGTATTTTTGTATTCTTTGGGTAAATACCTAGTAGTGTAATTGCTGGATAGCAGGGTAATTCTATTTTTAAATTTTTTGTTTAGCAATATTTCCATTAATTGTCCATAATAGAAATTGGGTTCTATATTTTACTATTTGATAGATTTATGAAATATACTCATATAAACCTCCCTTCAAACAAAACTCATTTTTTCTTCTGGAAATTCAATATGTATTTGTTTTGATTGAGCAGATTTTTTAATTAAAAAAATATTTAAAATTCCTATTCAGAAATATTTAAAACACCTAAGGTCTTAGTATATCACTCAGTGGGTTATTTTTCTAGTGTTTTCCAACTACTACAAGTTACTAAATTAAATGTTAATATTTTGTTTATGCTTGCAAGTGCTTATACTTCTTGAAAAATATTTAATTATACTATACATCATTAACAATTTTCAAACCATGCACAATCATTTTAATTATTTTAATGCAATCAATTTAATTATGTGAATGCTCTATATGCATATTAAGGAGAAAAAAAATGCCAGAAACTAACTTTAGTACTTCAATATTTTCTGTGATAAATTTTGTTCCTAATATAATTTTATTACTATTTTATTAAAGAGGGATTTCAGAATTGGGCTTCAATTTTAACAATGATAAGGTTCCTGGTTAATATGATGTGATGCTTACAAATGCCCCATTACCTCAATTATAGCAGTTTTTAAATGGAGACCATATCTCATTTATATTTCTTTCCTCAGTTATATATAAACCCCCAGTAAATTTTAAATCAAGAAAAGCACGAATAAATGAATGGAATATGCATTCAGAAGTGGAATTAAACTAGATCCTCTCCAAGTACTTTCAATGAGTTTATTAGACCAATAGACCAAGAAAGAAGTGTTAAATATACTATGCTGGTTTCCAGAGTGATTTGAATTCCAGAATGTGTACATCAAATGTAAAAATTCATGATCAGAACCATGGCTTTAGAATTCATTTGAGACAATCCAAAGACAAACATTTTAGTACTACAGACTCTCCTGAGGAACTGTCTAGCAGCTGATATTATTGATTTTCAATTATGTCTTTTTCTAGAAAACAAAAAATCGTATTTTGATCTGCTGATATTATTTCTCGACTTGTTTTCTTGTGTTTCTAATAAGCTGACAAAAGATAAATACAAACCAGAAGCACTTCAAGTAGTTCCGTAATTACACATTTTTCTTGTAACAT
Source organism: Acinonyx jubatus (assembly GCF_027475565.1). Taxonomy (NCBI): domain Eukaryota; kingdom Metazoa; phylum Chordata; class Mammalia; order Carnivora; family Felidae; genus Acinonyx; species Acinonyx jubatus. The sequence goes on from NC_069380.1 coordinate 41,272,232, forward strand.
ATTGTGTAAGTGCATGATAGAATACTTAATTGCCCTATACTAGCAATTAGCAGTTGGTCCTGTTACATGTTCTGCACAAGTAGAATATTATATTGTCATATCTGTTTTGTGCTTTACATTTTATGCACACTAATTATGGATATTGGTATAGACGTAAGCATTGGAGTTTATGTCTGAACTCCTTATCTGTCCAAGAAAACACATGTATAACATTTTAGACAAATTAAAAGTATGTGTGTTTTTTTAAAAGAGCTAATTTCATGCCATATTATAATTGATTTATTTCCTCTCTCTAGACTTATGCATTAAGACTGAAATTGCACACAAGTCCCAGGGAGCACTCTAATTTACCTGAAAACAGTAATTTTTTTTTCATGTTTCTTTTCTTAATTACTGTAAAATTCCAAGGAGAGAGTACGGGGCAGGGGAGGGCAGAATATAATTCCGTTTCTGGTACTTTTCACAAATAAATTGAACAAATCTTTCCCAGGAACATACCTGGGATTCATTTATACACTTCTGTGTACTCATATTATAAGAAAATACTGCTTTATATTTGAAGGTTCTTTTTAACTCAGGTTATGCTATTTTGTTCATAAAACATATATGTCACATAGAGAATCATACTCTTTAGATGATAGCTCCGGGCTGGGTCTTACAACTTCCAGATTTTATTTCCAGCTGATGGAGTTTTGAGAGGTATCCTTTGCAAAAGGTATTGGTGCCTTTTGTCTGTCTTTAAAAAGTAGGTATTTAACTTTTCTAAATGCCGTGTACAGATCTTCTTAAAATGTATTTTGTTGTATTTAAAACACAGAAACACACACATACATGCACATAAACACACACACACCATTCAGAAGAATTTTTGCTAGAGAATGATATTGACCACTTACAGGTAGTACAAATGCAATTAATTTGTTAGTTAATTGACTAATGCAGATATTAAAAATAGATATTAGTTTCACTGGGTAACTGAAATTGGCTTCATTTTATTTGGTGAGTGTATAGGAGGAGTTAAATAATCAGGATACCAAACTATTAAAACTGTAATTGACTTAATTGTGATAGTACATCCTCTCTCAAAATTGTCCTCATTAGTATAATAATTAAATCAAATCAAGTATCTTAATATATAAAACATATTATTTGTATTGGCATTTTATCAAAGGGCTATATTACCAGACAGAAATATTCTAAAAGCATATTTAAAAAATAAATTATATAAGTTCAGAAAGGTAAGCAGAGTTAAAAAGTTTTCTTAAGAACACTACTTATCTCAATGCTATCGATGACTATGACGAAATTAACTATTAAACATGTAGAAATCCAATAGAGTTTAGATCATTTAGAGAGAGATTGGTTGCCTTCCCACTTGGAGAATGTGGCAGTGATAAACACAAAAATGTCTTTTTTATTTAAAATTCATTTGAAAATATAGTTTCTTGCATGTATTCAGCATAAGTCTTCTAAAATTCTAAATATTCTTGTACATACTATCAAAGAGATTTCTTCCATGTACAAAGATTATAGTGTGAAAAATCATATGTTGAGTCAGGTGCACTGGGATAACATTGATTTCAACCTGAAAAAGAATCTCTGTCTTTGAAGCAAGCAGAAGAACTCTGAGCTGCTGAGAGAGTTGCTGACAGAGTGGAAGAAAGCATAAAGTAACAAAGTGCCAGAGAGACAGGGAGTCAGAGAGTGAGGAAGAACCAGGCCAAGGTTGCGTGCTCACTGTCAGGAACTATATTGTAGAATATAGAATATAGAATATATTCTATATATTGTGGAATATAGAATATATTCCATATATTCCATTCTATAGAATGGAAGCTCCAGAAGGTTTGCTCGGTGCTGTGTCCCCAGTGCCTAGAATGATGCCTACCACACAGGGGACACTTAATAAATGTGTTTTAAAAAAGCAATGAATGAATATGAAAAGTGCTCAGTACAGTTGTATTGGCTATTCAACATTTATTAAGGCGGGAAATGTGTACATTTTTCTTACCACTGATAGAAGCAGAAAAAATGTTGCAGTGACCCTCTGTGCCAGAGGCAGTGAACCAGCCATTTGTTCTCACTGCTTGTCCTCCTAATTCTGATTTTGTGTGGGAAAAATAAGTGAGTGGGTGAGCCTTGTTTCTCTGTAAACTCTAATCCCAAGGCCCGTTTCTTTGCAGCGTGGAATATTCTAAAACAAATTTAAATGTGTACACAGTTAGAGAAAAGTTATATATGTACACTTTACTTCCATCAATTTGTTATGATAATGGGACAGGTAATTGTTTTTATTCAACCTAACAATTTTTTTTCTGCTGACCTAAATATAAAAAAAGGATCTCTATTATTTTGGGTAAGTTATTGTATATTACTAATTATACATTTATGCATTCAAAAATTAGCATATCTCTCTTAATTAACATGAATTTCAAGAAGTGTTAATGACCAGATGGGTAACTGATTTATTCTAACATGATTACCAAAAACTGTTAGCTCAGTGTATAAAATAATTTTTAAAAATTATTAACAAGATTTATTTTCCTTAATGAGAAATGAACATAGGCTTGAAATATAAAATTAAAATACACAGAAAAACAGAAATGCTAAATTCCTTCTCAACCTTATCACTCAATGGAAACCATCCATTAGCAATATGTTTTCCCAGTCTTTTCTATGCACAATTTTTCCAAACATATCTCCGCTGGTGGAGCAACAAATGTATCAGTTTCCACAGTATCTCCTTCTGATTTAACACGTGCTGTTAAGTAAGGCTGAAAATTTCCAACTAGATGTAGTCACATATTGATCAAACTGCGACATTTACTAGGTTTCTGGGTGCCGTCTCTCTCTCTCTCTCAAAAATAAATAAAAACATTAAAAAAGGAATCCTTGAGATTTGTATTTAGCATACTATTATGCTAAACTGAACTTTCCTATATTAGTGCAATTATATTAATTGCTGGAATATTTATGACATAACAAATATACCTTCCATCTAAACTTACCACAACTGGCATACACACACATATATAACCTGGAGTTGTAGATTCATCTGTATTTTCTACATATTGGACCAAATACTTGACCAAAATAATGTCTGTACTAGAACGGACCCGTTATGCTATCTGAAGACAAAACCACTGGATTTATGCAGACACTGCATTTGGTAGGAATGAAAATCAACAAGTATTATATGTGTTACTCTCTGTGGTATGCAGGACTCCTTGTACATGCTTCCTATGATATTTTACATTGTTGAATACAAAGGTTAAGAATTGAATTTCTAAAAGAAAAGACACAAAAGAACAAAGGAGAAAATACCAAAGGACGATACATGACTTTTACAAGCAGCTCTTACAAATATTGAACTGTAGGGCTTAATAATAAAGCCTCATCTATATTTAAAAGTTATTGTCTACTTGGCTCCTGGTCTGTCCTGTTCAGCCCTCAGCTAAACAGTAAATGAAGTGTCCACATGACAGACTATTCAGCAGAACTGGCACTCTGATTACTTATTTAACAGTTTTATTTATTTATCAGTTTTGCCAGATGAATAAACATGTTTTCCATACATTATCTTAATAGACTTGATGATGCAAAGACAATATTATACAATGTCATGTGTGTGTCTCAAACGATTGCAGTTTTTCTTCTAGAATTCTCAGTGTTAGATAGAAACATTCATTTATCATGTGCTAGGTCATTTTTTTTTCCCCAATAGCAACATTGGCTGAGTTCACGTTTTCAAGTACAATTCATTATTCTGGATAACAGGGGCGTCCACCTCCTTGAGGGTCTGCCAAGATTTGCAGGATCTAAAATGCAGTTTGGTGGAGTGAAATGGAAATCAAAAGGCTGCCTTCAGCATTCATGCAGCTCTTTAAGCTGCAGGCAGCCCTTTCATCTATCAACGGGCCTTGGGATTAGAGTTTACAGAGAAACAAGGCTCACCCACTCACTTATTTTTCCCACACAAAATCAGAATTAGGAGGACAAGCAGTGAGAACAAATGGCTGGTTCACTGCCTCTGGCACAGAGGGTCACTGCAACATTTTTTCTGCTTCTATCAGTGGTAAGAAAAATGTACACATTTCCCGCCTTAATAAATGTTGAATAGCCAATACAACTGTACTGAGCACTTTTCATATTCATTCATTGCTTTTTTAAAACACATTTATTAAGTGTCCCCTGTGTGGTAGACATCATTCTAGGCACTGGGGACACAGCACCGAGCAAACCTTCTGGAGCTTCCATTCTATAGAAACTCATAAATATGTTAGATGGCAACGAGTACTCGGCAAAATACACCAAAGGGAATAGCACTGGAAGATATTCTGGAGGAAAATCTGCTTGCTTCACTGGGAAGGAGGATGAATTAACTGGTCTTTTTCTGTTTTCATTGTAATGGTGATCCAGATCTGTGTGCAACTACTATCAATAAAATTACTAATAGTAAAGCATAATCGATATTTTCCAGTAGGTGTAAGTGTGCCAGATAAAATATCAGATACTCAGTTAAATATGAATTTCAGATAAACATAAGTATTGCTTCAGTAGAAGTATGCCCCTGATTAATCACGGTGCATTAAAAAAATGATTATTCATCTGAAATTCAAATTTTACTGGGTGTCCTGTATTTTATTTGCTAAAATGGGCAATTTAACCAGGTGGTATTTTGTTTTTCTTCGGATAGGCTGTTATAGCATAAGTAGCAGCCTTTCTCTTTCATCTGAAGCTTCCAAATTAGGATCATAATCATCTAAGCACTGCTTAAATAAAAGTTGATTTTTATAAATTTTTATTTATTTTTAAGGTAGAGAGACAGAGCATGAGTGGGGGAGGGGCAGAGAGAGAGGAAGACACAGAATCAGAAGCAGGTTCCAGGCTCTGAGGTGTCAGCAGAGAACCTGATGTGGGGCTCAAACCCACAAACCATGAGATCATAACCTGAGCCGAAGTCAGGTACTGAACCAACTGAGCCACCCAGACGCCCTGCTTAAATAAAAGTTAAAAGGAGGTCAGAGCTATGGTATTAATGTTTCTTATAACCCACATATTTACATTGAAGTCATGTTACACTATGATCCTGGCTGTCCTTTTGTGATGTGAAAAGCAAAGCTTAGTTGATGGCTAATCTGAGATGACTCATCTCACTCAAATTCAGGAGTCCAAAATTCAATGGTTTTCAATGGGTCTGGTAAAATGCTAAATATCCCTCATTGAAAAATGATTTGCTAAATATAAAAATATGAAGATTAACAACAGAACCTTAGTTAAGGAGTGTCTTAAGGAGCCATTTACTTTAGTAGCTGAAAGCTGAATTCAAGCCACAAATCTCCACTCATTAGCACTGAGGCCATGAGGAATTTATTAGCAATTTATTAGTGATTTTAAACTTCAGGGGTTTTTTCCTTGTATGGGAAAATAATACTTAATTCATAAGGTTGTAATGAGGATGAAATGATTTCAGCCAGGAACATAATGTATCACAGTGCTTTGCACATTGTAAGTGCTCAATAAATGATAGATCTTATTATTAAAGTCCAAACTGTATAACAAATTATGTAGTGTCTTCCACTTTTCTTTCATTAAACTCGGCTGTAATCACAGTTGTACGAGGTAGAAAAATTATGGGGGCTCCCTACAAACTGAACTCCTATTAAAAGCAAACTTGGGGCACCTGGGTGGCTCAGTCAGTTGAGTGTCCAACTTTGTCTTAAGACATGATCTCACAGTCTGTGGGTTCGAGCCCACAGACAGCTCAGAGCCTGGAGCCTGCTTGGGATTCTGTGTCTCCCTCTCTCTCTGCCCCTCCCCTGCTCATGTCTGTCTGTCTCTCTCTCTGTCAAAAATAAATATAAACATTAAAAAAAATTTAAAAAAATAAAAGCAAACTAAAGCCTCCTCGGGCATAAAACAATGTATTCTACCAAAGTTAATCCTAATTTCTAATTAAGTATGTCACATAAAGACACCAGATTAACATCTTATACATAAATACATATGTGACATACATGTTTGTACGTGTTTTTATAGTACCAATGAATCGGCCTCAAAATTTACTTGATGGATTGGCTATAGGAAAGTATGTCCAAAATCTAAACATCTGCTAAGTGGAATACTATGCACATTGTTGGCTACTGTAAGTAGCTGTAAAATTTTCCAATAGATATTCATCTAAGTCATAATTAAAATGACTGAGGAAATCTTCCAGTTAAGGAGTTGAACATTTTTGAGACTATTTCATAATTTATTTAATTATTATTATGTGACTACATATTTTATACATAATCCTCTTTTTCACATAAAGTGTGAATAAAATGGGCATTGCCTAAGTAGACAAAAGTAAATTAACAATAGCATGTTTTTTAAATGCTTCTTCAGATATCCTGCAACATAAGTTAGAAGTCAGTAAAAATTGGCCAAGTGTGTGAATAAATAAAAAATGAAATTTTTGTAATACATGAAATGCTTTTTGAAATAAGTTAAAATGTTTGAATGAAAGAATGAAGCAATGAATAAGGTGTAGAGAGAAGAAATTTGCTTCTTTGGGAACAATCTGGATCAGAGGGAATTTCATCACTGTGCATTTTGTGGTATATTTATCCTTCAAAACATAGATAAAAGCTAATAAAATTTTTCAGTAAAACTATCCATTAGATGTCTATGATAATTGATTATAGAGTTTACAGAGTATCATTAAGTTTAAGATTAAACTTTTAATTTATTGTGTAATTTCCATAAGCTGCTCTTATTGCCTGGAGAAAACATGCTAAGGTCTAAAATTTCAAGGACACCATACCGATTTTTTTTAATAATTACAAAGTCCCACATATTTACGATCTCACACATTTCTTCTGAATACACATTGAAGGGAAAAAACAATTTTAATATTTAAAAAGTCCCTTCATTTTGCTTTACTAGTGCAAAGAGGCAGCATTATAGTTAACGTTTTGTTCCAGCTGCTTCCAATAAGAGGACAAGTCACATTGTTCACTCAAACCTCCAATTCCCCAAACTAATAGTGCTAGAAAAGAGGCAAAGGGAATAGACAGAGTTTGAACCTCACCCTAAAGGCTAATAGAAGAAAGTTCTGTCAAACTCCTCCAAGCAGGAGATACCCTAAGCTACAGTCAGGCTCAGAATCAAACCAAGGGACTCCTTAGGCGTGCTGCTCCATTTGACCTCCACATCACCACAGGGTAAGAAAGGAAGTCACAGTTCCTAAAATAGTGGGAAAATAGATTAAAAATGTTTTAGGTCAAAATTAGCATCTTGAATTGTGAGAGGAGGGAAAATATAACAGTAAGGAAAACTGAAAGCGGATGATCTCTACAGAATATAATCTTGAATTGTAGCAAAGGAATTTACTTATGGGCCTCTCATGGTCTCCTTTACTTCTCTGCCTTTTCACTCCATGGAAATCGCCAACTTGGTGTGTACTAAGTGAGGTCTTTGGGTGTCAGTAATGTTGCAAGTGTGTGATCACATGGCAGCTAATGTCAAAGAGGAAGGGGACGCTTAGCCATGGAGAAAGGAAACACTCCATTCAGGCACTCATGCAATTCATTGAAAATGAGAAAGTCAATGCCATGTATCAGGCTTTCTAACAATGAATCAGGAATATCTGCCCCCAATTCATTTGGGGCCCAAATAAATAAGCAATTCACATATATAAAAAAAATGGAAACATACTCCAAATGAAATAGAAAAATTTGATTTCCGTATCAATAGCATTTTGAGTGTAATAAATTATTACAAATATATCATTTTTGTTAACATACACACACATAAATATATATACATATATATACACATATATATATACATATATATGTGTATATATATATATAAAATAAAAGCAGATGTTGTATTTTGTCCTTATCTTTCCAACATCAATTTTATCTCATTACAGGTTACTATTACTAATTCCAATATCTATCAGTATAACATAAATCTATAATACATGAATTTTTATCATGTGAAGATAAACATAATAGAAGACAGAGTGGGTCTTCAACTTTAAAAACTATGAAAATTTGTACTTTCCATATATATTTGGCAGATTATTTTGACGAGTTGACCATGTGAGAATTTTAAAACTATTCAGTAACCACCTAAACTATCAAAATTATGCATATTGCCTTTCCTCCAATTTCATATTTTAAAAAACATTTTAAAATTATTTGAAAAAAACAATTCTTTTTGAAAGCTATGAAGTAGATACAAATGTTGTCTGAACAGTCAAAATACAGTTCCTTGTATTCATAAACAAATTCTGGCACATGATTCATGGAAATACCCCACAGGTGTCTCCTCATTTGTTTACTTACATTATCGTTTTAGTTTATTAACTCAAATTTCATTAGAGACATCATAACGATAGGACTAGGTGTGAGGAGAAAGAGCATTTCTCACTTAATAACAATGATACTGACATTTTTGAGCTCTTATTATCTGTCAGACCTTATTTTGGACATTTTGCTTATATTATTTCTAATACTCCAATAGTTACCTTATTATCTTAAAGTGACAGTGAGTGAGCAAGACTGAAAAAACAAGAGAGACAGAGGAAAGAGAACAAGACTGAGAAATAGAGAAAGGAGGACACACTGAGAGAGAGAGACTGAGACTTAACATCACTAGAAAGTGCAAGGCCAGTGTCAACCTCAATTTTCCTTATTTTGGAGCACATGTTCTTAGGTCCCTGCAGATAGTAAAATACCTGCCTATTCCATACTTTTTTAAACAACAAACAAACCAAAGCACTAAAAAGCCTTCCAACTGTGCTAGCATCATGTAAAATTGATAGACTACAGACCAATTTCCCTTCTCTCTTATGCTGTTTGTTGCTAATGTCAAAACTTTACTGCATGTGGAGTATTGGTGTTTCTGGCTCAAAATACCTGGACTTCTTATTTTAAAACATAACCTACTACACAATAGTTTTGACTTAGGAGGGACTACTAAAGAGTTACTGTTAGATATTCTATAGTTACTATCATTTTTTTTAAATGTGTTCTATTTATTTGTGTGAGAGAGAGCGACAGAGTGTGAGCAGGGGAGGGGCGGAGAGAGAGAGAGGGAGACACAGAATCGGAAGCAGGCTCCAGGCTCTGAACTGTCAGCACAGAGACCGACGCGGGGCTTGAACTCACCAACCATGAGATCATGACCTGAGCCAAGTCGGACGCTTAACCGACTGAGCCACCCAGGTGCCCCTATAGCTATTTCTCAAGGAGCTTCAATCAGAACTCAACATTGTCTTCCAAATGAAGAACACTTTTTTACGTCTTTTAAAAAAATATATTTCCCTTTTAAAAAGAGGTCTTGAGAAAATATTCCACTGAGACACCACTCTTCTTATGATAGGATGGTACCTTCGCTAAGACTCAGTGTGCTGTTTTGTGGGGCCCCTGCATCTATTTTTGGTCTCTAGATATAGTTTCACAATTGTCATATTGTGCTTAGTTGAAGACTGCATCTTCAAAAAACATACAAAATAATGTACACCCTTCCTTAACTAAAGCAATTTCTTTTTTCTTTCATGGAATACTTTATTTTAATTTGTAAAATGTTTATATATTTATTTTGAGAGAAAGAGAGAGCAGGAGAGGGGTAGAGAGAGAATCCCAGGCAGGGTCCACGCTGTCAGCGCAGAGCCCAATGCAGGGCTCGATCTCACAAGCCAAGAGATCATGACCTGAGCCAAAATCAAGAGTCAGACACTTAACTAACTGAGTCACCCACGTACCCCCATGGAAATTTTAAAACATAGCCTAAGGGGTGCCTGGATGGCTCGGTCAATTGAATGTCTGACTCTTGATTTCAGCTTAGGTACGATCCTAGGGTTCTGGGATCAAGCCCGGAGTTGGGCTCCACATTCAGCATGGAGCCTGCTTGAGATTCTCTTTCTCTCCCTCTTCCTCTCTCTTCCCCTCTTTCCCTTTGCCCCTCTTGCCCACTCACTCTTTCTCTAAAATTAAAAAACAAAACAAAACAAAAAACAGTTTAAATTTTCTTATTTTATGCCAATGTGAAGGGTTTATTATTTGAATACTGAGGAATGATAAAATACTTTTTCATATCAAAACACAAAAACATGAAAAAAAATCAATGAAACCCGTGCCTGCACTTTAGGAAGATTAGGTTTAATTCTTTCCTTCCAATAAGCATTTAAATTGTAATTGTCATTATGTTATTTTTCACTGCACTGTTTATTTGCAGAGATTAAATGGCAAATTTGCTCAAAGTACAGTATATTGCCTGTTTGCAGATCTGACAATGAGTTAGGTTATTACTAATTGCAAAGAAATAAAGAGTTTTCTGGCCAATTAGGAATAAATCTGTAAAGGTCCAAAATTCAAGTGAAGATTAGGATTCTGGAATGTCCTAAGATTTTCATTAATATTCCTCTTATATAACTAAGTGCTTACCAGTTAATACTATTTGTAGATGCTTGAGTTGATCTTATAGAATTGCCAAATTCCCTCCATGTTATTATTCAAAAAGCACACACAAACACTCTCTCTCTCTCTTCAAATTGGTATTAAATCACACAATTTTTTCAAACAAAATTTTCTATATATGAAAGTAAAGTGGAATGCAGAGTTAAGACATATTGATAATTCAAAATACACTAAAAAAACAAAAAACAATATCTATCTTTCCTTAACTGGTCAGCAAGAAATTGGAATTTAGGGAAGATGGGTCCCCTGTTTCTTTCCATGTATATTAGTGTGAGGACAGAGTTGAAGCCAAAGAGTTTGCTTAGATAATTGTTTGACTTTAATTCTTATACTTACAGCTAACATAATTGAAAACTTACTATGAATCTAGAACTATTCAAAGTGAGTCACAGGTGTTGACCCGTTGCAATCTGTACAATAAGTCTATAGGTATATAGTCTGGTGCTCATCCCATATGGCAGATGATGTCACTGGGGCAGAGTAACTGGCCCCAACTCTCTCAGCCAGAAAACGGAAGAGGCCTGGTTTGTGCTCAGTCTATCTAGCTCCATGGCAATTAATGAGTGTCTTTTGTTTGAGGTCTTTAAAACGTATTTTGTGTGTTTTATACGGATATATTTTCTAGGAAATGTAACCAAAGCCTTAAAATTTCAGGAACAAATTTATACACTGTCTCTTCCTTTCTCTCTCCCTTTCTCTCCACCTCACCCTCCTCCCATGTTGACAAAGGTTCTCTTGGAAGTGGTAAGATCCTAAAAAGTATAGATTAGATCCTGACAGTAAAGAAAGGACATAAAAGTCAATGAAAACATAAAGAATCCTAAAATATGATGTATTGCAAGAACCATCAAAGCAATAAATAAATAAATAAATAAATAAATAAATAATCATGAATCAAAAACTTTAACCAGAATTTCTGTTTGAAACAACAGTAAAAGACCAACATAGATATCATCATTCAGCATTGGAACAGTACATTTACAGTGTTATATATAAGCACAAACTGAATTTCCAATGTTGAAATATGATTATTTTCTGTACACAGGAATTAATATATGTATAATATATATTATATAATATTATATTATATTAATGATATATAAATTATTATTATATATTAATGATATATAAATAATGTTTTTACAAGAGGCAATGTTGCATGACAAATTGTAATATAATGTCAACAAATCACTGCCCTGAATATTATTTACAATTGAATATATGCCCAGGATAGATTTCCTCATAATATTTGAATTATATGATTTAACTCATTCAGTGTATCATTAGGGTAAAGCTACCAGATTTAGAAAAAATAAATAAATTTAAATTTCAGGTAAACAATAAATGTATTTTAGTTAAGTAACTCTTAAATATTACATGGTATATTGCAATATTGCTATATTTGGGATATACATAGATCTCCCTCCTGAATTGTTTATATGAAATTCACTATTTATATGAAATTTAAATTTAACTGGTCATCCTGTGCTTTATCTGGCAAACTTACTTTAGGGTCATTAAAATTTGGGTAGTCATATATTTGTTAGTCACATAAATCTGAATATATCTCCTGGCGGAAATGTATGTCAAATAGCATTAAGGTAAATTTGGGACGTTATACACAAACAGCTGTATTTCTTCAAAACTTTCAAATTGTTTTAAAACTCTATAGACATTTTATTTTATTTATTTATTTTTATATATTAAGATAAAATAATATGGGGTACGTGGTGGCTCCCACGATTTAGTGTCCAACTCTTCATTTCAGCTCAGGTCATGATCTCACGATTGGTGAGATCCATCCCCGCCGTGGCTCTGTGCTGACAGCGTGGAACCTGCTTGGGATTCTCTCTCTCTCCCTCTCTCTGACCCTGTCCTACTCACACTCACACTCTCTCTTTCTGTCCTACCCCCCTTTCAAAATAAATGAATAAAGATTAAAAAAAGATAAGAGACATTAGTTTGATTTTATGAGTATATGTCCTTTGTAATTAGTAATTATTTCCACACTTTTCTGTGAGATGGCTTTATTTTGAGGTTTAAAAAAAGAACAACTTAGTTTTATGCTTCTAAGAGTTACTGAAATCAGTAAACTCTTTTTAGATATCACTACTGATTTACCTATCACTTTTACCAATCTCAAAATATAAACAGAGACATACAAACAGTTTTTCACCACTAGGGCATACCACACACTCAGGGTTAAGTAACATCATTTCTCTTTATGGATCCTTGGAAGAATGCATCACATGACAGCATATAGCTAAGGAAATTCAATTCCTCCAGCACACCAATGAAAGTTGACATTACCCTTACTTTACACTAGGAGGCATATTGTTACTATAGATTTTTCTACTATAACACTAAACACTTATGTGACTCGTTTAATAAGCTTAAATGCAAGAGAGTATTTACTAAAATGTTTTAAGTATTTATAATAAATGAGTACTCAAAGCTAATTATTTTTGGGAATTAAGTCATACTTTTAACTGATGAGATCTAAAACTTTCCAGCAGGAAAGCTTGTGTCCCTGCCTGCTTTACAGCCATCTTTTAACTACATTAAGTAATATTTTATAAAGTCATCAAATTATATCTTTTTAAAAAAAATGATAATAAACAGAAAATATATTGTGTATAATTAATAACAAATACTTTAAAAATATTAAAGTGAACATAAGTATTTTAAAGTAAAACAACGCAAATGCTGGAACATAAATATGCTTTAGTACATAATTTTTACCAGTCTTTATTTAGCAAAAATAAAATAGTGATGTTCATCAGATACGATAAATATGAAAAAAAAAGTCACATGAAAAGAATTTAAAGCATAAAGTTTTTAGAATTTGAAGCTAACATTTTTTTGGAATTTAATTTCTTCAAATGTATAACAATTTTTCATTTCATTTTATTTTTTTTAATGTTTATTTATTTTTGAGAGAGAGAGAAACAGACAGGGCATGAATGGGGGAGGGGAAGAGAGAGAGGAAGGAGACACAGAATCTGAAGCAGGCTCCAGGCTCTGAGCGGTCAGCACAGAGCCCGACCTGGGGTTCAAACTCACTGACCGAGAGATTATGACCTGAGCCAAAGTTGGATGCTTAACCGACTGAGCCACCCAGGCGCCCCAACAATTTTACATATTAAAATTCACTATGGTAATTTTTAAAACCTGACTGGAGCCTATATTGTTAATAATCAGATACATATTTTTCTTGTTCTATACTTTTTCACTATCTAGTGATAATACTAGTATTAAAATATAATGATACCTGTAAACTGAGCATGTTATATGCCAGTGGCCCGCTGGCCCCAACCTTCAGTGTGTTAGGTCATAGGTTATTTTGATTCCATAGTCTTTGTTCTTAATAACAATTCCACACTGCTCTCAAAAAAAGTCATTAACTATATACAGGACTTAAATCTCCCCAGAGTTTTCAATTATCTTTACTCCACTCCACCTTCACCTTTGCCTGCCTTAAATGTTAAGGTTTGTTATGATTCCTTTCTTGGGTTCCTTGTCTCTCCTCATAATTATGATATTTGCTCAAAGAATTTCATTCACGTTGTTTCATTAGTTTCCAGTTTCCAACCCAGAATCATATTCCCACTTCCTAGATAATCTTGTCCAGCAGTTCAAACTTCAACATTAAAGGAAAAATTGTTAATTCCTAACCTGAGTTTTTCTCTTCTATTCCCTCATTTATTTCATTTCATAATTTTCCAATGTCTCACAAACTGAAATCTTGAAAAGACCCTCAAGTCTTTCTTTTTCCTTCTCTGCTATATCCTATCCTTACCATCATTTAAAATCTGGTCCCAACCTATTTCTGAATCCAGTTTCATTTATTGTCACACACTCAAACAATTTAATATCAACCATTCACGGAGTATCTACTATGTTTCAGGTTCTGTGCTAGGTTAATATCTGTATCAAATAACTGTAATTTTTATAATAATATTTGTATAGATTATTAATAGTCCCATTTTGGAGGTTAGGAATCTCAGCCCAAGAAGCAGACCTAATCATATTTTCATGTGCTTCAAAGTTATTGAACTATTCACTGCTTGCCCAACTGTCCATGACCTTTAATAGCACCAAGAAGCCTACACTGGCAAGAGTGCTTGCACACGTGCACACATGCATATGCACAAACATTTTATTTACTTAGACAATTTCTATACATTCAATGCCACTGCTTTAAAGCATCACTTTATCAAAAGAATCTTTACTGATTACTTATTCAAGACTTATTGTGTGCTAAAACCCACTTTTTTATACACTTAACCATTAGCATATTATAGTTCACTAACGTATTAGCATCCAGTATCTTCTAACGAAATCAGTGCTTATTTTCCTTTTTCTTCTAATTCTTTTTTTTTGTTTGTTTTTTGTTTTCTTAACAGTCTATAAAATGCTCATATCATACCATCATAGAAAAAAAATGCAAAACAATTTCAGGAACTTCACACATTTCCCAAAAACCTTCTCGTAGGCTTTGCCAACTAAGGAACTCAGAGTAAGAACTTTTGCTCTCCTAATTTATAGTAACAGTGAGTTTTTGTAAGGTTTTCTAAGTCTCAGTTTTAATGTCTATTCTAGAACCTGTCTTAGTACCTGGTATACAGTAGCCTCTACATGAGTATTTACAGAACGAACAGACAAATTAATAAATAAATAAGTAAATCATGGAAAAGCCAAGCGAATAAAGGATCTGAAGCAAAAACTTTAAATACTAAGATATATCAGGATAACTAAGTCTTATATAGATTATGGTAGAACTACTCTAGGGTGGCCCCTCATAGCCCCTACCTCCGGGTGTTCACAACTATGTGTATACCATTTGCTTGAGTGTGGGCAGGACCTGACATTTGCTTCTAACCAATAGAATATGGAAATGGTGGTGGAATATCACTCCTGTGATTAAGTCTGTAAGACTTAATGCTGCTACAAACTCACTATAGAGACTCTGTCTCCCCGATGGGCTTTAAAGAAGTAAGTAGGCATGTTGGAAGGCAGCTGTGGGTGGCCTCCAGGAGCTGAAAGCAGTCTCCAGTTAAAAACCAGAAAGATGCTGGGGTTCTTAGTCCTACAAATTCAAGGAAATAAATTTTGTTGACAGTCTGAAAAATCTTAGTAAATTCTTCCATGGTTTGCATGCAAATAAGAATGTAACCTCCCTGATACCTTGGCTGTAGGCTTCTGAGACCCTAAACAAAGAACTCAGCCAAGCTATGCTCAGTCTCTTGACGTAAAGATACTATGACATTATGAATGTGTGTTGTTATAAGGCACTAAATGTTGTAATCAGCAAAAGAACACAGATGATAGATAGATAGATAGATAGATAGATAGATAGATAGATGATATGGAGATGAGTAGATATATATTTGGTTTATAATCTCGATGATTCTACTCTAGAAAACTTTCTGCCCTCTCTGATTTCGAGGTGAAAATAGATAACAATAGATAAGTTTTGAGGTTAGGTTTAGAAAAATATATTTAATAAAGCAAAATTTTAAAGTGTCATACGATTAAAAGGGCAATAAAATTATTTTTTTAAGTTCCTGAGTTTTTGGCAACCTCCTCCCCCATAAACTCAAATCATGATTACCTTTTATTTATAACATTCCCTAAGGATCTCTACATTCATTAACTTAGGGCCCCCTATGCCAGGATCACCATGAATGGATTATAAAAATCCCATGGGGAAATGAACACAACAGGTAACAATATAAAACTTCTGAACAATTTTCTTTGAGTTTATATAATTAGCTCAACCCAGACTACTTACAAAAACATATAAATACAGTTCATAAAACTATTTAATACAATACTATACCAAAAATGTCAAATTCATGCTTAATTTAATTCTCAAAGCATATTATTGTTAGTGATTTTTCCCCCCTGCAGGTTAGTAGTAGCACAAATTCTTAGGATTGGAATTTGGATTTAATTATATTTTTTTCTGAGTTTTTTAAAGTCTTTTTTTACTTTACTAGTTTTTCTTTTCTCCCCAAAATGACAGTCTGTGTCTTGTGCCCAAATATTTTAAAACTGATGGGGAGAATATTTTAATGTAAAATTTTACTAGATACAACAAATATGTATGCATTAAGAATGAATTTTTTCTCAGCTCTATATCAGATGCCTTCCATTTATGTCACCTCATCACCAAATGAAAATATAATTTTGAATACATTGTGAAAATTGTGAAAAATATAGACAATTAAAAAGAAGAAATCAATGCTCCAAGCTAAAGATAACCACAGTTAACATGGTGTAATTCTCTCTAGTTTTTGTTTGTTTATTCATTTTTATCTTGATAAACACTTTTAATTTGTCTGATTATGTTTCTGAAATATTGATTTATTCATTCAGTCAACAAATATACATGGCTGGCCTACTCTAGGCCAGGTTCTGTTATGCAAAGAGAATATAAAGGTAAGCAAACTGTCCTTACTGATTAAAGGGAGAGACGGTTGTTAATCAAATAATCATACAGGTTTGCTCTGAGGAGAGAGTATAAGGGTCTTGAAAAGGAAAAATTTTTCCATCGAAAAAAACAGTAAACAAGAGTTGGCATATATGAGTTCACTCACAAGCTGTGTAACTATAGGCAAAGCCTTCCCTTTTCATGACTCTTTTATGAAAATATTTTGTACGGTATGATATGCAGGGTTTTATGAAGCACTAAATTGTCATTAGCCCAATGTCAAAAAAAACAAACAACCCTACAAACGAAAAACTACCAGAGGAGATCTTTCACAAGTTGTTCTCTAACTATCAGACCATTCAATAAACTTATCTTCTTAAGATTCAATTTCTCAAATTTTCTCTTAAAAATAAGATTAGTGTTGACAAGAACTCCAACATGAGAGCAGAAAGGTGAGTCCAACTTCACATCAACCAGATCCCTAAAGTCCACCCAGAAGCATGGAAAGTTTTCTCCAACAGCCTGAGAAGGAACATTTTTACAGGGTCTAGTGAGTACATGAGGCTTGAGGCAGCCAGAAAAAAATAAAAAAAGTAAAAAGTAAAAAATAAAAAATATATATATTTACATTAAAATATAAAACTTAAAAATATATGTTTAATACAAATTAAAATATAAAAATTTAAATATACATATACATATGTGTGTGTGTGTACACACACACACACACACACACACGTATATATAATATTAGTGTCCTAGAATTTAACGCTCAATGTCAGTGATGACACTGCCATAAAATATGTGTATACTGAAGGTAGTTTCTCTGAATAGTAAGAGCATAAGCTGTTGAGTCAGGCACACCTAAAGTTCACATTCTGCTTCAGGTACTTGCTAAGTAGCTTTAGACAAATAACTTTAAGTTTCTGAATTTATTCAGTTGACTTATAATACTATCTAACTTGTATTATTGGTGTGGGATCATAGGCAATATATTAAAACATTTACTGGCATTCCTGACTCATAAGTAGACTGAATAAATATTACCCATCGCATAAATATCCTCAAGTATCAAAATTATCCTTAGTGAAAAGTTCACCAACTGATTCACATACAGTCCAGATAGAATCAGGAGCATATGAACAGATAGGGCTTTAATAAAGTAAATACAATCTGCAATTTTGCACATGATTAAACAGCAGAAAATCCTTTAAAGTGACATTTAAAAGAAATGCCAGATATGAAAATGACTCTATTCATGACTCTCAATGGGACAAGATTAAGCCTTTATTCTGAATTAGTAGTAATAAGCTCTTCCTGATCTGATCACATAATTGTTTTTGTTTGCTTTTAAATTAGTGAGATTGTTTCATCAGTCTAGTTACAGTTGTTTAAATAGTTTAAACAGTTGTTAAAATTTCAGTTAAATTTTCAACTGAAAATCCCCTTAACTATTTTCTTAGAAGTAGTGATTTTATCAAATTATACTTGGAGTGTATGATAACATTAATGAGTTAACTTCTTAAGGAAATATTATTTACTCTGCTATTTGAGAATAGTATAAATTTCTATACGCATAAAAGGTGACAAAATTCTGTGCAAGAAATTCTGCATGTGAGTGTGTTATTTGTGGCATAGTTGACCAAGTATGCTTTAGGACTCAGATGTGCCTAGAACACAGAGATACCATCTATTTGGTTGCCGTAGGACGCTTGTCATGCCCTGTCCTTAAATTCCCCCTGGGTGTCATACAAACAGAGCAGGGCTGAAGTTACTGCCTAATGATTTTATTGCTATATTCTAAAGAGAACTTTTCAAAGACTTTATATTACTCAAAAGAACTTTAATGGAGGCATATACCAATTTACATTCTGGTTTTCTAAATACAAATGTAATTACTGAAAATCTCTGTCTAATTGCTATTTCACCATTTGAAATGTACTTCGATGTATAAAATATGCTTGCTATATACAAAACCATCTGGCTATAGTTTTGTAAAATACACTATATCTTTGGATCAAAACAATTAATAGAAAAAGGAAGAACATGTATATTTCACATATTGACTCTGACCTTTATATCACTCTTTCACTGTATACTTAAAATAAACTCTGTATTTGAGGAATTTTAAAACTTTTCAAAAATTAGAGACAACAGTATAATAAAGCTCCCTACAGCCATTATCCAACCTCAACAACCACTAACATTTCATTGTTTAATTCCTGTCATCACTCTCATCATTATCATCATTATTAGTATTTTGTTGGAGTATTATTAAAACAAATTCTAAACATCAAACTGTTTCTCCATTAAATTCACAATCTATCACTACCAATAAGGATTTTCTTTTAATAAAACTACAATTCCATTATCACATCTAACAAAATAAATAATTCTTGATATCATTTAAAACCGAACACATACTCATAAATCTGCAATTGTCATAAAAATTCTTTTATGACACTGAAAAAAGAAACAAACTCATTGGTCACCACTGGAGGCTTCTAGGGCACCAATTCACTTTATAAATTAATAAACTAATCAAGTATATATCTTAGATTTCCTGTGAGAACTGAATTTCATGTGGTAATCAATGATTAATGGGGTTGGAGTTATTCACCATATGTTTTTTAAAACCACTTCATTAAAAGGGAATAATTTATTTTACTTATCACTTTTATATCCACCTACTATAAAATTTAAAAGCATGCTCTCAAATTGTTTTAGCAATAAACACAAATATCATTTTACACAATTATTTATGAAAATAATTTTGAAATATACATATATATATTTTTTCTTCTTGTATATATCCCTTTACCTACCCCAGCCTATTCATACAGGTTTTGGTATTCATTGCATAGATGAAGATGAAACAGGGTAGAGAATAGTAAAAACATCAGTTATTTTGCAAAATCCTAAACCTACCATGGTGATTATTTTCTCAATAGCTACTAAGCAAAAAAAAAAAAAAAAAAAAAAAGGAGAGAGATTGGGGGAATTGTGTCTTTGTGGAAAACTATCAAGAAATATAGTGGGGATCTCCAACTCCAGACATTAAAAACATTAACTTAGCCTGGCTAGGAAGGAAAGGGATGAAAAGAAATAGTAATAGAGGGAGAGACTTTACATGTGCTTGTTGGGCAGAACTCTGAAAAACCTAAAGGATTAGGATTAGACAGACCTGAGTCAGAGTCCAGGGAGGTAGGAAGATCCTAGAGGGTGATAAACATACCACACATCTAGGCACTATGGGCCAGAGATAGCCACGTGCAAACTCTTTGCCCATTAGTGGCATGAAGAAAATGGCAGTAATCCTGAAGGAGCCAGGAGGACTGGGGCGAAGGCAGTATCATTTGAGACCCATGTGGACACATAAGACCATGGGCATCTCAGTAGACATGTAAGTGGGTGGATGTCCCAGGGACCAGAATATTTCAACTTTTTTCAGCATGATGTAGAGCCTGTGAAATTGAGGGGGAAAGAAAAGTTAAGTCTCTGCCACACTAGTGAAATGTGGGCTTGAATTTTTTTTTCAATGTAAGAAAAAAAGAAAGTTGTATGTCCAGCACATCTAAATTATTGGCATGAGTCATATCTGATAAATAAAGATTACTGTAGATTTTACATAATATTATTTACAAAAACCATAAACTATAGCATAATTTGCAAACCTTATTCTTGGCACTGTATGTAAAGACCTTCATACTTTCTTCACCTTTTTCAAAATTCATGAGCTTCATAGAATATAAAATTTATGATGCCAACAAACCCAAAGTATAAAATTGGAAGGAAAATATATTGTACATCGTGTGTGTGTTTAGAAGCAAGACTCTATATTAAAGCCCAATGTTTCCAAAAATCTCCCCCATAAGATACCATTTTCATTAATTTCTTTTAAAATATACAATGAAAAAAAGTTACTTTTTACTACTAATCTTTAAAGATTTATTTTTGTTGAGAAGCTTAATATTTGGGAAAAAAAGGTATCCATACAGATTTGATACTTAATAACTCTACAGATAATACCTACATTCATGATTTATATGAAGATAGCATGGTTACTACAAAATCTTAGCTCTTCAAGAATTATCACACCACAGACAGAAAATCCCATTGAAGACAAAAAATACAGTTTAGATCTAAATAGCAAGATTATTACTATTGAAGATTAGTGCTTCAATTATTCTATACCTCACTTCACAAATTCCTCAAAGTTAATTACAAAATGCGACTACAGAATTTTCAGATAATATATCATAATACTATCCTAATATGAATTACCATTTAGTTATGAATCTCTTAATATTTCTAGGCTATTCTAATTAATTCTGTTCTAGACATTTACAAAGGAAGTTAATATTTTAAGTCCCATTAAATATCAAAAGCACAGTTGGCCTCCAGGGGCCCTCAGGGCTCCTCCTTTCCCTATCTGCCTATTTTCTTCTTTTCTAAAGATAAATAAGGATGCTGTCTCCACCAAGGAGCACTGTTCAGTTTAACACATTTTATTGACTATGATTCTCCCAGGTGGAGTCACTTTGTTGAGTTGAATGTTGCAGTGTGTAAGGGTGCATCATCCCTTGGCTTTCTTTTTCCATGTGACTGGATTGGTAAAAACTCTGGGGGCCTCTTCAAGCTTAAAAGGGACTTATTTGGAGGGGGGGGGTACTTTAGAATCTCTTCTGCCTTCTCCCATTTGGCAGCTCATTTAGTGCTATTGCCCTGGTCTAAGGAGTCATTGGGTGAGTAGCTACACATTTTGGATAAAGTTCTGGCCTAAGGTACCTTAGGTTAACCATATTTCTGTATGCCTTTTTCCCCCCTTTACTTCTGTAAAAACAAACAAAACAAACAAATGAAAAATCTTTGGTGAATTGTATAGACAAGGCATAAAAGTACCTGCTCTAAATGGAGTCTTAGTTTTAGCTAAGGCCTGAAGATAAGAGAATCCAACCATTCCCATATCCAGAAGAGGAAGCCAAGAACCAGTTTTGGTACTCTTAGCTTAATGCCAATAAGAAATGTTTCAAAACTGGGAAGAGGGAAGTTGGAAACCAGGAAATCAGCTTAGAAAGAGCTATCCTACCTATGTCACCATTTCATACAAGTCCAGGAAAGGATAATTCAGTGCAACCACTTCGATTCAGTGGTACTTTAGAGACTAATCAAAACCAAGAAATCTAAGGCAGACAGTGGGCCAGTCTACCAAACGCTGTATAATGAGAAGTTGCCTCTTTGCATATGGCCTGCCCCTCTGGGTATGTGAAGTAAAAAGATGCACTTATGTTTTACTTATAGGTGAACATATATAATATGAAAGATTAAAAACCAGAGCTGGTGTGTAATTCACTTAGGTCTTCCTAAGTGGGAGTAGGGAGAAACTGTAGCAGAAAGAAGATGCGAAGGTAACTACACAGGCCAAAGAGAAGAAAGACATCAGAGAGACATGGAGAAATGGATGCACAGCTTGGGAGGGGGCAGGTAATACATACAAAAGATCCCCACCACCACCCTGGAAACAGAGTCCGTTTAAAATCCTAGAAGTCAGAGACCACCAACACCAGGACTAGTTATGAAGGCCTTTTTGTGCTTTTTGGCCTCTCCTCGGTATTCCACTTCAACCATAGAACTGCCAGAGGCACATTAATGTCTACAGCTGGAGAAGAGAAGTAGCTAGCAAATTAGGGAAAACTCACCCCATCCCCATCTCTCACCATAGGCGACCAGTTTGATGCAGGTTCAAGATGAGTTTGAAAACAGTTTTAACTTAAATTGAATAGAAATCATGGTCATTACTCTGGACTGGACATAATTATTAAATCAGACTTTTAACTTTTTAATAGAAGTGAGCTAGTCAGTGATGCTTTCTAATAACAGTAAATAGCATCACCAAAATGGTACAGCACTTGCCAAAATTTCCTCCAAAGACAAAGAAAGAAGGAACTTCAAGGGGCTTACTTTGAAGGGGCAGTGATTTCTGAGGTGGGGTATGGATCTGTGGAGAATAAAGCCATTTGCCAATTCCATCCCACTCTTTCTACTTGTTCAATGCATTGTTTAAAAACATACCCAACAATTGAAACACACAAAAAAAGTAAAACCCCAAAATCATTATCACCCTCTTCACACTTGTTTTAATCAATCACCATTGTATCTTTTAAAAAAAAAAAAAAAGCCTTTGGAAAACAGCATTCCACAGAACAAGAAGCACAGTAGACTTTAAATATTTTGAATACAACAACAATAAAGCCAGCAGAAAACAACCGAATGTCCGTGTACTTCCTTCCCCCAATCACTGTTAAAACTCGAGCGCACACAACAGCAAGCCAGAACTCCAAGCAGTCAGAATTGACAAGGGGACTCACCAGAGTTGGGGTCGGAGTTGCCATCTGCTTCAGTCCTCTTGTCCGGAGAGGCCTGGTCGTAGAACTCGTCCTGTGGCTGAACCAGAGGAAGAGGGTGTGAGATCAGGGTTCCACTACCCACCGGCTCGTGGTCGCCTAGACCACTGTCACTGCAGCTTTCCTGGGAGCCGTCGGGGAGGTGAAACGTAACGCGGCGCTGCGACTACAAAGAAGACCACAGGACACGCCAATTAACACTCCTCTCAGGTAAAATGGGTGCAGCGGAACACAACAGCAAAACAACTTTCAACAGATGACACAATGTAAACGAAAACATAAAACTGGGAACAAAGCTAGGAACAAACTTTATCATTTGCTATTTGCTACGTAATTTCCAACTTGCAAAACACAAGAAGGAATTTCGGTCTTGTTTAATTTAAGAACAAAAAAACTAAGGGCAAATTGTCAAAATGATAGCAAGAAAGACAAATATATATGTAAATATATATATATTAATATGTAAAATATTAATATACTAATATCTGAAATGTAGTTCTCGTACAGAAAGAAAAAAGCTGCTATTTTTAATTTTACTTTTTTATATATTATACTCTCATGTGAATTTAACCCTTTAGAGAAAACCAATAATACAAGGATTTTCTGTTTCAATATGCCCATAACTAATCAGTATCCTTTTGTGATAAACGCAGTATTAAGGACAATGACCAGGCCACCCATTATAAAACAAAAACAAAAACAAAAACAAAAAAAAACTTGAAATAAGCAGAAATATGAAAATATTTGTTCCATAGATCTGACTAAAATACATACATAATGTGACATTCCATTTCTTTTGAGTGAACATTTTGTTTACCTAATGATTTTAAGGTAGTTTTTGCAATGAAGTCAATATTGCCACTGGCTCAGATATTACTACCAGTCATTGGCTATAGAACATTCCAGCAGAAAGATGTTTGGAATATTATTTTGGCATCTGTTTGTACAATGTCACTGTCAGAAGTGACCTAAAATATGTAGATGGCTACTTCAATAAATTTTAATGTTTTAATAAAATAAAAGTGTGCATTTCAGCACAGATTGTTGCTTAGTACTCTTGGTAAATATTCTTTTAGCTGATGTAATCCACAAGATATGGGAATACTTACAGCAGTGTGGGGTGGAGATTTATGACTTTTGGAATTATATGAGAGTAGTAAATTTGTGCTGTATGTCTGAGTGCACTTAATTTTCATTCTGCTCTAACAGCCAAAAGACCTTTCAATATCATGTCACATGTGACCACTCTTACTCATATTTAATAAAACTATGATTATATAAATAATAAAGTATATAAAATATAAATGTATAATGTATAATCACTTTATAATACCTAAAACTTGAGTGTTTTTCCAGAAGATGATTTATAGATTGTATCCGTTTCAAAGAAAAAAGAATCCAATTAGACACAAAATGCTATAGATATACTGCTACTCTATAAATGCATTTTTATAGACAACAATAGAACATAGTCTATTTCCTATGAGTCACTGGTTCAAATCCAGCTAAGAGTCATAATGGAGAAGAGCTGATACCCCTTTATTGCTGTTCAATGACCTGTGTGAAATGATTTGATAGTTCAGTACATTTTTAATGAACTGATGCCGACATCACATAAACTATACTCATAAATGGTACTAATTGAGTCTATTGTAGCACATTCACCTTCATGCACAACTATCTCGGTACCATCAAACCCCCCCCCCAATAGATTTTGAAAAGTGCCTAGGTGAATGCTACATGAAAATACCAGTCAAACTTGAATATTAATATCTGAGATGTATTTCTTCTTGTATAGAAAGAAAAATGTGGCTATTTTTAATTTTTTTAAATTTATTATACTGTTTCCTCTCTCGTGCGAAATTAACCCTTTAGAGAAAACCAATACAAGGATTTTGTTTCTGTTTCAATATGCCCTTAACTGATCAATATCCTTTTGTAATAAACACAGTATTAAGGACAATGACCAGGCTGCCCATTATACATGACTCTCAAACATATCTTTTTAAAGTGATTGGCCTAACAAGTACAAACCACCAAAAAATAATAATAATAAAATTAAATAAATAAATAAATAAATAAATAAATAAATAAATAAAGTGGCCTACTAAAATGTCTGTAGTTTCAGTGATTAAAGTATCTTTGGTACTATCTCTGGAGGAATACTTCTTACTTATAACTCAGCTAAATGTAAAACAAGTCAAATATCAGAGAAAGACAATGGGACACATTCTTCAGTCTTTATAAGGCATTTCTAGGCCTTATAAGCCATTATAAAGTATATGTTTCATAGAAGAAAAATGGAAATTTTCCATCTATGATCTTCTAAGCATAATAGTACTGCTTTAATTACTATATTTTTTTCTCCTAAGAAATGTCCAAATCGGCAACACCAGTAACACCTGAACCCAGCAGTTCTCACAGTACTATAATTTCACTGAGAATTAGAAGAAAATTATTTCAAATATACCTCACATATATTATATTATGATATTTCTTTACCACTTTATAAGTGAGAATAAGCAAAGTTAGAAATCTAGCATAATTTATTTGTAATGACAGTGTAAATTAGAGTGATATAATGGTTAAACTACTGTGGCTTATGGAAATATTTCCTAATTAATTTGACTCAAAGATGTTTAAGTCTTAATTGGCAAAAGTGTGCACAATTTATTAGTCTAATGGGAAGTGGGGGTGGTAATGCACGCGGACTAAGAACTGGAACACAGATATTATGGTACGAAGCAAATTGATCAAGCAAATCTATCTTTAATTTATCATCATAATGATTGATTCAGGTACAACAATGTCTGAAATTTCAAGGTAGATATAAGGAAAGGATCTGAATAGACTGAAATGAAGGAAAACAAGGATTCATGAAGTGTTAAGAATTAGGAGTTGTAGGTGTCATCAAGGACTCAACAATACTTGCTCAGCTGTTGCACAACAGGACCAGGTGAAGAAGCCAGAACCAGACCTCTTGGCCAGGAGTCCTTGCTCTGCAGAGAATGGCCCAAGGCAAGTGACTTTACCTCTTTTAATGAGTCCCTGGCTTTGTAAAATGGACAAAATAGTGCCAAGAAGTCTTGCTGGTTTATAAAACTTGACACATAGTAGCTACTCAATAAAAAGTAGTTATCATTCTTGAAATTTAGAGCTGCATATTCTCTTTTAACGCCCAGGGCCAAGCTGTTTTAAAGATGTGATTCCTTCACCACTGGGGGAAAAAAAATATTGTCCTTTTGTAGGGGAACTGCCTGCACCCCATAACCTTGGCATGCCTCCTAAATTGTACATCATGGCAGCTCAGAGCCTTTCTGAGGGGAAGCTGTTTTCATGGAAGCCATAGACGAAGACCAACAGTTAATTTTTTTTTTAATGTTTATTTATCTTTGAGAGAGAGACAGAGCATGAGCAGGGGAGGGGCAGAGACAGAGGGAGACACAGAATCCGAAGCAGGCTCCAGGCTCTGAGCTGCCAGCACAGAGCCCTATGCAGGGCTTAAACCCACGAACCGTGAGATCATGAGATCATGACCCCAGCCAAAGTCGGACGCTCAACCGACTGAGCCACCCAGGTGCCCCAAAGACCAACAGTTTAGAATACATGATTTCTCCTTTAAAAAAGTGAAGGTTTTCCCCATTATCCTTTCAAGAAACCTATAATTGTTTGCACAATTCAAAAAAGAGGAAGAGGATAAGCTAATCCTTACTGCCTCTGGGAATTCTGTTTCTGGGTTATCCCCATGGAAATATACCCAATTTGCGTTATAAATACAGTGAAGCGCTGCCTGACTGAATTGGGACAACATATGTTATCATGAGACTACTTCAGATTTTCCAAAGCCTTCGCACTCTTGTTTTCCTAAAATCTAGTTCCTATCCATTCCGTTTTCTCCCATGGTAAACATTATTATTATTATTATTATTGGCTATGTCTTGTTAACGGTTTGAATGTCACATTTGTTTATCTGATGTATCACTAACAAGTTAGCTCTAGGTCCCTGGCTGCCCTGAGAAAGAATAAGATGGGAACCAGTAACTACTAAAGCTGCTTCATGTTATTTTATCTCAGAGCTGCTGATATGAATTCTAACCATGTGAAACTTTCATCAGAAATTCTGTACTCTACACAAGCATAAAGGGCCATGCATACAAATAAAGGTTCAGGATGCTGCAAGTCAGAAGAGGCCACACTGGTTTAATTTAAGAAACATCACCAAACACTTTCACTATATTTTTTCGTGTAGATTAGTAGAGAGGAAAGGGAGGGAAAATTCAAGATGCTCAGGTAAGATACACATGTTCCTATATTGGGCACTGTTCTTCAAGAGTTGCTAAAAGAATGAGTCATCTATGAAATCTCAACCATTACTTGAATGCTTCTCTTGTGCATTTCTTACTGGTACAGAATATTATTCTATTCACCAAAGAATGACTCACATTCAAGTCTACAATCCCAGTCCCATTAACTTACAGGGATTCCTAGGTGCAAAGATTTGGTGGTCAAGTTCATTGTGTCTTTGCATAAAATAGCAAAAAGGTAGAAATGAGCGACATGCCTAATAGGTATTTAATTAATAAATTATGTATCATACAATTGAAAATATCACAATACTTAAAATTATATTAATATTTACTGATACTGAAAATATTTGGAATCTATTGTTAAGTGTGAAAAGGAAGTTAGTAAAGATTTTACTTGGTTGAATTACACTTTGTTAATATGTTTTTGTGTGTGCATATGCATAAGCTAAGATCTGACTATGTGTATACTAAGTATTTAAAGTGGTATTGTCTAGTCATGGAATACGGTATTTTAAAATTTCAATATTTTGGCCACACTAAAATTTGCATGGATGATCTTGGTAATATTACAACATATTCTAATATTTAAGTATTCCTCTTCATCATTTATAGAAATTAGGAAAAAAAGAAAAGGAAAAGTCTAGTAGATAGTAGGTGGGCTTTCTCTTGAGCTAAGGAATGCTAAACAATCTGATTATCCTTGCCCTGCTATTCTAACTTCTTTACTTTCTTTACCTAACATTCTAAATCACTGCAATTAAAAATGCTTGCCTTCTCAAATCACAAAATAACAACAAGAAGTTGGCACACTAAGCCAATTATTACAAGACAAATAAACAATTTTACCAGTTAATAACTGACACTTAAAATAATTATTCTCTGTAAAATTACACACTAATATTGTTGGAAGTAGGGAAAAATGCACTTTAGAATTGTTTAAATATGGTTTCATTTGTGCAGAATTCCTTAAATATCTTTTAAGGAAATATTCCTAACTCTGATTTAGTTCTTTTAACCACATTCAAGAAATACGAATGCATCATTCATCTGTCTAATCTCTAAATAGTATACATATACACACAACCTGCCAGAAATTACTTACGATGAAGTAAAAAACAAAAAATAGTATTAAAGTTCAATATGTGAACTTGTATTTGTTTTACCTCAGCATTAAATCCAATGAACATATGCTTTTTATTGATTTGAAATAGTATTTTCCTATATGTCCCCTCTTAAGGTAGCAAAGGAAATCACCCCAAAGAGGATTAAAAGAAAATAAGAGACTAGAAACTGTAGTTTAATACAAGTACTTCTAATAATATTAATTGGACACATTTTGACCTTCCTTATTCTTAAGAGAACATATTTTTAAAAAAAAATTTAATGTTTATTTATTTTTAAGAGAGACAGAGAAAGACAGAGAGAGAGAGCAGGGGAGGGTCAGAGAGAGAGGGAGACACAGAATCTGAGCTATCAGCACAGAGCCTGATGCAGGGCTCAAACTCATAAACTGTGCAATCATGACCTGAACCAATGTCAGACACTTAACCAACTAAGCATCCAGGAGCCCCTTAAGAGAACATATTTTAATTGATATCTAAAAAAGAACAGTCATGAGTGTAGTCTTAGGTTGCAAGCTCTGAGAAAAGGAATATTTAAATGACTATATGGTCGGTGCTGGATGGCTGGTTTGTACAAACACACCCTGAATGCCCCGTTAATCACTATCTTGAGAATGTACCGATCCAGTCCCCCCTTTATATTTCTATCAAGCAGAACGTGTAGAGAAACAATTCAACATTCAAGGTCAGGGGCCTGGGGTCACCAACCTGCAGTGTCTCCTTTGTAACAAAGAATGTGTGGATGGCAGGTTTCAATCTCTTTGGAACACTGGCCATGCAAGGAAGGAGCAGCTACAGATAATTGTTAGGCTAGTTGCTACATTATAAAAGCTTGCTGCATGTAGATTTTAGCAGGGGATGCTTTGTACAGTCTCCTGCTCCTGGACTCCCTGTGTGTAAGTTCCCCCAATGAACCTACATCTTAATTGCAATCTTTGAGTCTTTTCCTCAGCTTTGCCAGACCGTCACCCACCCTGGGCGTAGAGTCCACTAGGGTGCGGCTACACAATGACAGAAGAGCACATTTTCAGCTGAAACTACTGATTCAATTCAACAGCAAATTCCTCAATAGCTTCTTGCCATCTAAAAATCAATGCACCTGCATCCTCTTAATAAAATCCAGAATTGAGCAAAACTCATGGTAAATTAGAAAGTAAGGTAAATGGGACCCAAAAAGCAATCTGTGGTTATAAATTTAATTTGCTACTACTCAATACTTGCAGGCTCAACTAAGGAAAACCATTATTAATACACACGTTTTTCTTCATTCATGTTTGAAACATGAGGTCCAAAGTGGTAGAACAAGAAAAGATTTCTGATATTAGTTAAATAAAATTTAAATTAAAAAAATATTTCTGGATTTATAGCTTATGAAAATTATTAGTAATTGTGAGTAAAGTGAGTCCATTATCAAAAACAAGGAATAGTTTTGAAGGACAAAATCATAAGGAACTTTTTTGACTGGTGATAAGTGAAATGTTTGGAGTACAGAATTATTTTATAATGAGTCATTTTATTATTTGAAACTGACAAATTGAGTCATTCACCTCTCCTATTTATTGGGAATACATATGTTAAAATGGTTTGGCTAAGGTATACTTTATTTACTTATTTTAGCTGGAAATTACTTAGGGATTTTCTATTTTAACGTTACATTTTTTTTTCAGATGAGGAAATAAAGTGGCTGTCTATGTAAGTTACAATGAAAATCAGACCCTCATTTACTGATTTCAACATGAAGCACTACTCATTCATTCATCTAGCTATTTAATAAATATTGTTGAGCACATACTATATGCTAAACAGCATTCTAGCTGCTAAGAATAAAATGGTGGACAATACAAAAACTATATCCCACAACTTCTTAAAAAGTCAATTTCATTAAGCTAGTGTCTACCAGTTCTGAGGATGTGTTCGGCCAGCAGCTTTTAAAATGTCATTTCCTTCTAATTCTTGCAAACTCTGCAGACCTAGGCAAGGTCAGTGCACAAATGAGAGACCTTCACTAATTAACAATAACCTAGAGAGAAAAAAGAAGGAAGGGGAATGCATTATGAGTTTATGCCAAAACAATCCCTAGTCTGTTACCATCCTTAGATTGGAATTCATTGCCAATTTGTGAAAGCAAAAAATAAAAGGACTAAAAGAGTAATAAGACTGTTAGAGCACACTATTCTTGACTCAAATGTAGAATCATTTTAACTTTGCACATCCTTGAACAATTTTTTTCATCTCCAGGTAGATACAGAAATTTAACAACCTCAAATAAGAATTGATGAAATCAAATCCATCAAGTTTTTCTGAGGAACATATACACTTCACATTTTATGAGCTTATAATGAATATTTACTAGATGAAAATGATTTACCCAGAATTGAACCAGGAAATCCAAAGAGGATGTAGTAGCAATGAAGCATCATTGTCCATCTTCCAAAAGTGATTTCCCATGAGAAAAGTTCTGTGTCTTTCCAGCAAGAAATTTACAGAAAGTTCTGCCTTATTTTAAAAGTAACAAAATGAGGGGCGCTTAGTCAGTTTAAACATCCAACTCTTGATTTTGGCTCAGGTCATGACCTTGCAGTTCATGAGTTCGAGCCCTGCATTCGGCTCTGCAGGGACAGTGCAGAGCCTGCTTGGGTTCTCTCTCTCCCTCTCTCCCCAGCCCTATCTCTCTCTCCCTCTCTCTCTCTCTCAAAATAAATAAATATAAACTTAAAAAAACCCACAACCCTTTATTTAAAAAAGTAACAAAATGAAACATGATAACTAAAGTAACCTTCAGTCTTTCCTTCTTTAATCTTTCATTGTTTACATCTTAGAATATTTGGAGACAAATGGGAAGGTTCAGTTTCTGTTTGAGAAAGCTGTGTAACAACTTCATTGACCATAGGTGATGGATGTAAAGGTGCCAGCAGCTTTAAAATGATTTTTTGTTGATTCTTAGTGCTGTGTTATACAAAAAAGGACTAGGGTGTGGAAGATAACTGGCCACATAAAGCTGAGTAGCATTTTCCACGGATTTGAAGAATGTTCATCCATACCCATTGGCTATCTGCAGCTAAGGACTGCTGCATTTTAGGATAGATCTGTCAACTTATTTTTGAACTTCACTACTCAACTGTATGTTTAGTTTGGGGAACTTGTGTCAACATGTGTGGGAAACACACATTAACTTAAACTTAGCCTGCTGACTTAGTTTGTAGGCTTACTGTGAAACGGCCCTCAAAGTAAGGACCTATGTATTCTTGTGCTTTGTACATGAAGTGCATTGTATACCTCTTAGCACCTATGACTGAAAGACTCATGTTAATAACGTGTGGCGAAATTTTTAATATAATTTTGTTTTTATTTCCTTTTGATCTCAGTATGATTTGTGAGAAAGTTGCACATTTCTCTTCATGTGCAAAAACAATTGATAGCTTTAAGAATAAAAGTAAATTCTTTGTACTCTTTTTGGGAGTAACCTTGGTGCTTGAATTTAAATATTAGAAAAAACAAACAAACACAAAGCAGGAGTCTCCTCCCTGCCTCAAAAGGGTTTGAATCAACTTTCCCCTTTGGATTGGTGACATGACCCCACCCTTAAGTTTCCTCTGGGGTCTCAGGCAAGCAGAGAGGATTCAGCATTGTGAATGTTGTTGGTTAGTTTGCTTCTTATATTCTTATTTAGTTCCTGCTATCAGAAACAACCTGAACCTATTTCTCACAGTTAAATGTTAACCAGTAGGAATGCAGCACTTTATCTGAGCATACAAAATATAAAATGACTACATTAAACAGGAGGAGCTGCTCCTGAATCTGCAAGCAGAATTTCTGCATCTATAAATTATACGTACGGAAATAGGGAAGAAACGACTCAGCAAGAGTCCTTTCCAATTTAGTCTTCTAGTACAAACAAATCCATGTGACAAAGTAAGTTACCCTCATCATATTTACAAAATCAGCATACATAATAGTTATAGCAATTTAATTAGAAATTACACAAAGTCATCACTGTTATTAAGTAAAAATATAAAACCCATTGACATAGTGTTGGTCTTTTACAAAATGTGAGTCTTCCTTTGAATAACAAGAAATCACTAAAAAATAATGTGTCAAATATATAAGTACTGATATCAGAAATAGAGTTTGGCTCAGTGTCTGGAATTCAAGAGTTCATCTCAGGTCATTTTAGCAGAATTGACAAGAGAGATAATGGGCATCTCTCTAGGATATCTCTTAATAACTCTCAACACAAAACAGGACTTGTAAAACCAACGTAGGCCCTATTTTCTTTAAGTCAGTAGTATCTTTTAGGAGGTAGCCCCAATTTTATAATTAACCTCAGACCATGGGCATTTAACTCAGAAGAGTTTAAGCATGCACCCACACCCATACACTTGCCCCCCCCCCCACACAAACACATACAAACACGTACATACACACTTTAAACTCCCCTTATATATTGCTGAACAGGCACAAAATCATAGTTACCTAGGAGGAATAAAAACTAGTAATTTGTGGCTTTAGAGGACAGATCATGTTCTTCTATGTTAGAGAATGAAACACAAATAGAGGGGTGGAAGAAATTACCTTTATATCACAGTTTGATTTTGTTTATTTAATTTTTTGGTCCTATTTTTGAAGTGTAAGGAGGAATGTTAAAACTCTTTAGAAGCAGTGAAGGAGTAAAAAGTTATTTGAAGTAGTCCTAACACATGTAATGGATATCTAGCATTGGCAGCCCCTGGCTTATAATTAATTCTCAGCCATCAATCGTATCTCCCTCAGCAAAAAAAAAAGAAAGGAAAATGGCAATGGGAATAATACTCCAAGAAGGGCATCCTCTTTACTGTCTATGATTTACATGATTCAAATATGGAGATGGTCTTACAATAATCAGTATAGGAGCCACCCCAACAGTCAGTCATGACAAAGAAAATGATCCCCATAGAAAAGTTAATGGCAGGGGGCTGAGTTGCATGGAGAAGATGGATAGTGGGACACAATCCACAAAACTTAGGTAAATATCCAAGTTACACTAATAAGAAAATGTGTTTAAGGGCACAGAACATGACGATGATGCTATTAACCAACTACTGAATTTGCTCTTCTAGGCTTTCCTATAAACATGACATGACTTTTCTAAAATGAGAAAAGTTTCTCCAGAGTGGGGAAGGCAAAAGCAGTGCAGATAAGGAAGAGGTTGTCTTTGGCAATATAGATCACACACAAACAAGCATCCTTGAATTTTCGACTGAAATCTTGGAATCATTGGTAAATCATCTAACAGGTGACATATTGATAGATATATCAACCTATGATGAATTAACTGCATTAACTATCAAATTTTTAAAAATTGCTAAGAACCTCATTTATTCTTTGTAATTGTATTATGAAAAACACTCCATTGTGAAAGACAAGCATTTTTTAACTTTGCCTTTTTTTAGTTCTCTCAAAGGAAGTCAATGAAAATACTGCTTACTGTTGAAAATTTTGATTCGGAATGTGTGATATCCAAGTCATATCTTTTTCAGAGTAAGTTAGGAAGAAAATGAGGGTACTTTTAAGAATAGAGATACAACAGGGGCACCGGGGTGGTTCAGTCAGTTAAGCATCCAACTCTTGATTTTGGCTCAGGTCATGATCTCATGGTTTGTGAGTTCTAGCCCCCCATCTGGCTCTGAGCTGACAGTGTAGAGCCTGCTTGGGATTCTCTCTCACTCTCTGTCCCTCCCCTGCCTGTACATGCTCTTTCTCTCCTTCTCTCTCCCCTCCACCCCCTCAAAATAAATAAATAAACTTAAAAAATATAGATAAACATAGATATAAATTTCTGTGTGTATATTTATACATCCATATATGTTACAACAGTTATGCACAAACTACACTACAGACAGATGTCTTAGAACATACACTTTTCCTATTCTTAGACAAGGAAATTGTTAATTATACCTGAGATCTGTACTTTATTAATTTTAAAAATGAAATCCAAACTTTGTTAATTGAATCTAATTTGTTAACTGAATCCATCTAGACAAATTCTGATACCATAAATTCCATTCTAGAAAGTCTCTTTGTGACTATATTTAGTGTCATATAATATATAGTCTTGCATGGTGACAAAAATTACTTGTTTAGCAATGATATTTCATTTAGGGTAGAAGTCATCATAGAAGATTGTGATTATTAGATGAGGAAAAATATTTTTTAATAAACAAAAAATGTATAAAGCATCTTTTTAATTATTTAAAAGAAGAGGTACTTAATCATCTAAATACTGCAATGATACCACAATAATTTAAATATTTGGAGTTTGTGGTTTTGAGTTGTTATGAGAGCATGACATTATATTGTACAGTCTCAAGGTGCCAGCTCTGAATTTTGTGATCTGATTTTACTCTCTGAAACAACTAAAAGCCATCTGTATTGGTGAACAATAGCATTTTAAGAAGGAGCGATTGCAAAATGATATGGCATATTTTCTTCAATGGCTTCAAAACTCTTTGAGGACCATCATGAAAGAGGAGTGTCAAAATATTTTGAGAAATTACAATTTTAAGTGTAGGCACAAAATAGGGCAAATTTGAAGGACAGTACTCATCTAAGTGCATAATTTCTGTTCCCTGAGATAAAGATCAGTCTTAACTTTATCCTCGGCTAATGTACAGGAATGTTCTCCTTGGATCATAAATTTATAAAGTATAGTGAAGGAGGTTATGGTATGAAAGAATGACATGAATGTGATGGCATTCATAGGGGTTTTGAATTACAGAATAAGTCTTCAAAACAAGTTTGTTACCTATGTACAGAGCAGTAACATTTAGATACGGAAATCATGTCAAAATATTTTTGAGAGAATTAATAAGCATTATTCTGTAGCGTGTAAAACAGTGATGTCCTGATAAGCTGGAGGAAAATGTTTTAAGCTTCTATTGCTTTGAAAAATGTCTACCTCCTCTACTCTGCAAGAATCAGAGCCTTATAATGATCTTAAGAAAACAGAGAAACTAACCCAGTTGGAATAAACATAAGTAAGACTTTGTATCACTTTTCTCCTGGGTAGAGAGGTCTTTGTTCTGAAGTCAAATTGGCTGGACAGTATTTAAAAAACATATCCATTCATTATTGCAGACAGTCACTGTCATTTTGAGCCTGATATCTGAAACAAAAATCACTCCTACATCTCAGTGATAATCGCACTTGCCCTGTGTCCCTTAGTCTTTCCTTTGAAAACATTACCGAGTCACCAATCTCAGTTATTTGTGCACTGGGGATAATTTGTTTTCCCTGAATACAAATATAAAATTCAAACATATGTCAAGAACTTCTGTATGTCAAAAGCTTCTGTAGATTTAGGTAGCATCTATAAAATAATGTGCTGTACTCAGAAAAAGGTGGTTACTTTTGAAGAGACAAAACTCTCAAGTATGTTCCAAATGTGAATACACCAATCCAGAAGGTGAAGATCCAAAAACCTGAACGTTATTTTTTTGAAGAGAAGAAAGTAAACACCTGTAAGTCCACTTGACCCTAAGATCCAACATGTGTGTACAGAAATGCCTTCTAAGTTTTTTCTGGGGCAGAGAGGAAAAGACAGTTTGGGAATGAAACTTTACAAAATTTTCCCATCAGGGTAACTTACTATATAGTACAATTTAGCCTGTGCACTAAAAATTTAAGAACAGTGAGGCAGCCTGAAATTTGAAAAGAGAAATATTAAATCTCCTAAAGCTTATACTTAGGACTTTGAAATTTAGGAATATATTAGCCTATTTACAAAATGTTATAAATGATAAAGAAATTGCTAGTCTAGAATATTGTTTTCAAAGGAATATTGTAGTCAGCAATTATTTATATGTGTGTTTAAACGGGGGGAGTACAATCAAATATTTGAAAGAAAATTTTCTTTTCTAGGATATATTTAAAAAGATTACAATACAAAGAGGCAACACATAAATTATGGACTTTAGTTAATAATAACACATTAATATTGTCCATCAGCTGGAACAGGTGTACCAAATTAATGCAGGATGTTAATAGAAGAAACTGTTCAGGAAGAAAGTATATGTGGGAAGTCTGTATTCTTTGTGTACAGTATTTTGATAAACCTAAACCTGCCCTAAAAATGGTCAATTTAAGGGAAAAAAAAGAATTAGACAGGGAGAGGGGTAGGCAAGGACTTACATAGTGAAAGTTAAGGAAATGTCAGGTCATTTTCAAGGAATTTAAATAATATCACTATTCTATATTATGTTGAATATTAATTCTAGTGTGTGGGTGGGTGCACGCACGCACATGTGTGTGTTGGAGATCCAAATACTCATGTATCATTATATTTAGCCCTGTTCGGTGTTTTTAAGTCATAAGAGAGGATTATAACCACATAATTATATGCATTTAAAAAATATTTCTATACGCACATAAGTTTTATTGTTGTCTAAAACTATCCTTTGTTCCTTTAAAAATATTTGAAATAGTATACACTTTGAAAGGTACTCCATTAAAAAGACATTTTAATTCATATTTTACAATGATATAAACCAATCTTGACACTTCTAAGAACGTATTTCAGAGTTAACTTCATGAAGATGAAATGAAATGTTCCTCATATCAGAAAATAATTCTGATCTAGTCCATGTCCCTGCGTGACAGATGAAAGAAGATAGATGATGGTATTTGGGGAATTAAGGAATTACCTATCCTGGAATAGATCATAGAGCTTAGAGTCTATAGAAGGAATTTTATCTTAGGTTTCACACACTGACAAAATACATACAGAATGCAACTCAGAGATCCTGTTTGATCACTAACTTTTCATAGATATTAAAATCTAGCAGATTTTTATCAGACCTGCAGTTTGGGTGATAACTGATTAAACATGGCAGCTAACCAATTTTAGCTCCTGGGAAACTCAGTTGGAAAAAAGTTCTTTCAGTGCAAGGGCATGATCACTTGACTTACCATACACATGTAATCTCTCCTAAGGTCTGTAGGTAACATTATTAGACCAAAAAGTACAATTATCACGTTTCTGGTGAAAGAAGGAATTAAAAATTCACAACTTGAGATTTAAAGTTATTTTAGCAACATGTGTTAAATATATTCTAAATATATAATGGTACTCTGATATAGCTTCCATTGTTTCTCTCAGGATTTATTTAGATGACTGAAATAAATTTTTAGCTTATTATCTGAAATTATGGTCAAAATTATACATGAAGAAATTATGGCCAATTAGAACTACAGTGGAAATTCCTGAAAGGGAGGAACCATATCTTCTTTGATTTGACATATCTAGTGCCTCGTATAGCCTTTAACACCTGAAAGGCACTCAAAATATGTATTGAATGAAAATATATAATAGTCTACATAATCACGAAGATTTCTTTTCTTTAACAACAATGTCAAGACAAAATAACTGTCTTGACTGGGTTTTCCTTTAAACATGAAAAAAAGTACTTATCTGTTGAAAAAATACTAAAAAATTATGAGTTGACAGATGGAAAGAAAGAGAAGGAGATAAGCTCTGCATTTCTTTTAATAACTAAAAAAGCATATATGAATGTGAGTGAAATGGACTCTATATAAGTGCTCATTGCCTCAATGGATTTTTCCACCATTTTAATTCTGAAAGCCATCCAAAAAGTTGTATTCCTTCCTACAATGTCTTCTTCTCTGGTAACTATAAGGGACTCTGCCATGGATGACCCCTTGGGTCATGAGAGAAAATACAGAATCACAGCCTGAATTGCAACAATAAAAACCATTGGGTCAAAACCGATGACCCAATGAGTAACCCCCTGACAAATGATGCTCAGTTTCTTGATCATATGTTAAGAAGAAGAAGAAGAAGAAGAAGAAGAAGAAGAAGAAGAAGAAGAAAAAGAAAAAGAAAAGGTGGTACAAACAGCTGTACAGAGTAAGTAATAGAAAAGAGACCTTCAAGGGACATCTGGGTGGCTCAGTCAGTTAAGCATCTGACTTTGGCTCAGGTCATGATCTTGTGGTTCATGAGTTCGAGCCCTACATCAGGCTCTGCACTGATAGATAGAGCCTGCTTGGGATTCTCTTTCTCTCTCTCTCTCTCTCTCTCTCTGCCTGTCCCGCTAGCTCTCCCTCTCTCTCTCAAAATGAATAAATAAACTTTATAAAAAAAAAGAGGCCTTCAAGCCTCTCCTTATTCTCACAAACAGAAAACATTTAAAATATTAGGTCTGTTTAATAAAATTCTAAATCTTAAAGAATACATTCAATGCTGAGAAATGTTGTAATAAGACAATGTTGGCTAGAATTTTTTTCATGCAATCTTCTTAATGTGTCTTCTCTTTATGTAGTCAATCCATTAAAAAATATTCAGTTTGTGTTTTAAAAATTCCAATGCAAGAAAATATAAGCCACTCTGACCATATAATGATTTATGAAGGAAATACGTATTTATGATAAACATAATTAAGTAATGCTCAGAAACAATATAAAATCCTTACAAAAAACATTAAAATTTATTTATTACACAAATCTTTTACTTAGGTAAATAATTTGTTGCAATGGCAATTGGTAGATACATTTTGATGCAGAAAGACTAATGACCTTTGCTGGAGTCAAAAAATATCCTAGAATATATTTACTCCCAATAGAGTTTAATTTCATATTACGATGATTAATCAGAGTGAATGACTTATTTTCTGCTGCTTTAACTACAAGAAATGATCTCTTCTGTTTTTATCCTATTATAAGGATCGTTACAAAAATGGGAAACAATTAACACCGGGTTTAATGCCTGAGTGCTATAGAGCTGAAGTAATTGCACTCAAGGTCTGCTAACTTTTTAATCAGGCATTTGGTTGCAAGCTGCTCGCAATTGATTCTGAGAGAACTAACACTATCTAAGGAGGAAAGCAGGTGTGCCAGAAAAGCAGGCATGTTGGCAAAACAAATGAAAGATTTTAAAAGGAAAAGGAAAAAAATGCAAAACCAAAGCAAAATGCTTGTCAGCAGGCCATTTACTTGGCTCAGACTGTTACTGAATAAAGCCAGTTGTGCACACAGGCATGTTGGTGGAAGCCCCATTGGCCTACTGCTATCAAAGTGTAATACTAACGCTTAGCAATGAGGAGCCCTGTCCATCCCAATATTAGTGAATTCAGTTAATTAACAGAGAAGGCTTGAAATTTCCATATTCAGTAGAGTTGAGACACCATCAGAGGTTTCTGGAATTACATTCTAATTAGAAAAAGTTCCCTCTTCTTTGCATCCAGGCTACTCTTTGAAAAACAAATTTGGTTAGGTACTTTGTTCTCTCTTAAAAGACAAAAACAATCTACAATTTCCTCCAAAAGCTAATGACATTTTTCTTTTTCTTTTTTAATAAGTGTCACTCTCCAACTGTGAAAGTGACTCCTTCTAGGCATGTGGCACACATTTAAAGGTGCATGCATTTCTTAAGAACACTGCAGGGTGGGGGACATTTCAAAAATGCCCTCCTCCTCCACAGTCCCTTGAAAAGGGAACTTCCAAGAGTTAATGCTCCTGTACTTTCCACTAATAGGAGAATAATCTGACAAGAAGTAGACAAATATTTATAAAATTCCAAGTTAGAAATTTCTTAGAATGTTTAGGTACACTGTAGATCTCCCTTTACACAGACAGAGGAAAACAAATGACAGGTTTGGCCATTTACCTGGTGAATTCTCAGAAGGTTGCCACTGCTTTCTTGAGTCCTCAGAAGAAAGCAAGAGCATTTGAACATTTGCCCCAGAAGAGCAAATCAGAGAAGAGAGAATAAGAAAAAGAAAACAGCAGAAAGGAGCTTCTGAAAGCAACATCCTGTGTGCATTTTAATTACGTGTGTGTGCCTGGGCCACCAGGCAATCTACATTAGAATCTGTTAGGATGTCTCAGTATGTAGAGATAAATGGATCTAAAACATGATAACCATTTATATGAGTTTCCACTCTAGCTCCACTTAACTTATGGAAGACTCCGCCCATTTGTGTGGCTCACTTAACTTCCCAAGAGCTCTTCCTTATTCTCTTCTTCTGTAAACAGTTCTCAATGGGTCACCACAGCATCTGCTGTTTCTAGGTGAAGGGCTAATACAAATGAAAGAAAGTCATCTGGCACCAATCCATCTGCACATAAAGCTCCTTAATCATATGGGACCCTCACATGAGTATCAACCCTAGCAGTTCAGGAAGTAGGAGGATAATAAAGAGACTAGTGGACAAGGATAGCTCAGATGTCACAAAAATGGTTTTTGTGAGATTAACAACTATGCACTTTCTAATTCCAAATGTGACTTTAAACAAAATTTTCATTCTCTGTGCAGAATTTTATAGCAATTGGATATCCTGTATTGAAGCAATCTTTTGGAATCCAGTAGATCTGAATGGGGGGTGTATTTCATTCCAATAACTCATGGAAAGATATTCCCACAATACTCCTCCTGAGAGTAGAGCAAGGAAAGGCATCCCAAAGACCTGGGCTCATTTCTGAGTGCCAAGTGCCATCACTTACATGGATTAGCTGTCCATCAAGTTGTCTGTTATAAGCCCA
Source organism: Acinonyx jubatus (assembly GCF_027475565.1). Classification (NCBI taxonomy): domain Eukaryota; kingdom Metazoa; phylum Chordata; class Mammalia; order Carnivora; family Felidae; genus Acinonyx; species Acinonyx jubatus. Next base: position 41,313,506 of record NC_069380.1, read on the forward strand.
ATGTTACTTTTCAAGTGTCTCCACATCAAAGAAATCTATCGGGGGCGCCTGGGTGGCTTGGTCGGTTCAGCATCTGACTTCAGCTCAGGTCATGATCTCACAGTTCATGAGTTCGAACCCCACATCGGGCTCTGTGCTGACAGCTCGGAGCCTGGAGCCTACTTCGGATTCTGTATCTCCCTCTCTCTCTGCTCCTCCCACACTTACACTCTCACTCTCTCTCAAAAATAAGTAAATATTAAAAAAAATTAAAAAGATATCTATCAGGAAGACTTTGTCTTTGCTAGACTTTGATATTTTGTGTTGAGTGGTTTGAGTTTTCTCAAGTTGTTTATAACAATCAAATTTATTTTCAGAAAAACATTATTGGATGAGTTGGTTGAATGATGTCAATATCATTAATTATATTTAACTTTTTCTGCTTAAAAAATAATTAATACAATAAGAAACACTATTATGTTAAGTTGTATTTAATTTTTGAGTATTTCTTATATCTATTCTAATTTCCCAAGTAGAAATAAGATAAATTTATTTTAGCTTATGAGATACCTATAGTTTTTAAAGATTGCTTATTCATTTGTTCCAGTCCATTGCTTAAACTACCAAATAAGCAATTCTTAAGGGTAATGTTTAGTCATGATCCTTTACTGGTTAATTTACTTTTTATTTCCATGTCCTTTCCTCAATACACACGAATGTATACACGTATAGTTATCAATTTTATCTTTTCTCTATATCCATTAATAAGAGTTATCTTAAAGTTTAAAACACCACCACCATTACGTCTCATGAGCACAATTTAAACACCCATTTCTTAAAATGCATACATGCATTCTAGATTCAAGATGTGTCATATAATCAATGTGCTAAGAAGGTATCATACTGTAATTTGTCAGCATTATTATCTTAATGGTACATAAAACAATGATACTCTGTACTTTGCAATCTATGCCTTCTCAGAACTGATGAAATACTATCTTAATAGCCAAGAGAAGAAAAAAAATGGAACTGACATTTTTTAACATTTATTACTTTCTGATTACTAAACTAGGTACTTTATACTAATGATTATATTCAACAAACTGACTTATAAACTAGTATCCTCTTTTTGCAGAGCAAGAAATAGACTTAAAGACGTCCAGTAATAACTTGCCCCAGGTCATATTTTTAAGTGCAGTTATCAGGGTCAAATCCCTTGCCTGTTATTTGCATGTACTGTCTCCATTGCATAAACAAAACAAACATAACAAAAACAAAGGGAAAACCTAAATTATCTCCAATGACAGGACAAGTAACTAAAATATTTAAAGTGATAAAAATAGAAAATAACCAATGCAATGATAAATTGACTAATTTTCCACTAGTTTATAAGTACCATGAAGACAGGGTCATGTTTGTTTTACTGTCAAATATATCCCTAGTCTTACAAGCTGTGCTCAGTGTGTATTGACTGAGTCACAGAATTTCAGTCTCCAGTGAAGGCTGATTTTGTGCATTCACCATTTATCCAAAAGGAGGTCTAACACCATCAGAGTCATCAGACTCCATTATAAGTCTCTCATCCTTGGGAGGACCCATGTTCCAAGTAATTCCAGAATGATTTATGGAAAAATAACTATGCTAAAGCAGATGTTGAAACATTTGAAACCAGATGCAGTTTAATGTGGTTTACCCCTCCATTTAGGGTACATGTTTTGTGTGTTTGACAGAAGAAGCAAAGAAAAGAGTGTTTGCCTATTCTTTAGCAGGTTTTAATTTTCGTCTCCAATTTGAAATCACATACATCCTGCTGCATTTTCCTGGAGTGACTTTTTAAACATTTATTTGCAATTTGTTTCTTTCCCCTGCTCCCTCTACACCCTCCCTTCCCTGCTCAGGTATCTTCTGTATCTATTCTTCTCTTGTTCTCAACTCCACTCATGGAATTATTAAAAATGTGGCCTCACTGCCTGAGAAGGGATAAATATTTAAATCTTTCCAATATTCAGAGACATATAAGTGCCTAAATCTCATTCTTTCCTTCTCTCTTTCTCTCCACCTTTTTCTGTGAGTTGAAAATGCTAACACACCATTGTACACTTGAGCAAATCATAGCTTGTTGGGGCTAGGGATATGGAAGAACGCTGGAGGAACAGAAATTTTCCAGCCTGGTAAGTGTTCCTTGGAAAAATGGGATTATTTATCTTATTTTAAATGCGTTTAGCAATAGCTTCGTTCACCCAGAGAAACAAGAGCAATCCTAGTTACTTGCACTACAGAGTTGAGGTCTTTATTTTTCCACCCTTGTCTACATTGGGTTTGCTTTTGTTTTGTTTTTATTATTCTTACTAATTCATCATTTGATTGTCTGAGCAACAGGCTATGTTGAGACAAGGTGGCCTGAGATTATGAAAGAAGTGTGTTCCAATATTGATCACTGATTACTATTATAATGACCTATGTACTCAAATATCTGATTTCAGTGTCCAAAAAATTTACATGTAAAACTTTTTTGAAGCAAAACAAACAAATTTGGGAGGGGGGTTGAAGTTTTTCTTTAATATTTAATTTCTAGGGGTGCCTGTGTGACTAAGTCAGCTAAGCATCCTACTTCAGATCAGGTCATGATCTCACAGGTCATGAGACAAGCCCCATGTCAGGCTCTGTGCTGACAGCTGGAGCCTGGAGACTGTTTCCGATTCTGTGTCTCCCTCTCTCTCTGCCCCTCCCCTGTTCATGCTCTGTCTCTCTCTCTAAAAAAAATAAACATTAAAAAATTAAAAGAAATATTCTATTTCTAACTGCAGTGGTAGTTTTAAGGTTACACAATGCAAATTATTTTAGTGATGTTTTTTAGAAATACATCTAGCAATATTATTCACAATATGTTATCAGCCATTTAGCTTGAATAACAGATCTAAAACAATTCATATAGAGTATTAAAAGAAAATAATTCTTGAAAATACAAGGGAGGAATATCAATAAAAAATCAAAATTTAACAATTTGGCATTTATAAACAAAAAAGTGAAAAACCAAGTCCATGTATGAATCTTCCTCCCTCTTTATTTTTCTGAGGTGAGGATTTCAATTTGGTGACATGTTGGCTTAGCTATAGCTGCCACTTCTTATTTCCTTTAATAAGGAAATAAAAATTAAGAACTAAGAATTTCAAGATGAAGAACCTTATTTCTTACAGAAAGCTAACCAAGCATTTCCCTCTCCTGGCTGTAACTGCAGAATTGAGAGAACTCCAAAGCCTGACACTTTGATATGAATTCTAGTGCCAGGAGGATGAGTGTCCTTCACTTTGATCTTTACTTCCAGGAAGTCACTTTAAGTGACACTTCTCATTACCCCTCACCAGCTCGTCCCCAAAGCTCCCTGTCTTTCACAGGTGGTGAATGAGAACTCTGACTAATGGCACCAAGATCTTCTGCTGAACAAGATCGTTTGTTTGAATGTGCAGTTGCGGGATCTTTTACTAATTAAAATCGCTTTACCACTGAGAGGTCCCCTGAGGTTTACCCTTATTTATCTGAGTTAGACCATGATTTCATGGTCGAATCAATCCTGGGACCATAATTTGTTTCATAATTCAAATGAAAAAAGTTGAAACTAAATTGATAAAATTGGCTTGCAATTTAAAAATTTTTAAATGTTTTATTTATTTTTGAGAGAGACAGAGACAGAGTGAAGGTGAGGGAGGGGAGAGAGAGAGGGAGACACAGAATCTGAAGCAGGTTCCAGGATCTGAGCTGTCAGCACAGAGCCCCTTGCGGCGCTTGAGCCCATGAACTGTGAGATCATGACCTGAGCTGAAGTTGGACACTTAACTGACTGAGCCACCCAGGTGCCCTGGCTCTCATTTTTATCCACACGCAAATACCTAAGTTCATCATACACCAAATAAGTTCATGTGCAGATATACAAACTGATATGAGAAGCTAAACCCTATCTGTGGACCAGTGGAGCTGACTAACTTCCAAATATGCAAGGGGGAAGGGTGGACTTTGAACAAACTACATTTTCTGGCTGATTTACACTTCTAACCATATAGTTCTGGAGTGCTAACAGTATAGTCCTTTGGTGTTAACCAACACATACGTTTTAGGATATAATCACTCAAAGCCAACCAATAAAATAGCTTAGGCTGACATTCCCACATTAGATCAATGCAATGACATGCTGGAAAATTATCATTAGTGTCACGTGCTTTGTAAGCGTGTGTGTGTGTGTGTGTGTGTGTGTGTGTGTGTGTGTGTGTGTGTGTTGGGAGTAAGAATAGGAAGGCTTCCAGAAATTTTACTCCCTTCAGTGCAGCTAATAGCTTTGAGAAGAAAACTCTTAGGTATATAAAAGATGAGACCCAGAAGGACTAGTAAAATGAATGATTCAAAGGCAATGTAGAAAACAGAACTTGAATGTCAAAAACTAAGCAAGTCTTCTAATTAAATGGATTGTCTAAGATATTTCATATTCAGTGTCCCTCAAGGGACCAGCATGTAGCAAACCTTCAGACATGAGTGAAAAGGTAACAGGAAAGTATGGATTGGCAGATGAAGCATCAATGGGTGAAGGAAGGAGGTGGGATAGGACTGTGGCTTGTTCTTCTTCAGCTCAATCAGTCAAGGGCAAATAGGAGAAGACAAAGAAAGTAAGACCTAAATAATTCTGTTTGATAACATGGTAGGGTACATGAAAATAAGTAAGGAAAACTATGAGAGAGAGAATTAGTGGCTAAGACTTATAACTAATTTTGAATTGAAACATTTCTAGCTTAGATTTCAGCTGTCCTTATTTCCAGTAACCATAGATTATCAGGAGTTCTCTTACAATTTAAAAATAAGTAACAATGTTGCATTATTTAATGTTAAATGACACAATTCAGTATCTTCTTTTTTCTGCATCTTTTTGAAAAACTGGTCTCAAAAGGAGAATCTTAGCAACCATAGCTTAAATGATGTGAAGGGAAGTAAGCAGATAACACAGTAAATTTGTCCTGTTCCTGGTTAGGTCGTAGCAACTATTGGTATTTTGGGCATATGATATTTCATAAATATTTTGGCAGATTGCTCATTTACATTACCTAGGAGATTATTGTCCTGGGATATTTAAGGTGTATATTCATCCAAAGCAAACACACAAACACAAAACTTGGAATTCTCTATAATCATTACTATCATTTCAGGTTTAGGGACCTCTGAAGGCAGCAGGATCCTTCCAAATGTCAAGAAAAAAATCTGGGCAGAACCTGACAGCATGAGAGAAAAATGCTGCTGAATTAGCACTGTCTGGAAAGGCCTTGGGGAATAGACCATATATTATCATCTTTGGTAGTCAGTGTCAAAAAGAGGTTGGAGAAATAAAGATGAAGGTTTTCATAACTTAAGTCAGTATCTTCGCTAACGTAGAAAAGTGGCCTATAACCTAAAGCATACTTTTTTTTCATGGAATAAAAGGATATACATATACATCTTTCTGCATACATCTTACCTGTACCACTGAGCTTTAAATTATTACTATAACTCCCTACACATGAACTAGATGCATAGAAAGAATCCAGACATGAAAATTTGCTAATTTTGTACAGTCTTTATCCTAATATCCTAAATCTCTTTCAAATATACAGTTTAATCTGGTTTATTCTGTAATTCATAATTTCCTATTGTGAATTACAGACGTGCACAGGCCTTGAAGTTTCCATAAAGTCCTTGTTAGGTAGAGTCTGATCTAAAATGAGGCATATGTTAAAGCTTCTTACACAAGGCCAGACTCTCTTCCTGCTCTGCACCCTACAGTGCTCATTCGAGTGAAGAACCATCTTTGAAGGCAATAGGAGCTTCTTGCTTGGCTGAGCACCACGGAGCTTGGAGCAAGATTAAAAAAAAAAAAAAAAAAAAAAAAAAAGAACCACAGACTTTCAACTGTAATTCTGCTAGCAGGGCACACTGAATCCATCCAACCAGACCGGTGAGGGATAAGTTCACTAGCCCCCTAGCTACATAAAAAATACAATCTTGTCGAATCAGCCAATAGTTATTCCCATTTAAAAATGAGAAAACTGTTTCTAAACAGCTTCAAGATTTATTTTATTGAAATTCTCTTCTGAATAATATGTCTGCATGCATACATAATTATGCCATTTACAGTCTGTATAATTTTGTCTATCGTGGATAAGGACAGATAAGAAATTCATTTTATTGAGTTACCATTAAAATAACTTACAGCAAGGCCAGCAGGTCAAAAGAGCATTAGTGGCAGTTTGTTATGACTTCAGGGAAAGCTGGAGGTTGCGCATAGATACTCTTGTCCTGCCATCAGCAATTTTCAGATCTCTTCCCAGAGAGGTACTTGCTTTTTTCAAAATAAAGACTCAAACATCTTACCTAACACCTACTAACTTTTTAAAAATTAACAAGTTATTCAAGTGATTCAGATACACCATCAAGTTTAGGGACCATTGCACTAGACGATATTGTGGCTCCTAAAAACTTCTATGATATTCAAGACAGAATTCATTTTTAAAGTTTTCTTTCTAAAAAGAGAAAAGTGACTCCTTTCTCCTTTAAACTATGATCTGTATTCCCCACGGATAATAATATTCTTAGAAGTGCAGATATAGTTATAAACATTGTAGCCTTCTGATGTCTACTCTATGTGACATATCTCCCATCCACTCTTTCTTATCAATTCTCTTTTACTATCTATGTTTCAGCACTTACACTCTTTTACTTGGAATATTTCTGAGGCCTCTCCCTATCCCTGCCATCCCACTCCCAGTCTTTCTCCCATACAACATAAAAAATGATCTTCCTAAGGTGTAAGTAAGATATGCTATGTCTTACCAGTACTATATAACACAAGATACACTTCTCACACAAGCTTTGAAGCTCTCTGGAAAATTCCAGCCAACCCGTCAATGTTGTTCTTGGATTATTCTCTTGTACCAACATTATTCTTTTGCCAAAGTAGAAAGCTAGTTACTTTACTGATTGTGTTCCATATTTTACCGATTCCCCATTTTCTCCCTTAACTGTTTTCTCATCCCGTTAGTTCCACATGTATTGCCCACTTGCTGCCCAAATCCTTCTAGTTCATTAAGATCTAAATCAAATTTTACCTCTACAAGGAAGATTTCCGTGGTGTCACCAATAGACACCATTTCTGCCAGCTGTAAATGTACTCCCTTTGCTCTGTTTATCTTGTTGTTATTTAATGTACCTGTGAGGTACTTGGCATTGCCTGATTATTATTTATATGGTTATTCTATGTCCAGTATTGTCCTCTATACATGCTTTCCCCTTGTATATGCTCAATATAATTTTAAATTGAATTATTGATATAGATTTATGTAAGTTAACACTTAGATCATGCATAGAAGAGTAAACACATGTTGGCAGGATTGATTTACTTATGGCTTCAAGAGAGATTAGATTAGTGTACGGAAGTATTCCCCACTAAGGGTGAGTAATGAAGTGCGGTTTCAAAGCCATCCACAAAAGAGGGACATGGACAGGACCCAAATAGCATCAAATAATCAAACTGAAGTTTTCTCCTTCGGGCCCATTTTTGAGACCTTGGGTCTGGACTTCAATCCAATGAGTGAAACCAAAGAGGTTCTTGTTGAATTAGAGGCCTGAAGCAAGTGTACAAATAAGGTTGCACATTCATCCAAAGCTAGAAAGAGAGCAGCCGTTTGTGCGTGAGTGCAGAAGCTGTGACCAGAAGCCAGGCTGAGTCAAAACCAAGGACTGGTAGTCATGGCAACAGGGGCACCTCCAGAAGTCAGAGCTGAAAAACAGAGCAGGTCGAATGTGGAACAGGCTGTTGGTCAGGGCAGAGAGGTGACAGCCAGAGAACCAAACTAGGTCAAAGCCAGGGAATGCTTTGTGCCACTCAGGCTGCAAGGGTAGTTTCTGTGCAAGCCCAGATGGAATTCTGCTGGATGTCTGGTCTCAGCTCCAGCTGGCTCAGGGTCCCATTTGCTCCTCATGCTCAGATTCTTCCAACTGGCTTCTGATGTTCTATGGTTTTCTATCTTTTGGTTGCTCTCGAAGAAACCTGGTAAAGCTGTTTTGCCAGAAGCTCTCGAAGGTGACCCCATTTATAGAAAATGCCAGGAGTAAATTAAAGGATAGGTTTTTCTTTATAACTACCTAGAAAGATAGATACAATATATCTTTCTGTACTCTAATGAAACAGTTCAAGAATTCTCACCATGCTAGCCAGGCAGATTCCAGAATGAGCTTCCGGAAGAATTGTTCTACAATGAGCCAGATTCTCCACAGGAAAACACCTATTTATTTATCACTATTAATAATCATGATAATAATTTCCTATTCAAAACAGACTATACTGTGAGAGTCAAGAGATTTTCACATTGCATCCTTTACTTCCTGGTAACGGCTGGCATTATTGATTCTTGCTTTGACTTGTTATATTCCAGGTATTAGCAAAAATATTTGAATATATGAAATTTATACTCAGTTTTATTTTTTACACAAACCTACAAAGTGGGCTATTACTACTCTCCTCCTCCTTCATAGCTAAGGAAAGTGACATTTCGATATACTTGTGAACCAAATAAGAAGAACCATGATATATAGAAGGAAGCTATAATGCCAGCCTTAGGTTCAAAATATAAATCATCTATTTAGGACACCAAGCTTTAGAGCTAGCAGGGTGGCTGTAAGCACATTTTATCTTAAAAAGTGAGCAGACTAAGCTGAGAAAAGGAAGGGAGAGGAACAAATTCTGTCAAAATGGATCTAACAGTGGACACAAGGTGCCCATGCCTAACACAGTACCCGGCTTGAAGACTGGGTAAGGAAGAAGGGAAGGGGGAAGGAGGAAGGACAGGGAGGAACTTGGGAGTGCATACCCATGTGAAAGGTCTTTGCAAACTATAAAGTGCTCACAGATGTGATGGTTTATTACTTATGAGGCTTGTTGTTCCCAAACATTTGGATGTTTCATAAAACTTCTGCAGCTATGGAAACATAAATATACTGGAATAAAATTTTACAAAATAATTCCTTACTCTAAATTTAAATTTTGTTTATTTCTTTGTTTTATCTAGGTTTCTTCGAAAATCTAATGAAATCGCTCCAGCAAAATGCAAACCCCGCACATGCTGGGGTTTACAGGAACCCTGAGTATTGAACCTAGGTCCATGGATCTAGTGAAGTTCATGAATCATAGGTTAAGAACTACAAACTTGTAATATGTTATTACTTATTAGCCTAATAAGTCCTTCTGAATTATGAAAATCTAGGGTCTGTCTACACCTATAAATGGGCACGTTTGAATTCATTCTGGTTGCCATAGTCAACATTATATTCCCTTAACTACTGAATTTATTCCTGATAGTGTACATATCTCGTACTACACACAGTGTTGTATTATATACGATTATATCTCACCAATATAATTTGAAGGCAAGCTACATTTAGCTTCACAACTAAATGAATCTTAATAAGTATCTGTCTATGTAGTATTAACTAAGTATTGGAAAAACCCTGCAAATGTGGTCATGATACATAGTTTTAAATAACTGTAGCCTAAGCTTGTTCTAAAGATTTATAACCAATAGCAAATAAAAGGATTATGTATTTCTTTGTACATCTAATTTTACAGTGGAATAACCACAATGAATAAAATCCACTGAATGATTTGAAAAGATATGAGCTTCAGGAGGTTGGGAATTAAATTACTTATTTGTTTCCCTGTCTCTGTAGATTCTATAGTTATAATTCCTAGCAGCCTATATTCAGTAAGGCAGATTAGGGTGATTATTTTTCTCTGCCTCTTCTTTAGGAACAGTTTGAAAATATGAGTGATAAAAATATAAACAAAACACTGGCAACCCTTGTTTTATAACTAAAGATATAACTAAAGATTTTTTTTTTGGTGTCATACATGGTTTTTCTTGGCCTTCAACCCAACTGGTACACAATAATTTGTTTTTGTAAGAGTTTGTCTGTCTCTCTTTCCACTCATCTCTCTTATCCTCCAGGATCCCAAATCTTACATCTTTTCCATTTGCACATCAATCTCACATACATAGTGGGATCCTACCCACAACTGCCCCATACTGAAAGGCCCTGAACTCAGAAATACTAGTATTTGACTACTGCCATCCAAACTTTATTCATTCTCTTAAAAATATACTATCTAGGTATCCCATTTGTTCAATTTAAGCGACTCAAAATAAGACATAAATTTCTTGGTAAAATGTCGATGATAAATATGGAGTGATGATAGAGAGAGCCCTATAACAATTTGCAGAAGAACTGGCTTTCACCGACCAAAATTGTAAAAGCAACTTGTTATTGAAAAATCACTCTTTTTCTGAAGAATTTTTATTGCTCTCTTCCTTCCAAGGACATTTATTTGACATCCACTATGTATAAGTTAGCTCATTGTTAATGAAGGGACATTTTATGTTGTTTGCTCGGATTTTTTAAATCTAGTGTATTTAACAGATTGTACTCTTTCATTGTAGCATTATTATTTTGTATTTGTGTTCAGTAATTTCTGTCCCCCTGCTTTCTGATTACTGATCTGATAGACAAAGCATTTTCAAACTCTTTAGGGAAATATTTCACCTACCATTTTTGGTAATAATTGATTCATTTTACATTTGATTTTGAATTTGATTTTACCTCATTGAATCTGTTTCATTTGTTTTTTGTCCTACAATAAGCTGATGGAATATCTACACGCATGCTTATGGATCTAAGCATACATCAGGGAATTGTTTCAGTATAGGGATGAGATTTAGCTAGCAATTGGTTTGAAACATAAAGAATAAAATGTGAACATTGCACTGTCTATCCCTCTGTTTTCATCTCTTCATATCTATTTGTTCTTTAAGAAAATATATCCTACAGTAAATTTGCTACCTCCCCAAACAAGAATGGAAACTCAGGTTGTTTTCACTCCGGAAACAAAACAGTTTCTCAGCCATTGTGTTTTATGTCTGAATTGTCTAACTTAAATTGCATGTCCTTGGGGCAGAGAGTGGCCTTCCATGTTTTTTTTTCCCCAGCCAAGTATCCTGTCACTGTTCTACAAAACAATAAATAATGAAGCGAATTGAAGATGTGTGAATTGTGCCAGGTTGACAGAAATGGAGCCAATGTTCTCAGAGGTGTTACAGCCGTATTTCCTAACAAGCAGCCCAAGCCTCTCTCTAACATCTCAGAAAACGAAATAGAAATGGAGGATAAGAAAGTGGAAGTAAGGAGAAAAGCAAGAAGACAACATAGGTATAAGAAAATATTTACTTGGAGTTAACTAGTCGCTATTTGAGCTGACACACCTACACGAAATGAACCAAGATAGTGAAGGGACTTTGAACCATCAGGCTTGTTACAAGGATCACTCTTCTTGACTACACACTGAAAAACAGCTCTCTCACAAAGTTTTTACTTTATACATGTAATTTGTAAATAAGAACACTAAACATAGGTAATCATATTTGTTCAAAAGTTTTTTACTTGGTTTCTCTTATAAACGGCCAAAGTGCACTTCCTCAAAGAAGACCTCCTTGACTCTAGGTAGCCCCACCCATAAATTTCTCTCTAACATGATTCCCACTATCCTGTTATTTTTCTTCTATAATTTACTCTTTTTTGTTTTAAGTTTTATTTATTTATTTTGAGAGAGAGAGAAAGTGAAAGCCAGGAAGGGGCAGAGAGAAGAAGAGACAGAATCCCAAGAAGGCTCCACGTTGTTAAAAGAGAGCCCAATACGGGGCTTGAACTCACAACTCGTAAGATCATGACCAGAGCCAAGATCAAGAGTCAGAGATGCTTAGCCAACTGAGCCACTCAGGAGCCCCTCTATAACTCACTCCTATCTGAAATTGTTCATTTAGCATTTTTAAATTCTCTGTCATACTATGAGAATGTTTAAGTTCCATAAGGGAGTGGCTTGATTCATCCTGTTTCACCAGTACCTAATAGGATGTTAGAATATGATAGGTATCAAAAATATATGTTGAAAGATAAAAGAAATTGAGTTTCAAAATAAAATAAGCAATTAAGTAATCTGTCCATTTGATTGAAATAATACATAGTGAGATATACCTAACAAAAAGGTGCAGCACATAGTAGGTATTCAATAAATGCATGTGGAAAGAAAAATGGAGATTTGAGATAAAGCCTACACAAACATCATTATCTTGGTTCTGGGTTGGGATCCAAAAATTTAGAACAGTACTTTTAAAAATACTGAACCAACTTGATGGCATGAATATATTTTCCCTTATCTCCCAGAAGACAATAGGTACTCAATTAAGTGTGAAGAGTGAGGAATGTATAAGGAAAGATACAAATTGTGTGACACTAACTGAAACAGAAATATATTTCCTTACATTCACATGTAACAATCACTATTTCTGGAAAATACTGGTCATATAATCAATCTTTGTCCATATGTTATGGATTGTATTATGTCCCCCCAAAACTGAAATCGTAATCTGTAGTACCTGTGATTGTGACCTTATTTGGAAATAGAGTTTTTGCAGATGATCGAGTTACAATAAGGCCATTAGGGTGGGCCCTAACTGAATAGGACTGTGCCATTATCAAAAGGAGAAATTTGAACAGAGACAAGCATATGGAGATGTGCACAGAGGAAGGATGATGTGAAACAGGAACAAAGGAATGCCATCTATAAGCCAAGGAAATCCTGACGCTAGGAGAGGGGCTTGAAGCAGATTCTCATTGATGGGCTTTTACAAGAAACCAAATCTGAGAACACCTTGATTTCAGACTTCTACCTTCTAGGACTATGAGACAATAAATTTCTTTTGTTCAAGACACCCAGTTTTGGTACTTTGTTATAGCAGCCTTAGCAAACTAACACAAAATCCATTTTCGACGTTAGTGGTGCACGTCACTACACAGGCTCGATGCCTAAATATCTGGACACAGGCTCAATTAATTTATTAAGTTCCATGGCATTCATTTAAATAATTTACAGTATTTAATAACATTTAATTTAATAATTTACTTAAATAATTACAGAGTTTCAATTAATTTATCTTTCTTGTATTATTCTCTTGCTATAAAATTCGTTTGTGGTTTCATTCTATTGCCATCAGTACATTTAGGGAATTATAAAGGCTAAAATTAGAGTAATTATTTTGAATTTTATTTGTAGAGTGTATAAACTTAAATATTATTACAATTTGCACATTAAATTATGGGAAGTTAATTTATAATTTTTGTGTCCTCTTCAAATATCAGACAAGAGATTTTCTCACCATCCAGCAAGATGTTTAATATTAGGAATAGAAATGATATAACATTTTAAAATCTATGGTGATAATTTTATGAGAGTGATTTAAAAATCTTTATTTATATCCATATTAAATGAATATTCAAAAATAAACATTATCTGATAGAATTATCAAAAGAATGATCAGTTATTTGTTTCAACCCTAAAAATTCACATTCTACTTGACTATAGTATAAACTAAAAAGAACTATCTATCAAGAATATAATAGCAACCCTTATGTATGTAGAAAGGCTTTCTGTTTTATATCTTATTCATTTAAACATGATTGAATGCAGATGGATAACCAGTAGTATAGTTTAATATTAGTATAAATGAGCTCTGTGGGCAGGGGCACCTTGGTGGCTCAGTCAGTTGAGCATCTGACTTCTGGTTTTGGCTCAGGTCATGGTCTCACGATTGGTGAGTTTGAGCCCTCCACTGGGCTCTGTGCTGACAGCACAAAGCCTGCTTGGAATTCTCTCTCTCTCTCTCTCTCTCTCTCTCTCTCTCTCTCCTTATCTCTGCCATTTCCCCACTCATGCTCTCTCTCTCTCAAAATAAATAAGTAAACTTTTAAAAAAATGGGATCTGTGGGCAAACCATTATGCTAATTTGTGTTGTAATTTGGAATTGTATAACCTACAAAGAAGCTGCCGTTTTTAGGTTTCTTTTTCATACTGTAAACTTGAACATAGGAGTTTTTCACTAAACATCAGGGTTATCAAAGGCATACAATAAACAATAAGGATTAGGATAAAATAATAACTACTTTTCTTTTGCTTTTATTTAAAAACTGCACCATAGTTGTGGATATGTGAGTTTGAATCAACCATCCGTAAAATAAATGTTTGCCTTTAATGTAATTCACTTTAATTTAATTAATATTTACTTCGCTTCTCTAAGATGCTGTAATATTACAGAAAAAAAAAAACTCAACAAACAAATTTTCTTATTATAGACATGAAAACCTACATTGAGTTTAGTTATACGTAAAAGTGACGTTAACTGATGCTTCCACTGAAGTAAGGGAACTACCATTAAATTATCATTCTAAAAACATACCGGCATGTATTTAATTCTAAATCTGTCCTGATAATATTTGAATTTAACTCTTGTCATGATTTGTATTTCCACTTACTACTGCGGTCTTAATTTTTGAGGGGTTTGTTTAATGTCACTGGAAAACTAAACAGGAATTTTGCAGAAATAGGAAATTTAAACTCCTGATGCCTGCCATTCCATATCTGTACAAATACACTGAAGATTTTCAGATAAAATCCTACATTTGCATTTTGTAGACTTTTTTGTGGAGTTTCAGTTCTGAAGTAAAGAATAAAATTCAATAAACACAAATGACAAAGACCTGTGTGTTCCTTTCAGAAGCCTGTTGCTTGTGTCTTTCCTATGGTTTGATTTTTATCCAAGTGCTCTTTTTTAAAATCATAAATATCACTTTCATGCAATCTTGAATGATATTTTTAAATGAGCAAAAGAAATGCAAATATATCTGGCTTTCAAAGCTTCAAAGTTTTGATAGATTTAGCAGAGAATTATGCTGGTAATTGTTTTGTGAATGTTTCTGGTTATGAATGCTACTATCTCCTTCAAAGTAGTCAAAAATGTTCACTTTTGATCAGGATCTATATTCAGTACTTAGAAGGAGAGGAGATTGAGCCTTTCATCCATTATTTGGAGTTATTCACTTGTGAAAGAACAAGTCACTTAATGAAATTGAGTTTCAGGTGTCCTCCCTAAAGTGATCATAATGATGTCTACACTGTGGGATCATTAACTACACAGCGTTAAAGTGCATAGTACAGAATCTCCAACTGTCACCTAGCAAATATTACTTCCTTTCCTGACCCTTCCCTCATCTTTCCTCAGAATAGTTAGTGCAGGTGCCAGGATTGTTGGCTTTTGTAGGGCCCTCACCAAAAAGGTCTGGTTCCCGAGCAAGTCAGTTAAGCACTCTAAGTATTCTTGTTTGTAGAAAGAGGGATTTAACTTCTTAGATCTTTTCCTTTTCTTTCTTAGATCTTTTCATCTCTACTGTTATTATTCTGGTCTATTTTCAAGCATCACACGAAGTAATTTGAAACAGGGAGATTGCTCAATTCCCCTACACCTTGTTTAACAACTTAGTACTGCATCTAGACAATTTTAACATTCACAAACAGGTTTTTTTTTTTTTTTGGTAGGTCCAAACCCTGTTAAGGACATCTATCATTCGTCTGTTTATGTGCTATTTTTTTTTCATATATTTTATCTCAATCCTCACAGCATGAAGAACCACAGTTTCAGGAATTTCATTTCATTTCGGTTAGCTTGGCATCCCAAGTAAAACTCTTACCTCAGCACTGTTAGTTTAAAAAAACAGTGAGAAACTCTTTGCTTCATATTTCAATATGATTCACTGAATTACTCATCTTATACAAAATAAATCAATGTAATCATTGCAGCCCAATAGACACACATCCAATGGAGACATAATATTCGTAATCGGATCCTTTTCCATCAGATCAAGCTTAAATATTAATTATTTTAAATCAATATAAACAATTTTCTGAAATGTCCAAAGGTATAAGAGGTAAAATTAAATACTTCTGCCCATATCCTCAGGTGACTTAAAATATACACTTAAAACTTGGAAAGTTGTGTATAGGTTATCAATTTCCTGGAGCTCATGTGACAAGTTATTGGTGAAGCTAAGATCTTCATCTAGGTCTGTTCCTCCCAACATCAAGGCTCTCTTCATTAATTACGTCATTCTCATAAAAAATGACATTGTTACTGAAATTAAGGATTCATGATGTGTAACTATCATCTACCTCTTGGTGAATCTAAAATCTAGCTAAGGAAAAGAAAGCAATTCTGTATTTAAACGTGCACAGGTGACTCTCATTCTATAACTGATCGGCATGCATGTTTTAGAGTGCAGATCAGGCACTCCTAACTGTTAAAATCATAAAACTGTAGACCTTTGGGTGTACAAGAGCATCATTTTCTGTAAAATATTCATTGCACTTAGCAATCCTAACATAATTCATATATTTGTTTTCCCTTATACTGTTAAAACATGCAAATCTATTTACATGTCAATATTGATTCATTTCCCAACTATTCATAGTATGTATGTGGATTAAAACTTCTTTTAGGCTCAAACTCAAGAAGATATAGATAGTGATACATGAATGTCTTAAAGGTTAATGGATTGGCCATAGTTAGAAAATCATTAAAGGGTGTATAGCCATCAGGGTACCTGTCCTCTTAACTTCTTTATAAAGCAATTTAGAAAACCATAAACACAATGCCCAGACAGCAGTTTTAAGATAATAGAATTTTTAAAAAATGCTATCTAATCAATGTGAAACTTCATTTTAACCTTGAACTTAGAAAAAGCCACTTCTCAATGTTTTTATTATTTTTTTAAGTTGTATAAATATTTTACATTGGTAAAATTCTTTTATTCTATTCTTTTAAGCTCTACAATACTAAATAAGCTGGTTTAAGATATATATAAACATGCACAAAGCTTTTTTTAAATAAGTAGCACATATAGTATTGACAAGATTTCTTAAAAATATGTATTAGCTAAAAATACTCTGCTTTGGTGACAGTTTGGTTTCCTTTTAAAATACTTGCTTTGTATTTGAATATTTGTTCAAAGAAGAATTTCACTTTTACTTAAAGATTAGAAATAGTAATTTCTTTTTTAACTATAATTAAACAATCATGAACAGAATTTTTTAAAAAGACATTTACCATATTATTGTAAGTTATTGTGTAAATTATGAAAATTTATGATTATTTTATAAAATTTGTTATGGTTCTCATTTTCTTACCTACCTACTCCTGGTGTTAGTGGATAAACACTGGCCTTACCTTGCTTTATTCTTTATTTTTTATCCCATTATCCTTTATTTTTCACTATTGGTTTATTTCTGATATTCATTAATAATTATAATAAATATTACAGTCAATTGTTGGCATGGTAAATCATGTGCTTTTAAATGTGAATATAAATTAATGTAATTAAATAAATGAAGGGACACCTGGGTGGTTCAGTTGGTTAAGCAATTGGCTCTTGATTTTGGCTCAGGTCATAATCTTATGGTTTGTGAGATCAAGCCCCCTCTGGGCTCTATGTTGACAGCACAGAGCCTGCTTGGGATTCTCTCTCTCCCTCTATCTGAGCCCCTCCCCCACTCATATACATGCTCTCTCTTTCAAAAATAAATAAACATTTTTTAAAAAAGAAATGAATACATAGCAGTATAGCATTTAGATATTATCTCCATTACTCTACTATAATGGAAAACTCCTTAAAATTTAGTAGCTAATTAAAAATGAAGGAACCAAAATTGAACACAAACCTGTCTACTTATTATAGAAATCAGTCACTGAGGTTCTTGATATACATTATTTTATGAAATGCCCATTTTAAAGGTTTAGAAACTAAGCCTCAGAGTGATTGAATAACCTAGTTAAAATACATAACACTTACTACCAGCTAGGCACTATTCTAAGCTTATCATATATATATACATATATATTACATATTTATATGATATATATATATAACATATATATCATATATATATACATACATATATTACATATTTATATGATATATATATATATATATAATTTATTCATGTACAAAGCCAAAAATAGTTATTAAAAAAGCCAAGACTGGAAACAGGTGTTGTCAATACAAAGCATATGTTCTGCATATTATCAACCATGGTGATTATTCCTTTATATGTGAGGAACATTTAATAAGAGAAAGAATTTTCTTAGAAGAGAATAGGAAAAATAACTGGATTACAAAACAGAAAACGTGGGCCCTTTAACTATATTTACCACTAAGCTTCAGAGAGCTTTGGGCTAGTCACTAATCTGATATTTAAACGTATAAATAATAAACATACATGTAAGTATATACATATGTGGCGGGGAGAGAAAGAGAAAGAGGGGAAAAGAGAGAAAAAGAGAAGAGAGAGAGTGGAAGAGGGAGAGAGAATTTTCTCTAGGAGCTGCATATTATGTGAATCTTCGTGAATTTTGCAAGGAGGTCAGAATATCAATCAAAAAATTTTGAGGTCAACAGGATACTCTACAGTCCGCTTGCCTGGGCACATAAACACCCATGGGTGGCATGGGGTGTTTACAACATTAAGTTATTTTTGTTCCAATTTGTTTACCTCACTAATACTTTTATTGATACTATATAAACTAATTAGATGTTATGAAATAATATGAACTTACAGTGAAGTATGAGCACAAGAAAAGAAATATTGTTTCTATGGAGACTGAGTTGAGTACTTACGTAAACTTTGATGAATTGGTTAAAAAGTTCTGTTTAGATTGATAAGAGCAATTGCAGAAAAAGTAGAAAGTCAAAAAATCTCTATTGATTCTCACTCTGACTCTTGAACCCAAACCTAGGATTCATAGTTAATGCATTTTTTTTTGCTTGTTTTTTAAGAAAGCAGGGGCAGAGCTCCAGTAATCATTCAAAGAAGGGCCATGGCCTGTACATTACACGTTCTGAGGCAAAATAAGTATTTCAAGGTACATATTAATTATATGTAACCCATTAACCATGATCATTTTGGACGCACAATTACATCATATAAATAAATACATAATATATGTGTTCAAATGAAACTTTAATTAATTGTCCTTTTCCAGTATTTTTTTCTCAAAAGATTTAAATGCATTAATTGTTAAGCTCTTGAACCCTTTGTATACACAACTGGAATTCTGAGAAAGCAATAGCATGTTTAAAAAATTGGGGGAGTATAGTCTCTTAATAACCTTATCAATTGTAAAAATTCATAAAATAATGCTCATTGTGCCATAATACAAAAATCAACATAATTATAATGACAGCCTGGTGGAATTGAAACCTTGAAAAAATTGAGCTCAGTTGCATTTTACACACCGTAGTTACACCTGCATTCACCAGCATGTACCCACACAGGAAAAAGCCCTTTATCCAATAATGGGCCTTTTGAAGCTTTTAGGCTAAAGATCCCGACTCAACATAACCTTCTCATGTGTGTTTAATTTTTTTTGTTCCAAGTTATTATTGCAATGCTCCAAAAGATGAAGAGAAGAAAAGGTTTAAATTGAAATTAATGTATCTGAAATCTTCATTTTTGTATGAAGATAGCAATGTTAATGTTACAGTAATTTAATTTGAAAAGCAAATCCCCAATAGATTATTTAAATATGTTATCTAAGAATATAGAGACATAATTGCTTTCAGTGATATAATATGCATAGATTTCTAATGCTGAAAAGAACAATTTATATAATTTTTATATGCAAATGCCTTTGAAAATTAGCTCACATGATACATGGCAAGGTCCTGAATGCATCTTCAATTAGGTGATCTTTTGAAAATTCTATTTAAAAAGAGGCAGATGATTCATGGGATAAACCATCACATTAAACTGCTTTTTAAAAATCCTTAATACTACTAAAGAATTTTGATAATCTAGCGAGGGTTTTCATATCTTTTTCATTCTTGTTATTTATTCTAGTAAGAATTAGCATGTGTTTAAGAGTTTAGGTTCACAATTTCAACTCCCAGATTTCTCTGGCAAATATTTATGGAAGATCGCCTATGTCCAAGGCACGATAGAAACTGACATCAGCATGGAATATATATATATTGTCCCCAGTTTTATGCTGCATCATCTTGGACTTCCATAAAAGTGATCCACATCAGGCAGCAACAGAAATAATACACATAGAGTTAGACACTGATTTCGTGGTTCCTCACTTTGAATTAATGACCATGTTATTTGTAGACAATATAGAAAGTTTCTTTTCACTGAGAAGAGGCGGAGATTAGTGGGATATTGCCAGTTTAGAACACAGCCAAACAATCAATCAACTAATTTTACAGTCCACTATACTTAGTACACAGATTATTCTCTAGATAACCTGGGTAGTTTTATTTGGGTTAGTTCTTTCATATTTTTTTTGAGTATTTTAAATTTAAAGACGGTATTCATATCCCTTTACTCTGTAACTATCTGCCTTCTTGGAGTCACTTTTTTCACAAAGTGTGTTTGAACAGCTTACAGTTTTTTCAGGTCTTACTTTCATCCACACGTTACTGCCATAAAATAAAATTGCATTGTCATTTATAATTTCCCAATTTGATTAATGGTATTTCAAAAGCCCTGTAGCCTTCTAAATGAACTCAGGGGCTACTACCAATGAGAACTTGTACACAATACACAGTGCCAAAATAAACTCCCCTGAACACAAACTCAAAATAAAACAACAAAAGTCACCCACTTCAAGGAAATATGAATTTAAATATGTTTTGTAAATACTCTTGCAGCCAAATATAATTCAAAAAGGAGAAAATAGCAACAAAATTAACATACCAAAAATACAAATTATACATATGTGCATAATAACTATGCACTGATACAAAATAAAACAGACAATAGACTTTTATATTTTTATGCCTTCACTGCAGTGTATTTTTATGTTCATATGTAAACTATTTACATCCTACAAAAGCTTTGATTGTTAAATTCTCACAGTTTGTCACCTGCTTTATAGAAAATATTTTGAGGTAAGGTTTTGGTTTATATGCACTCCATTTGTGAACAAATAAAGAGCATCGATAGGGTGGTGGAATAATTTAATGGAATGCATACCTTTGTTAAGGAAATGGCTTAAAATCTTCTACTCCTTTTCAATTTTACTTTAAGAAAACATAACAGGTGTTCCAAAAGGTATCTTGACTACAGCTCACAGAGGAACTGCAGCTTCCCATCGATAGACTGGTCCCAACAAATCCATAGAGATTATATAATGATCCCAATGTTGCAAATAGAAATCATATAGGTCAAGAAAACCAGCTTAATTATACTCCTACTTTTATTCAAACTCTATGTTGAGGCATTCCCCAACAGGGACTGCCCCATTAGCTGCAGAAATGTATGACAATTGTCACAGGCATCTTATTTCAAACTGTCCCCCTGCCCTATAAAAACTTGTCATGATAGTTTTACCCCCTACAAGTACACTACCTGTATAAGGTAGTCCCCCACTTATCCATGGGGGATACATTCCAAGACCCCAAATATGTGCAGGATGCCTGAAACCATGTATAGTACCAAACTCTTTTTATACTATATTTTTCCTTAAAAATACATACTTGTGTTAAAAGTTTGGGGCGCCTGGGTGGCGCAGTCGGTTAAGCGTCGGACTTCAGCCAGGTCACGATCTCGCGGTCCGGGAGTTCGAGCCCCGCGTCAGTCTCTGGGCTGATGGCTCAGAGCCTGGAGCCTGTTTCCGATTCTGTGTCTCCCTCTCTCTCTGCCCCTCCCCCGTTCATGCTCTGCCTCTCTCTGTCCCAAAAATAAATAAAAACGTTGAAAAAAAATTATTAAAAAAAATTAAAAAAATAAAAAAAAGTTAATTTATACATCAGGCATAGTAAAAGATAAACAATGATAACTAATAATGAAACAGAACAATTATAACGGTACACAGTAATAAAAGTTATGTGAATGTGCACTCTCTCTCCTCCAAAGTATCTTACTGTACTGCCCTCATCCTTGTTTTTTTCTTTTAAGTTTTTATTTATTTAAGTAATCTCTACACCCAACATGGGGCTTGAACTCACGATGCCACAATCAAGAGTCACATGCTCCTCACCCTTTTTCTTGTGATGACTGAGATGATAAAATGCCTACGTAAGAAGATGAAGCAAGGGGAATGACGTAGGTATTGTGACCTAGCATTAGGCTACTATTCACCTTCTGAGGTAGGTCAGAAGGAAGATCATTTGCTTCCAGACCAGGGATGACCTTGGAGAACTGAAGTCACACAAAACAAAACTGTGGGTAAGGGGGAACTACTGTATTTGACAAAACAAGCCATCGCATTCTTCACTCCAATTTCCAGATAGCATATTGCCGAGCAAGGATTCCAGCTTTCAGAATTTTTATTTTAAACAAGAGCTTAAGGTTGTTGCAAGAGTATTTACTAGTACTTGGAAAGAAATCTGTTGTTAGATATTTATTTATTTTACACTGGAAATTTAACTTGACCTAATCCAGGTTTTTAGTCACACAATCCTGAGGAATCACTCTCCTTCTTAAAATTCTATAACAGTTTCCCTATCCTTTTGGGATGTATTCCAAAATGCTTACCATGACATATGTGGCCCCCATCTACCTCTGAGTTCCTTCTTCAGCCTCAATGTCCTCAACTGGCCTCTTTCTTGCCTCCAAATCTCAGCCTTCTGGATCCCATTTGTTTACTTGAACACATCACACTGCCTCTGCCTTCTGGAGTTTTGCCATGCCGGTACCTTTGCTTGTAACGCTTTCTTCTGTGAAATTCGCCTGGCTGCCTTCTATTCATCACTCAAGTCTCTCATTAAAAGTCACCTTCCAAGGGCTTCTCTGCTACATGCTCTAAAAACACTGTACTTCTTCCGTCCTTCTAGCATCCTCCCTGCTAGTAATAGTTTGCCCTCTGATTTAATCTAGCTTATATTCCCCATATGAGCACATCTCCGTTCCAGAGGAGGTACAATGCCTAGCATATAGCAGGCACTTCATAAATAACTGTGAAGCTCAGTTGAAGTTAAATGTATGTTCATCTGATATCAGCATGGATATATTCACATAACTGTTTGGGAATTTTGTTTGGTTTTGGTTTTGGTTTCCATGATGCTGCTGTCCTGTGAGCCGTCTCTCTATAATTAGAGGGCCTGATTTAAGTTACCTATGACCCAAAGTCCATATATCTATATCAGTGTTTCTCAGTATTTTTGCATTGTCTCACTGCTATTATTAGACACCTTTTCCTCTAATTGCCTGTGCCCAGTGAAGTTGTAATGCCATGCTCATGCACGCACACGCACACAACTGTATAGCTCTTTATGTGCTGTGACCCTTTGGAGGGTCTATAACATCTAAGATTTTTTTTATTCTTCAAAGTGAATTTTCACCCCTTGGGGCAATATTGCCCCTGTTGAGAATGTATCATCTATCTTTATTTCTATGTCTTTCTGTCTGTCTATTCCTATCATGTTTTTTATCTAGAGAGAAAAGGAGGGAGGCAGTCGGGAAAAGAAGAGAAAAAGTACCCAATTGATCACTCTTTGATGTATTGCTTCAGCTGCTCTTTGCAGAATCTTTTCCTGGTTCCAGTTTAGTCTCAGAGTTTGGCCCAGAGCACTTTGCACAAAAAGAGCGTCCTCTCTGATTGTTGTGTTGGTCTCCTGGCTACTATGTACTTTATTGAGTGTTAACAAAACATTAATTTGTATGGAAATATTAAAGTCAGAATGTATTGTAATTTTAGATTTTCATATTTTGTATTTACCATAGTTATAATTTTATTCATGTCAGTTTCCAAATGAAATGTTTTATGTGTTCCCAACTGGAATTAATTTTCTTTATCTAATTACTTTCAAAGCTGTATCAGAGTTGAAGCTTTAAAAGCTATTGGTGGCATTAGGATCTGTTCAGTTTCCACAGGCAGCTTGAAAAATAACTTTCTACGGGCAAACATCTCAGGTGCAGGGAAAACTGTGGTCTTACATGAGCAGCTGCAGAGAGAATGCGATTGCAGCCCTATTTCTTACTCTTTCTGGCTTTTATTAGTCCACAGAGTGGTTAGAAACAAATGGCAGGGGTTTGCTGGGAACATTTTGCAATGCCTCCAGGGACCACCACCTTGTTAAATCTACTTACAGTGGTGGTTGTCATTTAAATACAGTGGTACAACCTGTTATGACACAGAAGGTGGGTATCAGGTAAAAGCCCACAATCAAGGAAGCTTCAATGATGATGCCAAATCTAAAAGACACTTTTTATTTGTCTTTTTTTTTTCCCTTTTGCCCAGCAGGCACTCACAAACTATCTGCCTAACACCAGGTTAGTCCAGATACACTGTCAATTTGCATGGTTTAACTGCCAAGTCATGCTTGTCACAAGTCATTAGTTGCTGGCCTCAGTGGAATCATCCAATACCATATTGGCTTCAGAACCAAACAGGCATTAGTTACAGCAAAATTTAGAGAAGTTTCCACATGTTCTCAAATCCCCTACCCCACACTAACCAGAGGGATCATAATATCTAATTTTGCTACTGTCACGAACCCTCTCGTCCAGTCCCAGGGATGCACCCATAGCCCAGAACTTGATAATAACAGCTGGCACCCACTCTGTTGGGAGACAGTGTGTTGAAGTGTTTCATGTCATTTATCCTCACACCAACCATATGTAGGAGTTATTACCGTTCTGTTTTTACAAATGAGGAAACAGCCAGGAAAGAATAGATCTAAAAATGGATCTAAAGAACAGAATCAAAGCATGAGTGCGTGCATATAGAACCCATGGGCTTACTCTTTATGCTGACCTGCATCACCTTGCTCAATATTATAAAACAAAGCCAATTGTGTTTCCCCTTCAACACACGTCTCCAAATTTTAGCCATTTTATCATTTTATGTATTATTGTTTAACTTTTCAATTTTATGCCATAAGTAGATCACTTCTAAACAGATTAGAAGGTTTTAGAGGAAGGAACTATTTCTGATACTTCTAGTCTGTTTTATAACAAGTAGCACAATGCTTTGTACATAGTAGGCAATTGTTAAAAAAAAAAATCCTGGGGCACCCGTGTGGCTCAGTCAGTTAAGCATCCGACTCTTGATTTGGACTTAAGTCATGATTTCACAGCTTGTGGGTTCGAGCCCGGCTTGGGATACTTTCTCTCCCTCTCTCTGCCTCTCCCCCACACGTGCTCTAAATCTATCTATCTATCTATCCATCTTAAAAAAATTCCTTTGATTTAGCAATAGCTGGGAAATGTCTAGAGCTACCATATACTCAGCTTTTCTAGTCTTTTACTTGACTCCTACAGAATACTCAATTAAGAGTCATGTATTTTAATTAAAATTGTGCCCCTTGGTTACTCGGTGTAATTGGTCACTTGTCTGATTTAGCCTACCTATTGCTATACTCTTACTTATCAATGCATGAATAAACACTTGAAATTCTTTGCACAAATTACAGAATCTCTTGGAAAGCTCCTAATTACTTTAAGTCAAATTTGAAGGGCAGACACACAAATATGAAAAGCAGCAGAAGAGTCTCCAGCAGCAAACAAATAGTTATTGACCTAGTAAATTAAGTGGTCTTAGCTCCCAAGTACACAAAATTATTACTTCATTTGTCCCCAGAATTTTGCTTATTGGTTTCTTTCTTGTTTTCCAAATAGAAAAAAAAAAGGTGTATATACATACACAAATGATTATTATATGTATATAATATATAGAGAGACAGAGCTGGAGAGAGAGAGAGAGAGAGAGAGAGAGAGAGAGAGACAGAGAGCAAGCAGATCAAGACACCAGTGACATTTTGATCAAGAGAAATGGCATGAAAATCATGACTATTTAGGAAGAAATAATAGTGGCTGTCTAATAGTAATAATGGGAAACCAGACCTAAAAAGCTTTTATGGCAACCTAGAATCCAAATTAGACAGGAAACCACACAAGTTGAAGCTAGAAGATATGGTTGCATCTAAGTGGTTGTAACCCTTGACAAATAATTTGATTTTCCCAACTCTTACTTTCTCATTTGTAAATTAGTTAAAACATATCCTACACATAAATCACTTAAGTGTTTATGTCCCTAATCATTGTTATAGGAAATATTACTGCAATTATGGTCATCATCACTATACATTGCCACTTTTTTCAAGTAGTTTTGATAAATTATGGTAAAGAAATAAAATGTAACACTATGAATTATTCATCTAAAATATTCAGTCATTAGTCAGTGTAACCTGGTGATAAACATTTTTTTAAATTATCTACTCTTGTCATTGATTGGTATTTTGAGGAAACTATTATAATTAAGCTATTACAAATGGAAATTCTTGAAGTTGGAAGTTTACAACTTCTCTATACAAATTTAAAACAGGAATTGAGTTATAAGCTTTGCCTATGAACTCCTGCTTTGCTAATAAAATGGATATTATATTTTGTGATTCAAGTCTTGGCTTGAATCAGCATGATCCTTACTAAAAAGCAATATAAAAGGAAGAGAAAAGAATTTTCCTCATGCTCTATTATATATAGTTTCAACTCTATTTGAATATAGTCCCTTTGAAAATTGTATCATTGATTACATGTATTATGAAGAAAGCCATTGTCTTGCATTTCATATCTAAGAAATAAAATATGAGTTGTGATAGTAATCATTAGGAGAGTTTGAAGTATACTTTGTTTATTAACAGAAATTTATTTTATTTCTTTTTAAAATTCAACTCGCATTTACTTCTTGGAAATTTGTTAGAATCTTCTAAATCAATACCAAAACTATTGAATAACTTAAAAGCACACCATCAATGCAGTGCTATCTCAAGTCTCTTGGAGGGATCAACCAACATAGTCAACACATAGGCTCAATAAAATGTTTGCATTTAAAAGAACAAATTAATCCCAAATTTTCAATATGCTGCAAAAAAAATCATAGGGCAAAATAAGTATTATTTATTCTCTAGAAAATGCACATTGATCTCGTCTACTGTATCAGAAATACAGTTGTAGGTGGTAGTATAACTACTTCTTACCTGATACCACTTTATAACACTTATTAAAGAGTGAGTAATTTGCTAAGTGAGTAGTTTGCTAGTAAGTAGCAGACCCAGGGTTTGAATAAAGGCCTCATCCTCTCCTTCAGAAGTGACATTCTGAGGCAGAATATAGGACTGGCAAAAAAGAGCATTACTCGGTTCAGAAAAATTCTCAGAAGTATAGATTGTCAAAAATTTAATTACGACTTACAAACTCAAATCTGAGGAGATGGAACATAGAGAAGTGAAACTTTTAAAAAAAGACTGTTCAGAACAAAAGTCCTGGGTCTTATTCATGCCCAAAGAAAGACAGATTTCTCACATAACGCAGGATCAGATAGAGTTTGGGGATCTGCAGGGTAAACTGCAGGTGACCCGTGAGACAAAGGGTGATAATGGGAGAAGTAGGAGTTACTTTTGTGAGGCAAGCACCAACTCCAATCAGCTGAAAAGTTTTTCTATGACCAAAGTGAAGAGTACACTTGATTCAAACTCAGAAATACAGGAAAGGAAGAGATAGTAAATCCATGAGTTAGTCTCTTTTTCTGAGATAAGCATTTCCATTCTCCAGAATTTGAAAATGCTAAGTAGCCATTCTTTAAGTTCGGCCTTACTGATGTCTATTTTTTTCATATGTTTCCACTTTGTTGCACTTACTCCTTTGTTTTACTTTGAGTCATAGCAATTTTTTTCTTCTAGATCCTCAAAAGCCCATTTCCTGGGGACTTCTTCCCTCTGTCTTTACTATGTTCAGACTTTGTGTCTAACCTAAGTTCGATTATCACTCTATGTAGATTTTTCCAAATTCCACACACTTAGTGTTGAGTTCTTTTTCAAGTTCTGTACTTGAATTTTTTGTTACGTTTGAATACCTACAACTATATATTCTATTGGCTTCCAGAACTTTAGTGTCTAGCACTTATTTTGAATGAATTGGTATACAAAGCCATGCACCTTTATTGCCTCTTATTCCTTAATTTTCCTCACTCTATGCCCACCCATATCTACTGATCTCATCTATTTCAAAACTTCATTGTGAAATGAAGTAGCAAAGTGCCTTCAACTGTTCCCTTTTCATAGCTTTCATTTTGTGCTATAAGATTATTCTCTCCAAGAGATCTTGATATTTTCCTGCCCCCAATGCCTATACAATAAGTCCTAGAGGGTAAAGTTTAAAATCCTTTAGTTTGAATTATAGTTTAAGTAGTGGAATTAAGTCTTACTCTTTTGTGCCTGGGAAACTTTGCCCATGCTGTTCTCTCTCCTTAATAATCTTTTATTCATTTGTACTTTTCAGAATGTTACCAAAACCCCAACCTGTGTTTCAAAGGCTGCCTTGTTTATGAAGCATTTTCTACACTTATATCTACATATACTATTCTCTTCTCTTAATGTTTCCCTATTTTGAGACATTTATCATAGTCTGCCTTTTTCTATAGCTATTTATGTACCTACATTATACATCTGACTCAATACATTTGCCTTATTTTTTCTGTCACAAATGCCTGAAGTGCACTCCCTTTATCCTTACACCTTTGTTACACTTCATACATCCATTGTGTTACCTCAGTAACACCAAAATAATTAAAATTACCAAAAATAATTAAAATTAGATCATGAACTCCATCTATTATTGTTCATGTAGATTGATCTGTCTCCCACTCTTTCTCAGTTTTTTTTAAATATTTATTCATCTCTGGGAGACAGAAAAAGACAGAGAATGAGCAGAGAAGAGGTAGAGAGAGGGAGACACAGAATCCGAAGCAGGCTCCAAGCTGTTAGCACAGAGCCGGACATGGGGCTTGAACTCAGGAACTGCAAGATCATGACCTGAGCCGAAGTTGGACTCTCAACTGACTGAGCTACCCAGGCACCCCTCTTTCTCAGTTTTTAACTGATAAATAGAGACCACGTGTGTAGGTGTCTTATATAAAAGTTCTTTTCCACTTTTCAAAGAGTATTTAAGAACAGATGCACACAAAGTGTTGATATCTATTCAGCATGAAAGTAGAAGTGGAAGGAGCATATTAGCTTGAAACTAAAAGTTGATATACATAAGCTTGAAAGCCAAAAACAACAAGAATTATCTTTGTTTGTGGTGTGGGTTTGAAAAAATTGCTTCCCCAACAATGAAAGTTTTTCTAATCTAATCCAGTCTGTTATGTTCTAGAAGCCATGTTCTGAAAACCATTACACCATGGAAACTTACTGATTAATAGCGATAAATACAGCCACCTTATATTTTTACAGCACTTGCATATTTTCAAAGCATTTTCTCAGCTATTACCTCATATCAGCCCCCTAACCACCTGCTGTTATGAATATGGCACACATAGGAACAAATTCATTGTAACTACACGCTTTTTTTTTTGCAGCCTACATTAATGTGCTCCATTACAAACATATTAATTAGGTAAGAAAATATATTGCCTCTGATGGCTGTATGGGAAAAAAATCTATGGCCACTTAAAAATTCAGGTATGGCTGCATTGAAGACTGATACATTCAATAAACAGGTGTTCTCAGCTTTGGTAATTATGCTTTGAAATATACTGGATAAAAGGAAGCACACATGTGTGTATCTAGCCACTAGTATACACGATACTTTTGAATTCTGCTGATATTTTTGCATTTTCAAAGATTGAGAGTTGATTTTAATATATAATGTGATCCCCACCTTCTCAGGGATTCCAGTACCATTACAGGTTACTAAAAAAAAAGACTTATACAGCCCTCTAGTGTTCCAAAGCTAGAGACCCCCAGTAGAAAATACATTCAAGCATGGCAAAACTCATCCCCTCACCCACCTCCTTTAATGCAGAATCACTGCTGACAATACCACTGCTAGAAGCACATATTATTTAAACTACTGAAATTATAGCGTTGGCAGTGGGAACTGAACTGTTCTCACATCACTAGGGAAAGAGCGCTGAGTACATGACAGCTTAGAAACTGCCTTCATGGGGGAAAATGTTCAGATAAATCAATTTTCTGCAGAAAAAAAGGGGAAAAATTAATTTGCTGTGTACTTATTTAAACAGCTGACTGAAGAGTTTATTATGCTTGATTGCAGGCCTTCAGCAATAGTTATTGCTTCCTTTACCTTCTTTCCCTCTCTCCCAATGAATTCCCATTGACAGAGCCTACAGCTATCCTTTCAGAAATCATATAAAACCTGACACTGCTAAAAAATTAACCTCAAAAAGGTGTCTTCGGGTGTTGCCTTTCAAATCAAATTTTAATAGACAACAGTGAGCTGAGAGCTCCTTCTTTAAAACGTGATCGCTAAGCAAGATTCACAAGCTGTCCCTGGTCTGCAGATGGAGCTATTGACAAAACAGTACTATCCACTTGAGAAAAAGCAGGGCCCAGAGTTTTATTGAATGTTTCTTTCCCTTTTGTTTTATTTTGTTTTGTTTTGTTTTGTTTTGTTTTGTTTTAAGGATTATGCCTCAAGACATATCCTAAGTATTATTGTATTCAATTAAAATAAATCTATCCTTTGAAAATTAAAAACAGCTTCAAAATTTGATGTGCATTATCTATCTTAGTTCACAGATTTGGAACACATAAAACCTACATAAATAAAAATAGAGATACATGTCAGTGAAAAGTGATTCAAGCACATAGAGAGGCAATGTAATATAAGAAATGATAGTGCAGAAAAAAATTAAAAAAAAGGGGGGGGGCACCTGGGTGTCTCAGTTGGTTAAGCATCCGACTTCGGCTCAGGTCATGATTTTGTAGTTTGTGAATTCGAGCCCTACGTCGGGCTCTGTGCTGACAGCTCAGAGCCTGGAGCCTGCTTCAGATTATGTGTCTCCTTCTCTCTCTGCCCCTCCCCTACTCACGCTCTCTCAGTAATAAATAAACGTTAAAAAATAATAATAATAAAAAAAAAGAAATGATAGTGCAGAAATAGACTCTGTATCACTCCCTTCCTTAATGGAAACTTAGAACATGGCACAATAAGTTATCTAACATTTAATATTCAAAATACTTTCTGCGATGGAATACATTTTTTTCATCAAATATTCCATCATCACAATATAGCAGGTAGGCGACATGGTTACTTAAGAAAATCTAAGTATGGAATAGATGAATATAGAACTAATTTTTAAAAAGTTTGAAGGAACTTTGGTGATAATCCAGACAAAATGTGTAGATTTTTAGAGTTAGGAGAACTAGGAATCGTTCATTCATTCTTTCAACAAATACAAATGTAACTCATGTGAATGGTTACATTTGGTTAGTTTTAGGATTAAAGAATTACCTAAACCATCTCCTGCTTTCAAGAATTTTACAGTTAAAGTACATAATAGACACATCAAAAGCTTTGGGACAGTGTAAAGTTCTGTGGAAATGGAGGAGGAAACTGTAACCATAAGTACTGTGTTATGTCAGAAAGGCAATTTTAAAAAGTCAGTTGAGCTGAAGTTTTAAGGTCACCTAGGAAAATTTCATTATTTTCCAGAAGTAGAAACTGACTTGGCAAAACATCACGGCTGATAGGTGTCAAAATCAGGGTCAGAAACGAGCTTTCCCTGTTTCCTTTCCTGAATTCTCTCAACAACAAACACGTTTCTAGGTGAAGTATATATTAGCATCTGCTCAGAATGGAATTAAAGAGTCCTAGGAATGATAGTCAAATAAGAGATGCTAGAATGCAATCAAAACATTAGTTCTCAACTATGAACCTCATGAACTGTATCAGGAATCTCATGGATTTAGTCCTGAGCCATACTGCACTGTTTTTAAAATTATTAAAACTTTTCTAAAGTTTAAGCAATTTCTTTTACTCAAATTTAAACACTTTTCAACTGCTGTGTGCTTCTATTGAGTTCACTAGAACGACAGAATACTGAATTCACGTCATGATAGAATGCTTAAAGTGTGCTAAGAAATAACATCTGGTCCACTATATTGTCAAAACACCTGTCCTCTTGTGTTTTGTTGCTGTAGGATTAAAAAAAAATCCAAAAAAACTGATTCTGATACTTCCTGATTATTTTAACTTTTTATGTGATAAGCAATATAAACTTACTTAAACATAGATGCTTTTGCATCTGAAAATTACTATAATATCTGTCTTGATATCTCAGAGGAAAAATAAACTTAATCACTATAATCACCATTGGGAAAATAAACCCACATATTCTATACTCATTGAAATTAGAGTTCTTTAGAAAAGAACAAGAATAAGAAAAAGATAACACATTATGTTTGTAAAAAATGTGTTCAATGCCATAAAATGCTAAAAATATGATAATGGTATCTTTTTAAATTTCATATTAAAGTCATAATATTTGAAACAATGGTCAGTATCTTTACTTCTGATCTCCAAATAGATGTTTGTGTTATATTTAGTTTCATTGAAAACACGACACATTTTTAAATAAAAGTAAGAGTTTTCACTGGCAAAAGCAGGGAAGGAAGGATACTGTACCACCTGATTAAAACTGGGCAATGTTTAATGCACATGGAAAATAAATTTTTAAAAATCTACCATCATGTATCCAAAGCTCTGAGCCATAGAGCATTGAGCTTCTGAATTTCTATTTAAAATCTTACTGTCAGTGTACAAATTTAACAGATTACATGATGCCTATGCTATGGAATCTTCAATCCACCTTCTAAATTATACAACTGAATGAGAAACCATTTCAATTTCTTGAAAGAAACTTAAAACTATAGCCTTATCATCAATGTATAACATGTTAGAACCTCAGAAACAAAATATTTCCTTGATCATAGTATATAAATTATTAAAAAATAAAGGAAAAATTCTAATTTTGGAGGATTGAAAGAATCATATTTGGCTTTGAAGACCTTTACATAATTCAGTGTTCTGAGTCTCCAGTAAGACATTGAGAAAGAAGTGTTGAGGTGTAACAGTAATTATGTTTACTCTACAGGTATTGATTAAAGTTCATCTGCCAAGCATTAAGGAAAATAATATTCTTAGATTTTATTTCTCTTTTCTAAGATATTTCCAATCCCGACACAGCCAATGTGTTTGAGAGCATCCACACAAACCCATACTAATCCATAACCAACCGTTTACACATTATGTTTTGATTCAGTGTAAGATGTCATATAGTATCTTACACAAATACCCTTAGTTATGGCATAACAACATAACTTAGACATCACGAACATTTCAATTACATTTATAATTACTTTTACTTTTTATTGCAAATTATCCAATCATTGCATTATTTAGAGATATACTGATGAAACAATTATGTACAATTTTTAATCAAGAAGAGTACCATCGTATACTACTCTATCACTAGACAGTTATCAACATGGTATTGTACTGGGCACAGGTGAAACAAATAAGGGATCAATTATTTGAGGAGAACTGTAAAATATGCCTATAATACAAGGAACTAAATATAAAACACTGAATATAATGAGTGGACATTAACATCTATTATGAGAAATCAAAGATACCAAGCTCTCTGTGGTGGAATTATTTAAGGTTTAGGGAAAATTTAGGGTAGTGTATTATCAAGTGCATGTAGAAGACATAAATTCTAATCCAGGTTCTACCATTAACCATGTCACCTTGTCAAAATGTTTTACTCTTTGTGAACGTTAATATCCTCAGATGTAATTGGAATAACATTTTTTGCTTGTATCACTGAATTATGGCATCATACCTATTTTCATAAACTTTATATAGCTTGAACATTGTCAAGTCTCAAATACATACTGATTATAAATGATTTCTTATTTCTGCTATCTTTTTCACTAGGCTTTTTAAATTATTATACTGAGAAAAGAATAGTTTGGTTTAAGATTCCTACAGAACCCACAGACAAGAATAGAAAATAAAAGGGATTTATAAGGAGCCATATATCACTGTGACCTGAGCATAGTAACCACAAATAAATACTTAGTGAAAAATCTATCTATTATTTATTTATAATTCATGATTTTATTAAATCCATTATTTATTTTTTAAAATAGAAACATCAGTATGTTTCCTGAGATTACTTTTTATGGACAATCTGCCAATTGTTTACATATCCAAAGCCCTTGAATTTGTCAGCTGTTTTCCCAATAACAAAATTGTTTTGGCAGGCTTTATATTTCTCCAAACTGTATACAGATTGGTCAAATTGTCTCCTCCTAAACAGAAATATGTAATATATCCACATGATGAATGACCAATATGTCATTAGGTGGATCTAGTTAATTCATCCTAATATTAGTAGCATGAGGTAGAGTGGTAGATAAGATATTCAGTTCCATCTGTGAGATATTTTTTGCATGGCAAACAGCATTGGTTCAGTTAACAGTTTTGTTAGAGAGAGTAAAACACAATGACATATCTCCAGCTACACATTATCTCACAAATATTGTGAAATACACAAGAAATAAAAAGGAAATGAAGGTGGAATTTGCAGGTGGCCTTCTGTGGGGTTGGAGTGTAGGACACTCCTACAGGGACATCCCAGCTGAGAAATCTAGTTAATGTTTTGTTGTTTTAAAAATGTTTTTATACTACCATTTGACAATATTCTATAAATGTAAAAAGTCATCTATGGGTGACACTGTAACTCAAAGTTGGAAGGATCTTATCTGAATTTCTATAACGGATGTCTGTAATAAAGGCTTGTATATAATGTGATTTCAAGAAATGCATTACCAAAGCATAAACACCTTGCTAATAGTGGCTGTGCACAGCACTGGCCTAAGGGGCTGTCAGATGATCAACATAAACCAAAATATCAGAAAACAACTGTGTGGGTTTCAGGCAAGTTAATTTATAAGGTCAGTTAATGTCTTTCCAGACATTATCACACAGCTGAAGGTACATTTACTCCTCAGGAGTATTTTGGTTTATATTGATTGCATCAGGGATACCCTCAGGTGATATCAGGCATTAATTTGTGGTTACTCTCACACAAATGCACCAGTAGGTTAAAAAATATGGCCCGTCTAGGGAAAAACATCATTCCAAAAATTTGTGGTTGTTGTATGTTAACTGGCTATTTTAAACACATTTTATAGAAGATATTAGAGTCAAAGTAAATAGCCAAATATAATATATATTATGTCATAGATTTTAGAAACTTCACAATTTTAAAGGCCTTTTTTCATTAATCTTTGCATATCTAGCAATTTAGACAGTATCAGGCACACTGCAGGTGGTCAATAAACACTTGCTGAATTAAATATATGAGCATTTCTTTAAAAATACACATTCATCATTTATGTAAATATTTTAATCACTAATTGTGTTATATTGACACCAGTTTAAAACTGAGAATCAAAATATGCAGGTTCTAGTTTCTGTCACTAAATCTGAGACTTAAGTCCTATAATATAATCTTTTTTTTTTTAATTTTTTTTTAACGTTTATTTATTTATTTTTGGGACAGAGAGAGACAGAGCATGAACGGGGGAGGGGCAGAGAGAGAGGGAGACACAGAATCAGAAACAGGCTCCAGGCTCTGAGCCATCCGCCCAGAGCCTGACGCGGGGCTCGAACTCACGGACCGCGAGATCGTGACCTGGCTGAAGTCGGACGCTTAACCGACTGCGCCACCCAGGCGCCCCAAATATAATCTATTTTTAATGTGGATTCTTCCAGCAATTGATTCAATGAAATCTGAGTCTAATGTCAAACTATCATACTCCCAAGACAGGATATTTAAAAATAAATCTCAATAACCGTGACTCACATGAGATAACTATCTTGAGCACATATAACATGATCGTGCTTTCTCCTCCAGTAATTATTTTCAGTACACTAGTAAGTTCTAGTGAGTTGATGGTAATTTCCTATGCTAGAAATAAATGTAACAGCTATTATTCTCTCAGAGAGGCTTTGAAACCAGCTTTGGACGCTGTGCTTGTTATTAAACGATTGTCTGTCAATCCCAATCTGTTCTCCTAGTCTCTACTTTATGGGACAGAAGCTGAACTCTGCAAACTGAGTTCCTTTTTTGAGAGCTGGCTCCCTGGTAGTTGCTGCCCAGTTGGGGCACTCAGCTGAGTGGAAGGAAGGAGTCGCTCCTGCTGCCAGGCTGGTGCACACAAGAGGGGCCCATGGAAGATGTAACCCACACCTTGTAGGAGAGAGATTCTGTCCATTCCTAACAGCACCACCGAAGCAAAGGCACATTATCCAGGTTGTGGCACTGGTTCCAACTGAAATTCATTTTAGAGCCTAGCTTCTTTCCACACTTCCAGACCCGCCATGACTCACAAGATATACCCCTGGTGGCACCTCTTCAGAATTCAAATTCCACAGGTCCATCACAGGAGCTACTGGGGTTGGGACTCTATCTCTGTGTAACTTGACCTGCAAGCTCATGAGAGATCTGCAAGCTCATGAGAGATCTGCACTAGGCACGTGGGCCCCTCTGCTCAGTAATCCCAGTATGATAGGGCACCTCCTCCAAGTTCCTAGATTCCTAACACCCTCTTCCCTTTAATCTGGGGTCCTAAGGATGGTAACTGTTTCCAGCAGTTACTACTTCAGTGTCCCTTCAGTGTTCTCACTTTGTCGTTTTTGTCTTCCAATATTTATTTAATCTTTTGCCTATAATAAAAACTCTCTATTGGGAGACACCTGGGTGGCTCAATCAGTTAAGCACCTGACTCTTGATTTCGGCTTAGGTCATGATCTCATGGTTCATGAGTCCCAGCCCCGCACTGGACTCTGCACTGACAATGAAAAGCCTGCTTGGGAGTCTCTTTCTCCTCTATCTCTGCTTCCCCTCCCCACCTTCACCCTTTCAAAATAAATAGTTTTTTAAAAAAACAAAAAAAAACCCTCTCTATTGAAATAACTACCAGGGTTTCTGTTTTCCTAACTTCATCCTGGCTGACACGAGTACTTTTTAAAAAAATTTTAGTCCCATAAAATTATTTTATTAATCAATTGATTGCATTGTAAACACAAAAATATGCGTGTCCATTTTGATGTCTCTGAGCTTGAATGTGAGATTAACTGTAGTTTACATATTAGTTTAATTATGAGGCAATTGTATTTTATTATATTCTTGGCCCATCTCAACATTTTCAATAAGTGGCTAAATAATCAATATTAAAATTTACATTTGTGACTATACGTTAAAAAGCAATTGGGGGGTATGAGTGGCTCAGTCCATTAAGCATCCGACTCTTGGTTTTGGCTCAGGTCATGGTCTCATGGTTTGTGGGCTGAAGCCTGCCATGGGCTCTGTACTGGCAGCCAAGTCTGCTTGGGATGCTCTGTCTCCCTCTCTCTCTGTCCCTCCCCCATTCTCTCACTCCCTCAAATAAATATTTTTTTATTTTTAAAAAATTTTTTAACATCTGTTCATATTTTGAGAGACAGAGAGTGAGTGGAGGAGGGGCAGAGAGAGAGGGAAACAGAATCCAAAGAAGGCTCCAGGCTCTGAACTGACAACACACAGCCCGACACGGGGCTCGAACTCAGAGACCATGAGATCATGAACTGAGCCAAAGTCGGACACTTAACCAACTGAGCCACCCAGGGGCCCCCTTTAAAAAAAAAAGCAATAAGAACATGGGGCATCTGGGTGGCTCAGTCAATTAAGCATCTGACTTTGGCTCAGGTCATGATCTTGCAGTCCATGGGTTTGAGCCCCATGAGAGGCTCTGTGCTGGCAGCTCAGAGCCTGGAGCCTGCTTCACATTCTGTGTCTCCCTCTCTCTCTGCCCCTCCCCTGCTCATGCTCTGCCCCTCTCTCTCGCTTTCAAAAATACGTAAACATTAAAAAAAGAAATGTTTAAAAGAAGCAATTAGAACATGATTTTTTTTTGCATTGTCATGCATTATCTTTGCATTTATCATGACTCAGGAAATATGAACATGATGAGTAAACACAATAGATTTAGCTAGTTATCTATCCTGGATTAAAAAATATAGGGGCGCCTGGGTGTCTCAGTCGATTAAGCATCCGACTTCGGCTCAGGTCATGATCTCGCGGTCCGTGAGTTCGAGCCCCGCGTCAGGCTCTGTGCTGACCGCTCAGAGCCTGGAGCCTGTTTCAGATTCTGTGTCTCCCTCTCTCTCTGACCCTCCCCTGTTCATGCTGTCTCTCCCTGACTCAAAAATAAATAAACGTTAAAAAAATTTAAAAAAATATATATATTTGTTATATTGAAAAGTATACAACTTCATGAATTATTTTGCATGGTGATTAAAAAACAGAACATTATGCACTGATTAAAAACCACTGGTAGTTAGAACTATTCTACAGGTGATAAGTGAATCTGGTAGATTTTAAATCATTTATCTGTGACTCTATAACACTGAAAAAAAGGAGAAATAATTTTCAGTTGTATTAAATTAATGATCACTAAAACTTCATTTATGTTATAATTCAATATTTCAGTAATTATTGATGTGGCTTTCTGATAATTTTAATCTTTCTTGTAGAAAAGATAACTGAAATATTAATCTTTCCTTTTACTTTGTGCATTGACCTATCTTAGAAAAGACATAAGATAACCCCTCTTACAAGAGCTTCCATATTCACAGCCTCACCAAACAAAATAACTATTCTCTACCTTTCCTGTAAAAAGGAGTATTCCTCATTCATTTATTGGGTGTTCTACAATATATATCTTAGTTGATTTCTACACAAACCATCACCCTTGTTGAGCTATGTAATTGACTTACTGAAAGCAAAATTGGATTGATGGGGGAAGAAGTTTTGATTAATAGTATACTATGTAACTTTAATTTTGTGCAGTCAAATGTTTGTAGTCACATTTTTTTACATCTAACATGGGAACCAAATGACCAATCCTCCAGCTCTGACTTTGAAGGAGACGCTTTACTAGTTGTCCATGCAGATGCTGGGCTAAGAGCTGCCAGTTAGCTAGGATCTAGCCGTGGATGGCAGAGACTAAAGACTGAATAAAAGCTATAGTAAGACAACACACAAGTTTGAAAGCTAGGTTTGGTCTTTGTTTGGCAACTTTGGCCAAGTCAAAACTCTCTGGGTTACAGGTTCTTCACTTGTGAAACGGACTGACTCAAGGGATTTGAAATGGCAGCATGAGGACCAGCAGAGAAAAGATTTACCTTTGGACTACCACTCATTAGCTAGGTGGTTTTGAGGAATCTAATTTAGTCTCCTAGAATGTCAGTTTCTTTATCAATGAAATAGGTATTGTGGATTCAGTGCAGTCATAGTTACACAGTTCCATTTACAGTAGGCCCTTTACAACCTGAAAATTTCTTCTAGCTCGAAATTGTATGACCACTAGACGTTTTAAATTCTTTTCTATAAAGTAGTTTCTCTTCTAGATTTTAAGCTATGTTCTTGGAACATAAATTATGATTTCATAAATTATTTTCTAAAAGTTGCCCCCCCAAAAGTCCCCAACTGAGTGAAAGGCCGTTAAACATCAATCCTCTTCACTGCACACCATGTAAACCAATATTAGAGAGCAGAGCAATGGAAGAGGAAAGAGGTGATGGGCCCTCACACAGGGAAAGAGAAATTGTATTGTACAATGATCCATGGTTGGAGCGTTATTTATAGAAGTATACAATGCGATATCCGGTATCTCTCTGACAATATTTGGAAGAATTAAAGTAATAGAATCAAGATCATTCTTAATTTAAGATTTCTTTAAAACAGAGTTTCTCAACAGGGGCACTATTGAGATTCTGGACCAGTTAATGCTTTGTTTATGGGGAAAGGTGCTATCTTGTGTATGATTGGCTGCTTAGCAGCATCCCTGGTTTCTATCCACCAGATGCAAGTAGCACTACCACCTCTGGTCCTGACAGTAAGAAACATTTCTATAATATGATGGTTTCTCAAAGAAAACAAACAAACAAAAACAAAACAAACAAAAAAAACAAAAACAACACACACACACACACACACACACACAAACAAACAACAAAAAAACCCACAAAAAAACTAAACAGAATTATCATATGACCCAATAATTCCACTTCTAGTGCGCATACCCAAAATAACCAAAAGCAGAGACTCCTCAAGTAGCTATTTATATACCAATGCATATAGTATATTATTCACAATAGTCAAAAGGTGGGAGCAATAGAAATGTCCAGATGTGGTATATACATGCCATAGAATATTATTTAGTCTCAAAAAGGAATGAAATTCTGATGCATCCTAAGGCATGGATGAGCCTTGAGAACATTATGCTAAGTGAAATAGACAGGTGCCGAAGGACAAATACTGTGATTTCACTGATATGAGGTACCTAGAGTAGTCAAAGTCATAGAAACAGAAAATAGAATGATGTTTTTCAGGACTTGTGGGAGGGAGGAATGGGGAAGTATTATTCCATGGGTACAGAGTTTCAGCTCAGGAGACGAAAAAGTGCTGGAGATGAATGATGGTGACGGTGGTGATATGCGGATACTTAGTGTCACTGAACTGTATGCTTAAAAAAAATGTAAAAAAAAATGTACGTGAAGTATATTTTGCCACAATGAAAAGAAATGTGTCTAGACATTACTAAATATTCCCTAGAGACTGGGAAGAAGGGACAAAATCACCCATGATTGGGTACCACTGTTCTACAACATAATTTTTATTTACATTTCTTTAATTTTTAAGCAATAACTTTATTTCCCATAATGTACTGCTATTTCTTTCACATTTCAAACGACTTTCTTACAAGGAAAATATTTTTTTCTTTAAAAAAAATGTTTATTCATTTTTGAGAGACAGAGACACAGCATGACCCATGGAAGAGCAGAGAGAGAGGGAGACACAGAATCAGAAGCAGGCTCCAGGCTCTGAGCTGTCAGCACAGAGCCCGGCACGGGGCTCGAACCCAAGAACTGTGATATCATGACCTGAGGCAAAGTTGGACACTTAACTGACTGAGCCACCCAGGCACCCCATTTTCTCCTTGTTTAACTGATCAATACTACTTTTCTCCCAAGCCCATTTTTAACTAGAAACAGTCTCCATTTTCAAGTGAGCCTTTAATTAGTACAACAGAAAATAACTTTCAAAGACCAACAAATACGTGACAAATCACTAAGCACCCTGGCATGTCTGATATGTAGTGGGTTGAATGATGGTACCCAAAACTATATGTCAATGTCCTGATCCTGGCACCTGTAAATGTGAATTTATTTAGAAAAAGGGGTCTTTGCATATAAAACTCAGGTAAAGATCTTTAGATGAGATCATCTTGGATTATCTAGGTGGGCCCTAAGCACAATAACAAGTGTCTTTATAAGGGACACATAGAGGAGACACAGAGAGGAGAAGTCAATGTGATGACAGAGGCAGAGATTGGAATGGATGCCACCACAATCCATGGAATGCCAACCAAGGGTTGCTGCAACCACCAGAAACTAGAAGAAAGGCATGGAAGGGATGACTATCCAGAGCCTCCTGAGAGCATGTGGCCTTGTGAACACCTTGATATTAGGCTTCTAACCTCAGAATTGGGAGAGAATAAATTTAAGGCACCCAACTTTTGGTAATTTGTTACAGCAGTCACAGA
Source organism: Acinonyx jubatus (assembly GCF_027475565.1). NCBI lineage: Eukaryota > Metazoa > Chordata > Mammalia > Carnivora > Felidae > Acinonyx > Acinonyx jubatus. The sequence continues at coordinate 41,354,891 of NC_069380.1, forward strand.
AGACTGATACAAAAGGCAATTACAAGTTGTAATTCAAAACACCACACTCACTGTTCTCTAAAACAAGATTTCACATATTTAACCTTATCTCAAGCATAATGTTGATAGGAGAGACCACGTGAGGCCATACTTTTTGCCTTTTAAGCGATGTTGCTATAGAGTGTGTGTTTTTACCCAACACTAAAAGCATCATATAGCATTGTCTGTAACCGTCCTAAACATGTTCATTTAGAGACCTCAGAAATATGCAACAGACCTCTGTTCTGTGCTGTTAGGGCCGTTTGACTGGGATACAGGAAGCTCGTTAACATGCAGGTACAGTAGCAGACCCCGGCACCTGTACCGCAAGCACTAATCAAAGTGCTCCTTCATGGGGTGAAAGAATCGCTATTTGTAATGCAATAATTAGGCTGGGTGGAAAGGCCTGTAAAGTAAATCAATCTAGTCTGCTCTTGAGATCTGACTCCATTCTGTTGGCAGATTGTTAACATAATGAGACAGAAGCCTACAAGAGGTCCCGCAGAAAAAAAAAACTGGTGTCATTTCTTTCCCTTCTGTATTTAATTCTACAAAGGTTTCTCAGGACATAACTGAGATTAAAACTAATATAAACTGTTGATAAAACAAGGGATTCTAAGCTTACCAAAAGGTTCTGAAAAGGATGAGCTGGAATGCAGTACTAGTCTGAACCCATTAGTCACAACTTCTGGGTTGTCTCGCTGCAAACTCTCAAAAGAACACAAGAATTCCCAGCAAGTAATTATAGTTGAGGGAAAAACAGGGAAGAACATCCAAAGGCCAGCTTGAAAATAGCGGGTTGATTAATCTGAAGTTCAACAAAAGGAAACAAATTAAGTGCTCTTTATAAATCAGGACAAGACTTTCAAAAGCAAACTTATTTGTTCTGTCAAACATGTGCTGAATTGGCAAAATGTGCCGACCTACTCCAACAATAAGCTGTCTCTTATATCCAGCAAGATTCACATGCAGTCTTTTAAAAATATATGTCCGTGGAAATAATTTTTACATATGGACAAATTATTTTGTAACTTTTCCATGCTTCCAAATCCTCTTTCTAGAAATTCTACTGTGTACATGTTTCTTTTCCTTTTTATAGGCACAAAGAATTAAATTAGACTCCTCTTTTCCTCTACTTGGATATTTAAAATTTTTCATTGAATTCTATTTTCCGGTAGTTTTTGTCTGGAATAAACAAACATACACCCTAACTAGAAGTAAAAAATTACACATATTTGCATTCCATAACTTGCATCAGACTGACATTTATGTGAAGACTTCAGATATCTTGAAGAATACCATCAGACTCAGTCACTCAGTCAATGAGACTTTTCTGGATAGAATGATGCCGCATGCTTTCTCTCTGATCAGATTTTTGGAACATGGCTGCTGTGAACAAAAATACTGTATGTTAATCTGTGTGCGTGTGTGTGTGTGTCTTTCTCTCTATATATAATTATATATATGTAAATATTATATATATATATATTTGTGCATGCATGTAATACATATATACATACATATACATGTGCTTGTATGTTTCTACATTTTGTTGAGGCTCAGGCTACCGAATGCTTGAGATTAATTCAACAGAAGTTAAGGAACCATAAAATTCCTAATTATCATGATTATCTTTTTGCTTGACCTGATATTTACTTATGTGCAGAATGAAACTGTATTTTTTAAATATTTATTTTTGAGAGAGATAGAGCGGGGGAGGGGCAGAGAGAGAGGGGGACAGAGGATCCAAAGCGGGGTCTGTCCTGATAGCAAAGAGCCCAATGCAGCCTTGAACTCATGAAAGCTCGAGCTCTCAAACCATGGGATCATGACCTGAGCCAAAGTCAGACACTTAGCCAACTGAGCCATCCAGGTGCCCTGAAACTGCGTTTTTTTAAAGGGCAGCTTCAGAAGCCTTCCACAACCGAGTTTACTCTTGATTGTTGCCTCTATTATTGTTTGGTTGGTTTTGTTTATTTATTTATTTTATCAGTAACAAGATAACTTTTTAGGCTTTTGTACGCTGAATTTAATTTATCTCATATTCTGTGTTAAGGCATAATAATAATAATTAAAAATATAGTAAAAAAAATGGCAAAAGTTTTCATTTAATGCTGGTTAACTCTGTGCCCACACCATGCATGTTCTACTTTAATCCTGATCATGTCCATTCCCGTGATACAGATATTGTTATTTGCTTGTTTTCATATGAAGAAATGAGAGTCTAACAAAAGAGTAACTTGCTTAAAGCCAGGAATCTAGGAAAGGCACAGGTACGGGGTCTGTTTCTGAAGTACATGTTCTCACCTGGGAAGTCCTGCTGCTGCAGGAGAGCTTACTTATTTCTACTCTTCTTTTTTTTTTTTTAATTTTTTTTTTAACGTTTATTTATTTTTGAGACAGAGAGAGACAGAGCATGAACGGGGGAGGGGCAGAGAGAGCGGGAGACAGAATCGGAAGCAGGCTCCAGGCTCTGAGCCATCAGCCCAGAGCCCGACGCGGGGCTCGAACTCACGGACCGCAAGATCATGACCCGGGCTGAAGTCGGACGCTTAACCGACTGAGCCACCCAGGTGCCCCATTTCTACTCTTCTTTTACATATATCATGTTTCATTTCAAATGGCAACATAAGCAATGCTGATGCATACAGAGTTCCATGATATGAAGTTAAAATTTCCTGATTTGCTTGAATACATACTTCCTTTAAAAAATGAACTCGTATTAAAAAAAAAAAAAAAAAAAAAAACTTTGCATGAGAGAACGTTGGAAAATTATGAAGTACTACTAAATATACTTCAATTATATTTTAGCACTAACATTTCTATCACTAAAGGTATTTAAGAGGAAATTAAAAATAAGCTTTTCAGAACACAGATTTTAAATTTTGGAAAATAGGTATACTAACACCCTTATAATAAAGGAAATAGGAATCAAAACATTCAAATGGAGGGGCACCTCGGCGGCTCAGTCGATTAAGCATCCAAGTCTCCATTTCGGCTGTGCAGAGCCTGCTTGGGATGCTCATTCTCCCTCCCTGTTCACATACACACAATCTCTCTAAATATATAAACTTTAAAAAATAAATAAACTTAAAAAAAACATTCAAATGGATAATGACAAAGCTTCCAGTTTTCCAAGGAAAAACATAAATTTGGAATCTATGTCATATGAATTCTATTTGAATGTTTCAAATTCCAATATCACCACTATCATTTTTAAAAAAAATGTTTATTCATTTTTGAGAAAGAGAGCATGAGAAGGGGAGGGGCAGAAAGAAAGGGGGACAGAGGATCTGAAGCAGGCTCTGAGCTGACAGCAGCAAGCCCAATGTGGCACTGGAAGTCACGAACCCTTTGAGACTGTGACCTGAGCTGAAGTCAGATGCTCAAATGACTGAGCAACCGAGGTGCCCCTGTATCACCACTATCATAATGGAATGAGACTCCCAGTGATGGAAAACAAATCAATTTTGAAAAATAAAATGCCAAAATATACATATGTATAAATGTATATATGTATATTACATATGTATATATACTTATGTATGCATAGATGTATAAATACATGTACATATTGTGTGTTTTTTTTCAAGATAAATTTAGAACAAACAATGAAATTATACATTGAATACAAATTAGTACAATGAAGTTGTTATTTCTAGGAAAAATGTCCTAAAATAAATACCAGTATAGGTTGCCCAGAATTTTAATATTTCAGTTTACTACTATCATGCAATGCATTGTATTATCATTATATTTTTGTTAAGTGCACGTAATTCTATTCAAGGCTTACAACTGACCCAATTACTTCCTTCTAGGGATTGCCTTTCCCTCTCTTGCTCATACAAACAATACCACAAATAACTCACTGGCTTTGACTCTGAATTTATATAATGGATTATATTTCTTCGTTTATACAATTAATTGAACAAAGTGTTAGCAATTTAATAATTGCCCTCACGAATAACAGTTATATGCTAAGATAGATCAAGCTTTGTGATAAAGACCTGAAACAGTCATTGTCAACTCTCTTGGTGTTGATCACCTTTGGATCCAAAAGAGTTGACGGAATTAAGAAATCATTTGTTTTCTCAAGACGGTCTATATACATTTGATAGACAAATACATTAAATTAATTTAAGAAAGATTTTTCCATTAGGTAAAATATTTACAGCCATACATTCTCATTCATTGATGTTGATTCAGTCCATAAAGAATAGAAAGTAACAAAACATATCTGCCCTATTATTTTTTCTTTTAACAATACTAAAAATGCTTCACTACACTTCATTACACTCATGGTGCACAGTTTAAAAATCATTTTTTTCTGAATATTTTTGCATACTCAGGAATGTAAGCCATACAGAAGGAAAACTTTGAATAGATGCTTAGTTCTGATTAAAATAAGCTTGTTTATGAAATGAAATTTGAAATCTTCATTTATGGATGAAATAAAATTGCTATACATTCAGGAAAAAATGATAGCTTCAATTTTGTAACATGCCTTCACTATAGTTAAAGCATAAACTGATGTTTTACATGTGACAGGCAGTTTAGTTGCCTGAGGCTAAGCTGATATAAGCCACAAGACTAGACATTTCTTAGGGCTGTTTTCTTTCTGTAATATTTCTGCCTTACATAGATAATTCATGTTTTATTAAGAGTCTAAATAAAAGCAAATTTAGTTGGATTTATTCTTTCCTTAATGTAAAATGTAAAAATGAAAAGAAGGTAAGCTTCTGGCACTTAAGAAAACTAAAGCAAATGCAAAAGGCAATTGGGAAGAGGGGAGAAGAAGATTTCCAATTTATTTATAAATTATAGTAAATTATTATAATAGAACCAGGAAGAATGATGACAATGGGAATGATGTCATGAAAGAACAGGACACTGGGAAGTGTAACTTTTAGCATAGGAAAATAAACTCACATTTCCATTATAATAGATACTGTATTGAAACATGTTCTAGAGAAACAGTTCTCTGTATACTAATTTAGAAAATGCAGTGGCTCCCTGCTGTATAGCAGACCTCTAGGACCTATTCATCTTCTGTGACTAAAACTTTGTACCCTTTAACTAATATTAGCCCATTCCCCCTTTTTCCCAGTCCCTGGAAACTACCATTCTATTCTCTGGTGCTATGAGTTGGATTATTTTAGATTCCTCCTCTAGGTGCTATCATGCAGCATTTGCTGATGACGGATATGTTTATGGTATAGGTTATGGTGATGGTTTCACGGGTGCATACTTATCTTTAAGCTCATCAAGTTGCATACATAAAATATATGCAGCTTTTTGCATGTCAATCATGCCTCAATAGAGTGGTTTAAAAAAAGAAAGAAAATGCAAGTGACATGAAGCACCTAATCTGCTCATTTTTGTTCTATTTAGAGTGTCTTTTTTAAATTATTTTTTTAATGTTTCTTTTGAAAGAGGGAGAGAGACAGAGCACAAGCGGGGGAGGGGCAAGCCCCAGGTTCTGAGCTGTCAGCACCGAGCCCGATGCGGGGCTTGAACCCACAAACCATGAGATCATGACCTGAGCTGAAGCCAGACGCTCAACCAACTGAGCCACTCAGGCGCCCCTAGAGGGTCTTAAAATATTCTCTTCATTTGGGTATATATTATATTGGTATTGAAATATTAGTGCACTGAAGCCTATTGCCAATACTTGACACTTTACCATTATTTTATAGTTCATAGCAATTTGTGTTCATGAATGCTAACATATAAAAATTTAGTTAAATTTGTAAATTTTATAAATTTTAATATCCCTTTCAACCTGAAACTATAAAATATACACCTTTTCTCTAATCAAAAAACAGTTATTCCAGAAATGCTTACAAAGGGTTAAATTTATAGTGATCTTTTATATGATATTTTATGAAATAGATAACTCAGTTCTTTCTATTCATGAAAATATATAAGGTTTCTTGGGATGATTTTACATCCTAGGAATATTATACATAACACATGTGCATACAAGGACATCATTTTCTAAAATGAAGAACAAAGGCAAAATATGTGGCATAAAATCTGCTGCTATTGTAATAATGTTTATAGGAGACATGGGAAAGATTGTTCTCCACGCTGGCATTAATCAAATTTGTATGCTAGCACATTTCTCCAAGCTTAACTATATGTTGATTCAACATGTTTGTTGCTTATGTTGACTTCCTCCTAAATTATACAGTTAGCTAGAGGAAAACAACAAATCGCCCAGTCCCCCATCACACCTAAATAAAGTTCACCTCATCTATCTTATAAGGAGAAGCTTGAAAGTGCCTGTGAATTGGTGTCATGTATGGCATTTTTCATCAATAAATTCATATCCCATATATATTAAAACTTGGCAAACAAGCCTCTTTTGTATGTGAAAATATATTATAGAAAGAAATAAAAACTAATATGCAGTTTCACTCTTCTCTACCCAAAGACAGAAATACAGAATTACATGAGAAGCACATATACTAACAAAGGAGAAAATAATATATCATAAGACAGGATGACAATTTAAAACTTAACCGAGGATTTAATTCCATAAACCATATAAATAATCATAAACATAAGGGGGCTATAAAAAACTTGATTCTACTCATAATAAATATATTCAATTGTTCATTATTTAAAAGTCCTTCATCTCATGGCTACTTTTTCTTGGCCCTGTAGGCATCTGACTTTAGACAATTTCCTTTGAAGTTATTCATCAGCTATTGATCACAACCCAAGTGTCTGTAATGAAATACTTTGATTAGGGAAGAATAAAAAGCACACTTGGGGCCAAAAGACAGCTAACATTATGTAAATGAAGAGTTATTAATTATAGTTGAGCCAAAACATGAAGAGTAGAGTGTGTATTTGAACGGGAGAAAATACTCTTTAGAAGAAATAATTTAACTTAGAAATGCTTAGAAACCTGGGAGTTAAAGCAAGACCATGAAACTCTGGCATCATCATTGCCAACTTCAAGAACACCCTCAGGTGTAATGGGTTATGTTTGGTGACAGAGATACAAAGATACTGAGTTAGATTCAAAGACTCTTTCTTCAAAGTTCTTATGACTCAGTCTAATGTTGGTCCAAATTCATACTCTTATCACTTACTAGGTGCACAAATTTGGACAAATTCATTAACCTCTTAACCTCTTTCTTTTTCTAGAAAAAGAAACTATTTCTTTAATAATACAGAGTAAAGAAACACTTTGATCCCATGTTTTTGTGTTTCGTTTGTTTTGTTTTGTTTTTAGTTAGGATTGTATCAACTGAGATGTGTAAAGTGATTCCTGACATATGTGGTAAATATTACATGCTTGACAAACATGAAAACGCTGGTAACTGCTGGAGGGGTAGCGTCAGTAATATTTATGAGTTATTAACAAAAACATATCTATATATCCAAGACATAATGCAAATGCCAAGTGCCAAACGATGTGTTAGACAGTAGAAATATCAGAGGTTGTGACTGATAAGCTAAGGCTGGAAGGCTATGAAAGATAAGAGGCCAGCCATTACTTTTTTTCTTTATCCTGTTAAAACTCTGGAAACCAGAATTGAGATAGTTAAGAAACAAGGAATTTAGTTGTCAGGGCCAGGACTAAACATAGTCAGTTATCAAATGGCTCACAGGTGCTGCCTATCAAGCCAAGACAATGGGTTGTTGGTTGACATCTAGCTCAGTCATAAAGCCTCTCATATTTTGGTGTTAGGTGGGCATCAGTCCACAGATGTTGGGCTCAGCATTCTAAGACTCTAAGAAGACAGATGTAAGACCTAGGGCTACGGTCAAAGCTTTGAGCCAAAGGTAAGCTCAAATCTGACTAATCTTGCAAACTAGTGTGTGCTAAGATTCCTTTAAAGTTTTTCCCCCAGCAAATATTTTAATTTTAGTAACCCTCCCCATTACCCTAAGAGGTATGGAATATACCATTGATGTGAAAGAGGTGAACTTAGCATGATCATACTTGGTCCTCAACCAAAGCATATAGCTATAACAGAGTCTCAGAAGCTAAGTAGTAGCCATTTAAGAAAGGCTCAGGTTGATAATTTCAACTTCTTTTTGCCATTTCCAACATACAGAACATCTTTGACTGGGTTTATTACTCTAAATATTTGTGCTGTTGACTTATTTCACAGTGCAGAATGAGGAGATACAATGATGATGAGGCATTTAGGAAAAATAAGGGTTAGATCCCAAAAGCAGCGTATAAAGCCACTTGGGAAGCTACAGTAACCCTCTTGCCTTAGCTTAGGCAGCACTTAATTCTCTCTACACTTAAAGGGAATGCTCATCACATTTATTTGCTAGGACCGATCAGCATAGGGATAAATGAGATTACACAGGCCCTCTTACTAAACTCAGATAATAAACATTAATTAATTAACTCATCAATGAAAATAACCCATAGAGATTCTCAAGATTTTAAGGATGACAAATTAGTAACAATGGAAAAGAAACATGTTCCTCTCTTTGCTCAGGTCACTCATTTGATTGAATGCAAGGGGGTGTTTGGCAGGATTTTATCTAATCACCATCAATTAACATTTATTGAATGCTTCATGAATATATCACTCTGTATTGAATTGCCAAGCAATGTAATCATGATTTACTAGTTAAAATATTTATATGATTTAATACGCTTTCCTTGATATGCCATGATAAGCACCTCTTTCTTGTTCTTCCTGGAAAATTACTCTGCTTATTTATTAACTTCTTGTTGTTATACCAATTTCTTGATGCCAATCTTCACACCAATTGACAGAATTTTCTTATATTTTGATTCTGTGTTTCCTTCTTGATTTTCAAGGAAATGTTCAAATTAAACACAGGGAAACCCCTTTATTTTTAATTCTTCTTTTAAACTTAGAAGTGTATGTGGTGATTCAGTTCAATATATTTTTTTTTCTTTTTGTCTGGTCTGGTTTGAAACAGCTAGGCAACAACTGTACTTCTGGGTGGTGTTCCATAAGACACTATTTCCTCAGGCATAATATTGGTTTTAGAAAAATTAACAGCCATGGAAAACTATAGGCTGATACTCACATGTCTCTTAATGACAAGTGAAATCGATATTCCAGTTTGCCATATAAGAAAGGACCGTGAACATACACTATCACAGAATCATTTTCCACCTCAAAAAGATACAGATCTATTGAAAATACATGCCTTCCTCAGTATAAGTTTGTGACCCAAATAATGGACACTGCTTTCAGCGATAGAAGAATCAAATTTGCAATTAAACCCAAGACCCTGTAGCTCAAAAGTAGAGTGTTGATAAAACAATCCTTGGCTTCAAAAATAACACCCAAGAGCAAAATCCATGACATTCTGCTGCTGTTTCGATAGAGATCACTCATTCTGCCCCCAACCAAATTTTCAGAGGTTTGGTTTTAGGGAGATGATTATACCACCCAAAAGTGTCATAGTAGTTATGGTGTGCTCTGATATATCTTTGGGAAACATTCCATTTCTAAGTAAGCCCTTGGTTCAGGGACAAGATCAGAATTGAGATTGAAAGCTTTAGCCATAAGATAGTCTTCAGGCTTTTTCATTTGTAGGATATAGTGAGATGTGCTGGTAGAAAACACGACTTGACAACTGATTTCCTGCACAACTTCCTGGAAGGAGGTTTTTCCAATCCACTGGAAAAATAACATAATATTTTCTATACCACTGTTATTAACATTTACAGACTTAGGGAATCATGGCACTGTGAAGGACAGCGAGCGACTACACATTTAAACTGATTATCTTACTCTAAAAATAAACTATATCATGAGTATATTTTATACTATTTTAAAATATGTTTCCTAGTCTCCACAATAATTAAATGCAACTCTATCAAAGAAAAGAAGTATTTAGCATTCAGAAACACTTATCTTATCATTCAGAAACACTTCTGTTTCCAGTTTCAGTTTACCTAGGACAGTATACATGGTATCTTGTGATTTTTTTCTAAAGCCAAATTTCAAGTCCCCTTCTCTAAGTAAGCACATGAGTTAACAGATAGCAGAGAACAGAGCTTGATTAGTAATCTACCCATAGGTGGCTTTATGAACAAAACAAAACAAAACAAAGAAGCAAACATCAATTCCTTCTCTGGTGCCTGGAAATTTCACTGTCAAATACATTGTTTTGAGTCAAGACATTGGCCTTTGAATGTTGATGTTAAAATGAATATGTTTGCAACATGAGAATAATATGTTAAAAGTAACTGCCAATGACTAATTCAATTTGTATTCTAGCAAAAAGCCCCAGTGCTGTGATACAGAACATGCATGTTTTGATGGGATGATAGAAGATGTACAAGAGGGAATATATTATTGACAGAGTCACGGCAGAGGCAAATTTGAGATCTCCCCTCATCTAAGGAGACATATGTATTTTAGAAGAAGGATGTAGTAGTCAAGGTAACAGGATGTCAAAGAAAAATATTAGTGTCTTTGTTATATTTTCTAAGGCTAATTCTGACCAACGATTTGGGTTGAGACAATTAATCATTCAATACACGTGTGCATACCTGTATATATAAATAAGTGAAATATTTAAATACTGTCAGAAAATGAAATATCAAATCATTTAAATACTGTCAGAAAAGAAAGTATCTTCTTATGTAAAGTAAATAAAATGTATCACAGTGATTTAAAAACATTAATGGATTTCCCTGTGTTTTTAAAATCTGTGGGTTAAAATTACCCAATGGTTGGCCATTAAGACATGTTTAATAAATGCAATCATCAACTGATTTGGCATTATATGAATTTATTATACAGTCTGGGATGAGATTTGTGGCATTAACTCTGTACTATTCAACATATAACTGGAACTAGAATACTTTTTTTTCTTACTGAAAATTAATACATAACTTTCTTTGCACATGATATGAGAATGTTTTATATCTTCTATTATTTATTGCTCTGGTGCAGCAATTGACTGAATTTGATTTCACTTCTAGCTCTAGGAGAAAACAGAATGCACTGTATTATTCTGGTACCATAAACAATAATACCTAACCATCCACTTTTTAAAGAGAAAAGCATATATGATGACAAGACAGCAATGCCCTTTCCTTTGTATAACATTTGCTTTTACTGTAAAAAATGTATGTTTTTTTGACTTGGCAGCCTTTATACCTCTTTTGAAACACTTAAAGCTTGCTCTTATCTGTATTTTAGTAGCTCTATTTCAAGAAGTGGCTATCTACAGAAATGTTAATACCAGCATAAATGTATCAGTTGTCTCTTGCTGCTGTAACAAATTACCACAAAGCTAGTGGCTTAAAACAAGCCAGGTTTATTATCTTACTTCTATAGGTTGGGAGTCTGATTCAGTTCTTATTGGGCTAATATCAAGGCAATTCAGGGCTACATTCCTCTTCAGGCTATGTTTCCTTGCCTTTTCCATTTTCTAAAGCCTGCTCGAATTTCTTGGCTCATGACTCTCCATCTTCAAAGCCAGCAATGTTACATGTCTCTGACCATTCTTCCCTGGTCACATCTCCCTCTAACCCTCCTATTCTTCTCTTTTCCACTCTTAGAGACCTACTGATTGCATTGGGAATACCCTGGTAATCTAAAATAATCTCCCTATCTCAAATTATTTAATTTATTCACATGTCAAAGTTCATTTTGCCATGTAAGGTGACATGGTCACAGATTCTGGGGATTAGGATATGGAGTTTTGGGGGAAGGGAGCATTGTTTGCCTCCTGTACAAATAAAAATATAAAATATTATTTAAATTCACATTAAATTGAAAACTACATAGAATTAACTAGTTAACATAGAATTAACTAAGAAAATTCTGATACACACATGCAATGCAACATTACACACCTGTTACAAAGAAAAAGACAGCCACACATATAGTGGAAGAGAATATGATAACAATATGTTTGTTAACATATTGTTTGTTAGCAGTATGTTTGTTAACACAATTGAATTCGTGGATTCAGCTCCACTATGTTCAGATCCAAGTCTATATATTGACTTCTTATAGGAACGAATTTATATGTATTGAGGAAGAAGAAAATTGTAAAATAAGGTAAACTGAATTGCAGCAACCAGCGTATTATAACTTATTTTATTAAAGGTCATATGGAGGCTGTGATGTTCAGAGTATTCTATTTTTCAGGCCCTATTCTTGAGCATTGTGGAGTCCCAAAAATAAAGAACAAATTCAGTAGTATGTTACTTTAAAAGAAGTGTTATTTAACGTTCATGTCTTACACATGAAAGATTATAAAACCCAAGACTGGTAGACATTGGGTTATGTCAGTAATTTTGGAAATAATGAAAACTGGAGTTAAAATTACATTTGAAATATGTTCATTCCTTACCACCAATTACTTATCCCTCTTAAAACCCACGGTCACATTATTGGAATCATTTATACTCTTAGCCTTGAGCTTTTTGGAGCCTGCTCTATGCTCAGTGTTTCAAGGAACATCTGCTGCAATAGTTTCACTTGATTTTTTAGCCCTTGTTGGCTTCTGCTCTGGACAGCAAGCATACTGCTGAGATTTTATTCAAACTCACAAACAGCAACTTCACTTCTATTTTATGTCTCTGCTTCACAATTCCCAGGTTTATGACATTGCATGATCCCTTTCCAGCTCATGAAGTTTGTTTTTTTTTTTTCCCCCTCTCTCTTTCATTATGTTCCTCCTTCATGGGTTATAGAGCAAGAGTACAACTTAGTAGTTAATCTGAATTTTTAATAGTTATATAAATAGATATTTGGAAAACTAAACGGGGACATTTCATTTGCATTTGTTGAAATTCTGAACTAATTTAAAACTAAATCAAGGTTTAAACTAAATCGCTAAAACTAAATCAAGGTCATTTTCATATTTTATTATCTCCAGGACTATTTATCTTTTGACTTTATCAGAGGCATTAAGTAGTTAAAATTATCATAGAATGCATTTGCTAGATCGCAGTGAATGAAAACAATATAAGGTTTTTATTCCATAAAAATGATAGTCAAGAGAAATGGAATGAAACAAAACATAACAAAACAAAAAAATCAGCATTTTTCATTTTGCACTCAGCTTAAATATGATAGATAGGGTCAAGTTAATGCTTGTTAAAATACAAGTCTGAAATTAGAGTTCTGATTTTCCTTAAAATAGCCTTCACACAAATATGATGATTTTCATTTATTGAATGTGAAAATAAATATTATAATGGGCACAAGGAAATGAAAAACGAATACAGAAGAATTTCCTATTAAAATTTTAAAATAAGATTTCCTTTTAAGAGGAATATGGACACTGCCACACTTTGAAGACAAATCATTTAGATAATCTTGTCAGTTCTATACTAGCAATCTTATCTTCAGATGACTCCAATTTTTTTTCCTATTGCTATTAGTTTTGAAGATAGAATTGTGGAACTATTGATGTTGCATAGAGATCACATATTTTCTAGTACATTGTAACAAAATTGAAGCCTTTGGATTGGCTTTTTCTACATAAGCTAGAAAGGCACGTATTATATTAAATCTATGAGAGATGCCTGGTGGCTCAGTCAGTTCAGTGGCTGACTGCAGCTCAGGTCATTATCTCACAGTTCTTGAGTTCAAGCCCGGCATCAGGCTCTGTGCTGACTGACAGCTCAGAGCCTGGAGCCTGCTTCGGATTCTGTGTGTGTGTGTGTGTGTGTGTGTGCGTGCGTGTGTGTGTGTGTGTGTGTGTCATTCTCTCTCTCTGCCCCTCCCCCACTTGCTCTCTGTCTCTCAAAAAAATGAATGTTAAAAAAATTTATATATATATATATATATATATATATATATATATATATATGCATATATATATGCAAAGAGCAAATGGTCAAATTCGGGCTTCAATGTCAAATTCTAAATACTTAAATCCAGTTTAGTTGAGAAAGTACTTGCAAAAGTAAGAGGCCAATTAAAATATCAGATTACCCAAACCTTGAGCTCCGATTTTGTTTGCTGAGCTCTTGGCTGTTTGTTGTCAGTGAATGTGTTAGTAGTCCAACATCAGTATGTTTCCAAATTGCACATCGGAATTTTAGACAGAATGAGCTAGTGTTGGGTTTTTTTGTTTATCTGTTTGTTTTGGAGGTAGGTGGGGGACGAACTGTTTACTCTTGAAAAATCTGACAGTAGAGTTTTTTGGGTTCAAAAAGGAAGCTTGGTCTTGAAATAAGGTGACCTTACCAAGATATTCTCAAAAAAACAAAACAAAGCAAAAACAAAAACAAGATAGAAGCAAGCAACAACAAAAACAAAAAGACACTAGAAAAAAATGTCCTTGCCTATTTTTAAATTCTATATTTTACAATAAATGTTTGTGTTGTGTGCTTCATGTCATTGCCATATTGCTTTGAATAAAAATGGTGGCTCTCTTAGATTAAAAAAAAAGAAATAAAACTAAACTGTAAGTCATTAAACTTTGTCCAACTTTCTTTGGAAATTTTCTGGCCATTTTAATACTATAAGCATCTATGCCTCCTTCTTTAATTCTAGTGTTTACTAAATCTGATTATCATTTTCCCAAGATATTCTTTTTCTATAAAATCATTCTTTAAAATAAAGGAACTGGCTTTAAATAAATCAAATACACAGAAAGTCAGATGTATAAAAAACTTGAGTCATATTTATTTTTGAGAAGAAAAATTCTTCTGCGAAAACATTTCAAGTCAAAACTAATTGAAAGATCTAAGACATGAAGTGTATTCATGTATGTGTGTTTCTATGTGTGTGTGTAGGCAGGTGTGTGTGTCAGTGAAAAACAGATACTGCTACTTGATTTATACTGTTTTGAGCACACTCATAATAATGTACAAAATAATAGAGTCTGGCTGGTAAAAGAAAATATATAAACTATTCACAAATAGTGGATATCAATCTACTGTTTAACAAAATCTTATTACATAATCTCAGGGGTCATATTTCAGTATAATACTTTTTGTTTTTCAATGAGCAGGGACTTCCTGGGAATTGAAACCTCTATTTGGTTCTTTTACCTTTTCTCTAATGTAGGAAGGCAAGTGACATTCCTGAGTGAAAAAGACAACCCATAGGCCACTTTTCCAAGAAGTTATTTTGACAATATATTCACCCAAAATATATTTTCTGGGATATTTACCTCTAGAAATTATTCCCATTGCAAATATAAAGGTGTTCTGCTAACCTATGTAAAGTAGACTATACCTCATTCATCAAACAATAAAATTATATTAAATTTTATGGGAGAATATGAGTTCCTCTCTGGAATTTTGAAGGTTTCATCACATTCCACACTGTCTAATCAAATAGAACAGAAACTATGTGCTACATGAAAATTTAACTAAATAGACATAAATTAAATAACATATTAAAATTATATATCTTAGCCTTTTTTTGGAATGTTTCTAGTGAGTGAGAAAAAAGTGAGGCAAGATGTTAATAAAAGTATTACCATGAAGTGCTTCAAATATAAAACCCTACTTATGCATGGTGAGGCAAATTACAACTTAGACTAACATTTTGCATCACGAGAAATGTTTTATAGTCAGGAGCAGTAAAAATTAACTTTTAAAAACTGGATTTAATTTCAGTAGGTTACTAATAGAAAAAAAAAAGCTCATATGATTTGTTTTATGCTGCCCTAAACATTATATGTTTCTTTAGCATGAATAATCTAGACACACTTGCACCATTCAAATTTCAGAGAGAAATGCTAAAGATCAAAAATAAATGAATGAGTGGCATTTGTGTTTCCAATAGGAGATATAGATATACACATACACACAGATGTGTATATATATATATACACACACACATATATATACACACATACACACACACATATATACACATATAAATATATGTATATATTCATATATGAAATATATAAAGGTGTATATATGAAATATATATATGCGTATATATGAATATGCAAAATAAATAGATGCCCCAGTGCTCCCTCTTGGCATTTCCTTCCTTTTGTCCTTTCCATTCCCTGCTCCATTTAAACCTCTCTGTCTCTCTCCCAATAATGTGCATTACCTTGCATTAGCAAGGTAAAGCATTAGCACCACCGGGAAAGAATAACAGCAGGAATAAAGAAGAATTAAAAGAAAGGTTTTTGTTTTATTTCGTGAGTACGAACGTGAGATCTGGAGGAAAAAAAAAAAGTGACCCAACTGTCATTCTTTCCCTGTAGCTGTGTGAATGCAAGTTCTTTACTTAAAGCCTCTGAGCTTCTGTTTCCTTATCATTAGGCAGAGCTGTTACGGAGGTAAGAGATGGAATGTATTAGTTGCATATTTAATGTGCCCATTTTAATGATGGTAGTTATGTTTCCATGCTCTAACCAATGGGTTCTGTCTCAGAATAAAAGATAAAATGTGGGGTGCCTGGGTAGCTCAGTTGGTTAAGTGTAGGACTTCAGCTCAGGTCATGATCTTGTGGTTTGTGGGTTCAAGCCCTGCATAGGGCTCTGGGCTGACAGCTTGGAGTCTGGAGCTTGCTTCAGATTATGTGTCTCCCTCTCTCTGCCCCTTTCCTGCTTATGCTCTCTCTTTCAAAAATAAATAAACATTTAAAAAAAATTTTTAATTGAAGGAAAAAAGATAAAATGCTCAGAACTGTGGTAAGTCTGGGAGTTCTACTGTATAGTTGTACTTCATTTCAGTTCTTAAAGAACACAAAGAATCACCTTTATCATTTATTTATTGAGCATCAATTATGTGTCTTATTCTAGCCATAGAAAAAGAGTAGTTAAAAGAAAAAAAAAGCTGGCACAAGTGAATCTTATCTTCTACTGGGGAAGAGAGACAATAGACATAATAAATGAGTAAGGATAACACAGTGATAAGTGCAAGGTAAAACAAAGCAAAAAAAAAAAAAGAAATATGAAATATTTGGTGCAGAGTTTGAAATTTTGGATTGAGTGCCAAGGGAAGGTCTCACTGAGGTAACATGTAATAAAAACTCAAATGAATAAAAAAGCAAATGAATGAATGAGTTTCACCATCTGGACTAGGAAGCTAGCAACCATTCATCACATTTTCTCTACAAGAAAATTTATTTATGGTTCTAAACAACCGACTTACAAATGAACACAAGCTGAAATATACCAGAATCAAACTATATTTTCTAATTAAACTGAAAGTTTTGCTAATACCACTTGCTGGCTCTTCTAAGTTCCAGTTGGCCTTAAAATATTCAAAAGCAGGGTAGCCAAACAAGATCATTTGTAACTGCCAAATACAATTCAATACATTACCCTAAAGAAGCTATAGCAAGAGTGTAGTGATACCTCATAATGTGTAAAATCTTTGATTTTAAGATAAACCAGCACATTTTCTATTAATTATTTTATGTATCTTTTATAACTACTACAACTCTAAGGACACGTATGAAGACCAAAATTAAATATTCTAAAGGAAATGAAATGGATGTTTTCTACAAAAATAAGAGTTGACAATGATCTGTTGTCTTTTATCCCCTTATTGGCTGTGCAACCAAAGATAATAGGATAATATCCAAATTTGTAGAATTTATGCTTAATAACTGGAGAATAGATAATATTATTTTTATAGTATTATCAGGAAAAGGTTCATATCAAATTTAGTTTTACTATGTTTACTGTTCTTTAATAAATCTTTTCTACACTCCTTTTTATAGCTCATGATGTCATTATTGTTTAACACCTCTGCAAAACATTTAAAATAATTGTCCAAATTAGCTCATAAATGTAATGATGAGGGGCTAACATTATAAACCATATGTAAATTCCAATATTGGAGTATTTGGATTAATTATTCTTTCAGATTATCTCTGCAATGGCTCATTACTTTTAAATATTTCTGACATATGTAGGTATTATGTTTCATAATATTTCTGACATATATATGTTTAAAGATATAGCTAAATCATAACTATAAGTGAGTAGAGCCTTCCACACACATTTTTTAAGACCATAGGCTTTCTCCTCTTCAGTAATAAAGAACACATGGAAAAGGATATACATCTTTCCTTTTTTAAAAAAAAGATTGTTTACATTTATTTATTTTTTGAGAGACATAGAGAAACAGAACACAAGTTAGGGAGGGGCAGAGAGAGTAGGAAACACAGAATCCGAAGCAGGCTCCAGGCTCTGAGCTGTCAGGAAAGAGCTCAACATGGGGCTTGAACTTACAAACTGTGAGATCATGACCTGAGCCGAAGTTGGACACTTAACTGACTGAGCCACCCAGGTGCCCCTACACCTCTCTCTTTTACCCAGTAACTATTCAGTCTCCAAATCTATGTTCAAACTCCCATCCCTAACAGGGACTCTCTCCCTCTCCTGATGTTTTGTTCTGGTTCCCATATTACCTTGTTCTAAAAAATTACCTTGCTCTAGTTACTGCCTAGGAAAGAAGACAGAAATTAAACATATTATCAAATAAATACACAAATATAACTTTTTATAAATGAGAAGAAGCAAGGAAAGAGTGCATGCTCTCTTAGTATCTCCACTGCTTAATATATTGTTGAGACCTGGTGAACAAATGGATGCTACAACCATGAGCTTCTATGAATGGGTGGATTTAAAGTTACATGAATGATCCTGTGTGAATTCAAAATAAAATTGAGTTCTACTTTTTTATCCTTAGTTTTTTTTCCTTTCATTGCTGTGCACATTTGATGCCCATACCAATTAATAGTGTCAGTCAAATTGCAATGGAGTACGTTAAATCTCTGTGAGGTAAGATGTTCGTGGAACTTGTTGAAGCTCTCATAGCCCTCAACATCTCCTGCAATGCAAGGGCATAGAGAGCGAATCCTGCTAAATATTATTTTTGTTCCTGAAATCATTTGACCTCTAACTATTGCTTGTGAAAGATTGATCCGTTAGCTTGATCATTGTTTCCTTATTGTATAGTTTATTCTAAAGGTGATAAAATTAATAGATTTTTGAAGGTTATATCAGATTCCTAGGCTAGTGGATAGCTACATAAATGTTAATGCTATATAATATAAATAAAAACATAACTTTATACTAGGGTATAGATGTTTCATATAATCAAAAGGGTGTTGCTTATCAATGATGTGTTAAAGAAGACATGGCATGTTATTTTATAAACACGGGGAACAATTTCAGAGTCCAACAATGCAATAAGTAATGGAAATGAAAATATTAATACAATCAGGGGTGCCGGCGTGGCTCAGTCGGTTGGGCGTCCGACCACGGCTAGGGTCACAATCTTACAGCTCGTGAGTTCAAGCCCTGTGTCAGGTTCTGTGTTGGCAGCTCAGAGCCTGGAGCCTGCTTCAGATTCTGTGTCTCCCTCGCTCTCTGCCCCTCCCCTGCTCATGCTCTCTCCTTCAAAAATAAATAAACATTAAAAAAATAGGAAATATCAACACAATCAGTAAATAAATGGTATATGACTACATTTCTATCTATCTATGCATCTATGTATCTATCTATCTCTCTAATCTGGTTTACTTAGGTATTCATGCAAACTAATTCCATTTCTATCACACCACCACTTAAACTGAGATTATATTAATTGCTATTTACTGAATGTTATAATAAAAGTATAATTTTGCCATTTTTTGTGGCTTGAATTAAGATAAAAGACTCCCATTTTCTTTCTAGTAAGTTTTCCTTACAACCTAAAATAGCATGACCATTTCTTGAGAAGCAAGGAAACATCAGAAATTCAAATATTTTTAATTATTTAAATTCTATTAACTCATTGTTACTACCTCTCCCCAACCCTAGCACGATAATGTATAGCCAAGGAATTAAGTCAGGTATCAGCAACTGATTGTGAATTTTTCCAAAAGCAGTGGTCATATTGCCCCTATTAGAGAGAGCAAGAATGATAAATATTTGTGGTCTTGTAGAATTACATGGACGTAAGAACATAAAAGTTAGTATCTTTGGAGCAGAAAACAACAAGCACATAGCAACAGCTATGACAGCTGTCATAGCAAGCCACTTCTAACTTCAGCCCTAAATCATTATTTAGGTGTGTTTTTGCTTCACTAAGCTGACAGAGATTCTCTAGAATATGGTATTTGGTATTTCTTATCATATGTATGGGGTCAGCTTTTGCAATATGTATATGGCCAAAATTCTAAATTACTTCATATCACACTGAATCTGCTATTTATATTTTTCTGCTATCTTGACCATACTTTTTCAAATCTGAAGTGTTAAATTATCTCACCAAAGTGATCA
Source organism: Acinonyx jubatus (assembly GCF_027475565.1). Taxonomy (NCBI): domain Eukaryota; kingdom Metazoa; phylum Chordata; class Mammalia; order Carnivora; family Felidae; genus Acinonyx; species Acinonyx jubatus. The sequence continues at coordinate 41,375,096 of NC_069380.1, forward strand.
ATATTTTCCTTCTCAAGGTGATAGGTTTTGTTGGTATTTCCTTAATGCTAACTATGGGTTTACTTGGGTTTCAAAGATATGATTTAAATATGAGGTGATTAATAAGAAGAATATGTAATAATGAGACATCTGTTTACCTGAAAATAAGAGGATCCATAATTTAGCCATCAACATGTTGTATTTATAGTATGCTTGAGCCATATATAACTTATAATTGGGTTTCAACTCAATAAATTAAGTCAATTATTTACATGGCCCTGTAAGATGTTATAGTACAGATGATATACATATCTAATTCATCATTGTGCGTGTAATGTGCTATCTGTTTCTACAACACTCTACTTCCCCATAATAAAAAGTCTAGTCTTTATCCAATTCCTCTAGGTATAAGGTGTCAATAAATAATGCAGAGACAAATAAATGCAACAATAAACAGATACTAAAAACCAATAGATCAATATGAATGTGCATTAGTGTCTGCATCTCAGACTTGGTTTAACTGAAAGAAAAGCTCTATTTCACATGCATGCCTTGCCTTTTTCCTTCTTTCAACATCTTCTGCTTTCCTAGATATACTAAAGGATATACTTAGGATACTAGCGTACAGGAGCACCTGGAACCTTCAAAACATTTCATAAAGAAAAATAGAAATAATGGATTATTCCTATCTGCAAGAGTTATAGAAACTGCTCTAAGAATAGAGCCACGGTTTTTTGTACAAAATAGGATTAATAAATTTCATGCTTGATCTTATCAGGGAGAATCAAGAGGGGAGCTGCAAAGCATCGAGAATAGGTTTATATCTGATTTATAGTTGCTGCTTTTCAAATTTCAAATGATCAGCTCTTAATTTATTTTGTTTTTTCCTAGAATTTGTTTTTGTCTAGAAGACTAGTAAAACCTCTGCTAATATAAAGAGTGCTATAGGAAAATAGCTATGTTTATTTCATGAAAGCAGAAATCTGAGTTACTGAGTCAACATGTGGGCTGTCTGTCAAATACCTTCTGAGAGATAATTAAGTAGTGTTTAGGCTTGGATAAATGTATGTGTATAATCAGTAAGTCTGTTTATTAATTCACAATGAGAAGTACAGAAGAGACAAGAGAAGCAGGATCATTTTGCCTTTTCATTCTATAAACAGAGGACTGGGGATATTGGAGTGGAGGAAGAAGAGCAGTGATAAGGTTTAGGTTGGGATTAATCCAACCTTGGCTTTATAAATAAGGAATCAGATGCTGGTAGGCTTCCAAAATGACCAGATGGATCCATCTCACAATATTGGCACTTTTGCTGACAAAACTCAAAATCTCAAATCTATTATCTTTGATTCTACTCCTTGGCATTGCTTAGGTGGACAATGTTAATATTGGTCTCAGGGATTCTCCTGGTTATACCATTTCCTGGCTGACCCACTTTTTTCTTATTGACATGTTATTCTTTCACATAAGCTCACCCATTAATCAGCTCTACTTAGTGGGAGACTAAGCCTGAAGCTCAAGAAGCTTTACCCCCTCACTTGATCAGGTCTCTTCCAAGGTCTGAGAGAAGCCAGAGAAAAATGTTCACATGGTAATATATTTTTATAACATTTGAAAAATAAGGTATTTGTTATTGAAATTTCTTCCAATATGAACTTTGGTATCCACAAAACCCGAATTTATTCCTGGTTATGGTTAAATACAGTAGTCCTAGTCTAGGAGCCATTTTTGTCATACCATGGTGATTTTTCATGTGTATATTCTAATCTTAAAGTGTAAGTTTCATAAAATTATCTTCTTTCTTTTTAACTTTGTAGAGACTCTTCTAGGTGTTTTCCACTTACTTACACCACAAGGCACCTTAAAAATAAAATGAAACCAAAATTTAAGTAGTATAGGATATGTCTGATAGATGAGGACAACTTCACTTAAGAGTTTATGAATCTCAATTTATTTACTGTGTGCTGTGTAAATAGCCCTAATATTTGCAGACTATTTTACACATATCCCACAAAGTTTTATAATCAGACTGCACTGGGTCTTTGTGTCATTCTTCTATCTCCAAATTCTTAAATATTCTTTAGTGTGGGATTTTCTAAGTAGGTACTAATGTTAATGTTTAATCTTCCTAGATCTGATTCTCAGAATAAACTTCCTAAATGTCTCATATGTGCTTATTGATATGTCTTGCAAAGTTTATAAGTAATCTATTTATTTATTTATATAGTCCCATGCTTCTCAAATAGAGAAAGATAGAGATTGTTTTGGTATTCCAAATGATCAAAATAATCAAGATCATTGTAACACAAACCATTGTCTTTTCATAGCTTAACACTTTCGGTAACTATATGTTTTCTTTCATACTGAAAAAGAAAACCACCAACTGATGAAGGGCACATCAAGTGGATTTGGATGATGAGACAGTGATGGGATGAAAAAAATTATCTTTTAACCATTGTACTTATTTAAAATATGCTCATGGTCAAAATACCCTGGAAACAATTATTTTAATTGCGTTTTGCAGATGAGCAAATCGGGGTTCATATACTTAGTAAAACTAAAAGATAAGTATGAGGGCTAGAATTTATATTTAACTTACTCACCATAATATCTATTTATACAAAGAGGGAAGGTGATATATATATATCCACACATACATAAACACACACACACACACACACACACACTAAGAGGTAAGGTTCTCTATACACAAACACACACACATATCACTTTATAAAGTGTTTTCATATATGTTCTGTTATTTATGCTTCACAACCATTTTTTTGTGTCTTTGTGTCAAATTTTTTGTAGGTATACAAACTGACATTCCAAGGGGTTAAATGACATTTAAAAATACTCCTATAACCCACTGAGGTGGGACTCCAGATGTTGTTGAATCTAATTTGGTAATCCACTACACCATAGTAGTAGAAAAATGACTCCTGTTTATGTGTATATCTTAAAACTATGAATGATAGAATTAGAAGGTTGTAAAATATTCTTTGTCTTAAAATTGCTAAGTGCTAACAGGCAAAAAAAAAAGGCATAAAAGTCATCACAGATAATAATTTCTAGAAAGCTAATTATTAAGTTGTCATAAGAATTATAAGCAATTGTAGAGGGAACAGGAACAAATGTTTTGATGATTCAAACTTTCCAATGAGACGGAAGCACCCAAAAAAGTACTGCCCCCCAAAATAAACACCAGACTCAAGCATGTCTTATGATAGTTCTGAGTTTAAGCATGGCCTGTAAGAGAAGAGTCCTAATATTTCCTTGAGTAAATTTATTTTTATCTTCCCAAAGCCTTGGTGTTATGTGGCTGGAAGCATGGGGGAGGTGTCCTGGAATCATGGGTGCAGGACTGTTCCAGGGGCCAGCCTATAGCTGAGCAGACTCCAAGCCTATGAGTCGGTGATAAAGAAGCTAGTGAAAGTATTTCCTGCCTGCAGATTTAGTTTTTAATCTAAATTTACAAACCTTAGTTAATATGGCTTAACTTTTTATTTCTTATATTCAAACAGGAACCCATTGCCTAATGTAAATGTGAATAGTAAATTTTTCAGATATTACAGAAGAAAGGGTGGTTTAATAGGCTGAATTTGGTCTTGGAGGCTTCGATCCCATCTTTGCTACTCTGTAGCTAAATGGTCTTAGAGAAGTCTTTAATGTCTTGTTTACTTAAAAATAATCTCTCTCATTTTCATGAATGTGCTGATATTATGGATTAAATATGAACATGAAACATGAGTTAGTGCTCAGTATAAAGTGATGATAGAAATGATGAAGGTAGCTAAACATTTGTATTACTTTTGTTTAAGTGAATAATGTGAAGAAGATTTTAGATCTGTTACTAAACAACCATAGTATAGTTGATTAGCATCAGAATTCAAACAATATAGTAACTTGAAAATGATTTCAGATCTCTTTTCTAAGCAACTCTGATGAAGTTATTCATCTAGGACACAATAACAAATGAGGGGACATATTGTTGACAGCACCAGAGGTTTAAGTAACAACAAGAATGGCAGTTCAGTAGAAGAAGGAAGCATCTGTGGCCCTAAAGCTATAGTTGAATCCTCCACCTCCTTGGTTGGCCCCAAGGTGCAAATTAATTCCTCATGGCCAAGCCACTACGTCTGACCTCTTAGGTAACCTAAGGGAGAAATGGGCAGAATCAATATTAAATGTTGTTAAATATCTTTAATTTAGGACCAGCAACTAGATTTCATTTAAAATATTTATATTAGATGATATAAAAACAAAGGGAAAAAGCATTTACATAGAGATATAACACCAGTAGTTATTTTAAAAAAATGGGGAATATCCAAACATTCTTTTTCTTCTAAGAACCACTAGAACTCTACTAAGTGCCATATAGGCCACACACAATTCTTTATATATATATATATATATATATATATATATATATATATATATATATATATATATATAAATACTATTTATATATATTTATATACAAATTTATATATATTATATACATATATAATATATGTATGTGGTGTATATATATATACCACATACAATTCTGCTACAAAATGCAAAGTTAAGAAAGTTTAGGAGCTGTATCTTTCAGGAAACCAAAAATATTAAATACATTCTATGGAATGATTTTTAATATTTAGATGTCAATCATGAAACAAAACCAAGGGAAAAAACCCCTCAACACATTAAGTAAAACTAAGATACCAATAAATTCTGACACATAATAAAGTACAAAAGAGAAGGTTATAATAATGAGATAATTAGAGAGTATAATAGTAACTTGATGACTGTATATTCTGGGCCCAAAAATCCAGACAGAATTGTCAGTATACACAGTAAAAAATTTTATACAGTAGAATAAAGATAAATAGCATTGAGTCCATAATATCTGTGCACCTACACTGAATATGACTATATCACAGTGTAAGAGTGACTGTCATACACATAAAAAAATCCATTTATGCAAAAGTTTCTAAATGTTATGGGTTTGTAACCACTAGTATTAATTTAATACAAATGTGTTTATACACAGACCGTGCAAGTACTTTTAATGAAGTATGTATAAAACCATCCTGCTGTTATATAGCCTGTGCTGATTGCATTTTACTAATTTGGGGACAATATAATGCAATATGAAGAAACAATGTAACCAAGTTATGTTTCTTCAAGCTGGGTCCTTAGAATACCAAGAGTGCACCAAGCTCAAATATATCTTGGAAATTCAGCATATTACATATTCCTGTCTTGGATGTATAAAGTACATTGGCATACTGAAGTCTCTGTGAATCCTGCAGTACAGATACTTATTTATCTTTGTTTAATTTAGTGTGTTTTGTTATCACCTATTAACATTTCAAGAATGTATAATATGCGTTGTGAAATGCTGATCTAAACTATAATTATGAAAGTTCTTTGAATATATTTATATTAGATCTTGCATATTTTTATTTTTCTTGATTTTTCTCATAAAAAACACGACAGAACTCATATTCCCCTACAGCCATATCCTGGTTCAGAAAGAAACACCTAGAACTTACAGAGCAATTTATATTTTTAAAATACAGTGCATTTCATCTGGCAATATTCTCCTGAAGCATTAGCAGCTACCCCAAATACGAAATCAGGAATCCTCATGTCACAGCTAGATCTCTGAGAGCCAATATCATTAGCACCTAGTCAGTATGTAAACCTCCAATACTTTTCTAAAACCACTGAAGTCTGTATCTTTCCTTTTGGCCTGCCACAGTCTTCTTTTACAGTGCTGCTCTCAATCTATCTCAAGTACTAGAAATTCCTCTTATTGCCCCAAACTTCCAACAAAATGAACCTCCAGTTTATAACCTTACTACAGTTTCTACTCATTTTCTGAGGGGATAAATTTATGAACACAGACCCAAAAGGGATATCCTGCTCTCTGGTTCCTTCTACTGGGTGTCATTTATCTTTGCCATTGTCTAAATACACTTGCTCAAAGGAAGACTTTAATACCCTCCTTACTTTCTGCAGTACTTAGGGTGACCTAGATAATCATGGACATTTGCCAGAACTGTCATCCATGTGCAAATGGCCTCATAATATTAAAAGGTAAGTGCTGCTTGCGTTTTCTTAAAACTAAAGCTATATATCAGGTACGTGAATATACCAAATTAGAATGTGCGCCACGATAATTACATAGTTAGAATATGATGCACTTAATGTTTTGATTTTGGCAATAACAACAGCTAGCATTTATTGGTGATCTTATTTAGTGGTAGGCACTGTTATCCCCATTCTACAAATGAGCACACTAAATCTCAAAGAGATTGAGCACATTTTTCCAACTTAAACAATTAGGAAGTGTGGGAGATAGACTTCCCTGGAAGCCATGATTAATTGTGCTATGCTACCCTTCTTCTACTCCAACAATTATTAATTGGACTCGGTTGTTTTAGATAGGCCAAGCTGAGTACCTTCACTCTGAAATTCTCCTGTGGGAGACATTCCTGTCTCAGTGTCAGCTAATCTTTTGAATGTGTGATTTGTGGGGCAGCCATTTTCCTCCTTGTGGAGAAAGACAAGTGGAAGAGAGAAGAATAAAACAAATGTGATACAAAAAAAAATGAAGGACTCCTATTTCTTACTCCTGCAAATTTCTAATTTCTGCTCTTATGTTACAAGGTATACCCATAAATTTTCATATTAAATCACCACACAATTATATTTCCAACATAAGTAATTTGGCATTGCTTTATATTATATGCCACCCAAATAGTTTCTTGCTAATATTCTAAGTCTGCCTGATTCTTTGCCTTATTATGTGGCTTTTCCTTTAAGTTTCCTTCTCCTGTCTCTCTTAAGTTAGGAAGGAAGGAAGGAAGGAAGGAAGGAAGGAAGGAAGGAAGGAAGGAAGGAAGAAAAAGAAAAAAGAAGTTATGCCCTTCCTTTCTGGATATCTATAAAACAGAGCTCTACATGTAACATTTTATAGAAACGGAATCATCCTTGATAAAATGAACAATCATTCCTAATTGAAATTTTTAGAATAAAGTGTTGAAAAAGCGAACAGAATTAGGTTTTACAAATTCAGGGAAATGCTGTAAGAAAATCACACCAAAGGATCTGTATGTGTTTAAAATAACTATAAATGAAAGTTATCTCAGTGCTCTACTTAAAAATACAGTTGCAAATAAAGTCAAGTAGTTATACGAAGTATTGACTGTGGTTTAAGGTAGGGAGTTCACTTGGAAGCAGATGGCCTGAAGAAGGAAGGAGCAGGGCATAATCATAAATCATAACAGAAGAAGACAAAGGACGAGGAAGCAAGGCAAGGAGGGTAAAAGAAGCCAGATAACAAAAGATCCAAGCAGAAGCAAAATAGAAGGGGGTAAAAGGAAGGGCACAGTAATAAAAGGAAGGAGAGGGATGCCAACATGATGTAACATGCCCAGAATTCTAATGAAAAGCTGCAGCACTGGAGAGCATAGAGCTAAGGAGCAACAGTAAAAGGCCACACAACAGTAGGACAGTTTTTAAATGTAGCATTGTGCCAGGGGGCTTGTAGTGAGCCTCACCCCACAGAGAGTCCTTTAAAATTTAAAGTACATCGCTTTGCTGAATTGGAAGTCATTCTTTAAAAGAAGGCCACAGGTTTAGGGAAGAAAAACCTGACAACAGAAAGCAATGAAAGAAGAAAAGAGGTGAAAGACAAAAGTGGGCAACACCAGCAGTGCTAATCAATTACAATGTTGAGATGTTGACCGTGCCCAGAATGTTTTTTTCCTCCCTTTAGAAAACCTTCTGCTTCTTTCCAAATTACTTCAACTCATAGTTAAGGTATCCCCACATATCAACCTAATACTTGGGATTTCCACACAATTCATTGGACTATTTTTTTACTACAGGTGTTATTTGAATAAGGCAACAATCATATTTCAGTTAGCTGTGTCCTTGCAGAGGTGAGTTAAACTTAGGTCAGAAGCATTACGTGGAAAACTACAAGAGCTTAGAGCTTAAAGTTTGCCACCAGGAGTCATGATTCATCCAACGTAGCAACAAAATTCTAGACACGTTGATATGGATGTAAATCTTCATATTTCTACCCTTGTCTTTTTTACCTAATTTACTTCCATGGTCATCTTGTTTAGGGTGAAAGACTGAATATGCAGGCAATGACCAGACAAATATGACAACAGAACTCTGACCCACATAAAATGTCCATTAAGCCAAGCCACAATCTCTGCAGCAACTATTCCAGAACAGTTAGTACTTTGTCAACAAATGCTTGCTATTTTGCTACCACCCCTTTTCCTTTACAACTCAAGTGAGACCAAACAGTAAGCCAAATCACCTTCTGGAACCAATCTGAGGCCCCACTTTTAATGAGCTCACCTCCAGCTTCCCCATGCCAACAACCTCCAATTAGAGCATATCTGAAGTCTTCCTTTTTTTTTCCCCCTTACTCCCCTGCCTGTCTTGAAAGATGCCGAACACAAGTGATGGCTGAGTCCCTTGATGTAATAAGCTCTGAATTACTGACCTCTCTTTGTTCTCATTTGGGTGGTCTTGTATATTGCTACAAATGCTTGGGTTAAAAATATCATATCAATGCTCATGACTCCCAGTATTATACTTCTAGCCCAGACTTCCCCTGAATGCCTGACTTCCTTCACAACATCAATACATGGAAATTAAGTGACTTTGTTAAAGTTAACAAGTGCAAAAATACCCATACCCCACACATTTCCTAAATGCTCCACCATTCCAGTGTCCTAAGTCCAATATTTTGACAAAGCTCATGATTTCTCTCATTTCACATGCTTTGCATTGATTCAATGGTAAATTCCAATCACCCAAAAGATATCCAGAATATGATTAAATTGTACTGTTTTACCATTACCTACTTAGTTGTTTGTCCACGGTATCATCACCTTTCTTCCAAATAACTGTAATAGCCTTTTAATTGATTTCCCTGCTTCTACCCTTGACCTCCTATTTCCTGTCAAAACCACATCCACAGTGGTCCTTTTAAAGTGTCAATCAATTTGGCACTTCTCTGCTCCCTTTCTCACTCGGAATAATTGTCAACGTTTTAAAATTCTCTACAAGGTCTTACATAATCTAGTTATCACCTTCTCTCCCTCAGTTAACTCCCAGCTACAGCTGTATGGAGTGTGCTAGTTACCTCTCCAAAGGCTGGGCAATGACCTTTGATAGAAGTCTTGTTTGAAAAAAGAAAAACAAGTGTTAAAGGATAAATTTTAAAAAGAATAAAACCATAATTCTCACACAAGTATAACATAAATGGTGTCAAATAATTTATTTATCTTTTTAATTAATGAGGGAACCAGTAAGATGTTACAACTTGTTCCAAGGAGATCCAAAAAAAAGCAGAGACATATACAGAGACTAAGGGATTCTGAAATGAATTTACAAATAGATGCAGATCAGAATTAGCCAAAGGAGCAATTAGTTTTCTATGTATAAGGATCATTTCCATTATTATCACTTTTCTCCAACCTCTGCAGTTTTAAAATAGTCCAACACAATGAAAGGAAGAAACAGGAAATAATCACATGAGTGAGTTAGAACATTTCCTAGTGTTTTCTTTTTTTTTCTTTTTCGTTCTTTTGTTTACTTAAAAATGTTTCAAAACTTTTCCTAGCAAAAGGAAGAAACTGGGAGGAAGAGGGGAGGAAGGGAGAGAGGAGGAAGGGGCAAGGGAGGGAAGGGGAGAAGAGAGAAAGGGAGGGGAAGAATGTGTTTCTGTGCATCATGTGAAGAGAACTCAACTTACTTTAAAATTTGAAAGAGGCAACATGGAAAGATCACACAAGTCAAAACCAGACCTGAAGATGATAAGATGTATTGTGAGAATTCAGGAAATGGATTTTGAGCTGTAATAGGGAAGTAGAGTTGGGCTAAAGAAGGCTTGATAAAAAATTTTTAGGTTGTGATCTCACAGTCGTGGGTTTGAGCCCCAGGTCCGGCTCTGTGTTGACAGCTCAGAGCCTGGAGCCTACTTCGGATTCTGTTTCCCTCTCTCTCTTCTCTTCCCCCACTTGTGTGCACACGCATGCACACTCTCTCTCTTTCAAAAATAAATGAGCATTAAAAAAAAGCATACATATACAGAGAGTAAGAAAAATGGAGAAGTATAGGAATCTCTTTAAAGCACAACATTAGGATGAAGATTCAAGAGTTCTTACTACTCTAGTCCCTACAGGTACATTTGAGTCACTATGTCTCTCATGGTTATAAGAATATACTCCCATCCCTGTGAATGCCAGCTGTTCCAAAGGCTTTGGTGGGATTCCTGTTCCACTTACTCCCAAAATTATCTCAAAATAACCTTGCGATATTTGAGGTAGCTTGAATTAGTCTTTTTCCCCCTCCTACATAGCAAAGACCCCGAATATAGCACTATTCATGTTAGTATTTGATTTCTACAACAATTCTTGGGGTGTAGTATGAGTTACATAAATGATTAGACAACGAAAGTGTCTTGAACAAATGTAGTCAAATTTCTTGAAGTCAGCCAACCCGTCTTTTCGACACCTTGTGCATCTCAAGTATATTCACTAAGAGCAAGAAGCTTCTTCTCACATATCAGCCCCATTTGTTCACCTCTTTTCTCACAGATCTTTAGGTATACTGACTTTTTTCACCCAAGAGTTTCAATAACATAGTTATTTACACATTAAATTTACAATCTCTTTCTCTTTCAAATATAGTAAAAGAGGGTAGGTAGTTCAGTGTTTTCCTTTAGTCATCTGCCTAATAATGAAATTTAAGCCTCTGTTGCTCATTGTCTATCTTTTACTCTATGCTCTATTTCTCTAAAAAATAAAACTATGAAGAGATTTGTTGAAATTCCTAACAGAGGAAAAGAAATCAGTAGAATATACTACAAAATTTTGAGTTTTAACCATGAAAAAACAAAAGTCTAATAAAAATAGATTACACTTTTATAGGTAGTATTCTACTCTGTGTGTGTTAAGGATATAGATATAGAAAGAAAAATGGGGGTGCCTGAGTGGTTCAGTTGGTTAAGTGTCTGACTCTTGATTTTGGCTCAGTCATGAACTCATGGTTCATGAGATCGAGCCCTGCATCAGGCTCTGTGCTGACAGCATGGAGCCTGCTTGGAATTCTCTCTCCCTTTCTCTCTGCTCCTCCCTCATGCTCTCTCTCTCTCTCTCTCTCTCTCTCTCTCTCTCTCTCTCTCTCAAAAACAAAACAAAACAAAACAAACAAAAAAACCCCCAAAGAACAAAACCCTTAAAAAAATACAAATAGGAATTTATATATGACAGGTAGAGCCAAATTATTCCCTTCCTCTCTCTCCTCTCCCTCATCTTACCTTTTTTCTTTTTCTTCTAAAAATGTGATTAATGTAGAAAATTAATTTAAACTGAGTACAAAAGGAAAAGCATCCCCATGGTTCATTTTTCCAATGAGGTACCAATATTGGAAACATCACTTTATAACTTAAAGAATTTTAAGGCCTTATATCATCTAGGAGACTATAAAACCACTAGTAGTTGGTCTTTAAAACACTCCTAGAAGAGTCTCAGTGTCAAAGAACTCATTATTTTGAGGCAGACATTTTATGTACTGATAACTATGAGTAAATTTATATTTGTACATTAATTCAAAAATATTCCTCTCTGTGGAGCACCTGGTGGCTTAGTCGGTTAACTATCTGACTTCGACTGAGGTGATGATCTCATAGCTCATGAGTTCAAGCCCCACATCAGACTCTGCTGTCAGTGCAGGGCCCACTTCAGATCCTCTGTCCTCCTCTCTCTTTGCCCCTCCCCCCATGCTAGCTCTCTCTCTTTCCCTCTCTCTCTCTCTCCAAAATAAATAAACATTAAAAAAATAAAACTATGTTTCTCTGTAATTCCTACTTGATCATTCAGAATAATACAAAAATAAACCTAATTCCCTTTTCACATGATAAATCCTTAAATGTAAAAGAATTGTTATACTCTTCCTAAAGCATCTCAGTCTGGGTAACTATCCTTCAACATTATATGATATACATACAATTCACTATTTTAATTATATTGTTCAATAATCTAATTTTTTACAATTACTTTTATTTTAGGGCAACAATGCTATACTGCTAAATTCCTCTGTACACTGGAGTTACCAAATAACTGTTCTTAAACCATATTCTCATCTTTCTGGGGCCTGTGAATTATGTAGATATGCCAATTAATAAAACCTAGAAGCTTCATTAGGGATATTTTGTTTGCTTTTAATTTTTATATTTTCTCTTCTGTCTCTGTCTCTTTGTCTCTTTCATCATGCTATATTGCTATTCCTTAGGAGATAATAGTTAATTTAATTCTCCAGGTTCAATACTCTCCAAACTAGATCTCGCCCCTTCCTAATTTGTGCAACTGATTCTTTAATTTGGTACTTTTACATTGTCTTGTTAAGATTTCTTTTGATTCTTCCTTCAATATATAAATCATCAATCTTTAGACTAAGTAAATAAGTATCATTGGAGGGGAACTTCTTAAACTTGATAAAGACTATCTACAAAAAAAATCCCTAAAGTTAACATCATACTTAATGGTGAGAAACTCAAAGATTTCTCACTATGATCAGGTACAAGGCAAGGATGTCCCTCTCACTACTCCTTTGCAAGGTCATACTGGAAGTCCTTCCTAATGCAACAAGGCAAGAAAAGATAATAAGGGTATACCCATTGGAAAGGAAGAAGTAAAACTGTCTTTGTTCACGGATGACATCATCATCAATTACCACTTATTTGTTGATGATTTGTGTTGTATCTTCAGTGTAGATATCTCCTCTGAGCCTTGAACCTAGAAATTTGACTTTTTATAGCATTGAGTATCTATGCCATATTTACTTGAATGTCTTAGAAATCTCTAATAGCCAACATATCTAAAAGTAGGCTCAACATCTTATTCTCAAACCTGCTGTTCTTCTTGTGTTCCTTTGATGAGTGAATTAAGATAGTATCATACTCTTCCCAGTCATGTGATACCCAAATTGGATCTCTGCTGGATATCTTTAGTCCTCCATTTCTTTTTGGCTCAAAACTTATCACAAATTCCCCTTGGATCAGGCTGTCATCGTTACATTCCAGTGTTAGTACAATAGACAATCAAGGGCACTCCTTACTTTTATTCGTGTGTGTGTGTGTATGCTACTAAGCATGCATTTTTTTTAAAAACTTCACCATTATTCTGCTTCCAGTAACATTTCCATAAAATGAAAATCAATTTGTTACTTCTCTGTTTAACAATCTTCAAAACTTCCTTTTAGCTTCAGTAGACAGTCCAAACTTTTTAGAATATATGACATGCTTCTAGGGACTGTTTCAGTCTTTATTTTCAGCTGCCTTTATTTCCAACCTCTGCACTCTTTTCTTCCTGTCACTGAACAAATTGCTATTTATCCTAGTTACCAACTTATATTGCTATCGTTGCTCCTTCTGCTTGGGAAAACTCTTTCAAATACCTACTAGGTCAATGTTGCTTGGTTAACTCCTATTCTTTTTTCAGTCCATGAAGACTTTCTTGAGATTTCTTGACATTTTATGCACTGACTGTCCTTTGTGCTAACCAAAATTTTAGAACTTATCACAATGTGCTAAACAGTAAGTCAGACTTTCTACTTGTCTGACTTGCCAAGCAGACTATGGATTATTTAAGAGCCCAAAACACAGCATCTTATTCCATCTTAGTCCCTATAACTTCAAAGACTACAGAATACCTATATTTAAGAAAAGTTTTCTGAATGACTGTCAAGCCATTGCTTTGTGTTCATTTCATTTTTAAATACATTTCACCAACTACAATGGACCTGTTTCCCCATTATGCATTTTCTACAGATTTATGGTTTTCAGTATATTCTGAAACTTCTAATCATTTAACTATTTAATTCTAATGACAGTATCTTATATCTTTATATATATAGTCAAAGAATGGATAAATATAATTCCAAAGAGGGACAGTTAATTGTGATTCAATAAAAATCCTTAGGCTTAGAAAAGGATCTTTCGAAGAGAATAGCCAGTTTTTTTCCAACTCTATGCAGGAGGAAATGGTAGTAACCAAAGAATAAACCTTCATTAGAGGGTTTAATTTATTTCCAATAAAAAGCTTTAGAAACTAAAATAACCTGCTAAGGAAGTTTATGGAATTTCTTCTGTACAAGCATGACAGCTATATATAGGATTGCTATTGAAGTCAGACAGTTTGTATCCAATTTGTGTCTGAATATGGTTCTAGTGAAAACAGAGAAGATAGCTTTTTAGGGTTATTATAGCCTTTTAGATTTTGAATCCACCTTATTTTATTTATGATCATGAAATTCTTGAATAGTATGCCCAGATAATACTCCATATTGTTTCATTAGCCTAATAAAATAAAACCTTGTGTTTCCTATACAAGAGAAATGTAAATTATCTGTACAATATTAAGTTTATAAATGTGTTTTCCAAGACACAACATGATGGATTATAGTCCCACTGAACATTCAATATGAGTTCTTGCATGGAAAGGAAAAGGAAATTCACTTTGAACTGAATTGAGATAAACATATCTCATAAGTGAATCAAGTTTCAATAATTCACAAGCAGTAAAACCCAAAGTAAGTCAAAGGAAATATATTATAAGTGCCATAGCCCAAATCCAAACTAGTATTATCATAATATTAAATTATATGTCCTATTTATCAATAGATTTCTCTTCCACACCTTTCTGGAAAACACAGTTTGAAATATCTCATATCAATATTCAATAAAAGTGCATATTTTATATCATTAAATATAGACTCTGCTATATTTCTTAAAACATTTGATGTTGCTTTATTATCTTTTGTGAACCATAAAAATGTCACCATATGTGGATAGCTATAAGCACTAGTATACTTCTCTTGAAAAGTCAAAATATTTTTGGAAAAATTTTTTTCTCATTTATTTTCTTTCTTACATCTAAGATTCTTTTTGATTTGAAAATAAAATGCAATCTTCAATTTTTTAGGCAATATTTTTAAAATTCAACCTGCTATTATCATCTGTGATGTAATATAAAATTTAACGTCTACACTGATCTGGCTTAAATAATATCTAGATGTTTGCATATAGGCCAAATTTGGGAAATAATTTAAAGTTATTCAATTATTAGCTTCTATTTGAGGTAAGAGAGAAAAATTTCACCACCCTAAGGCAAAACTAATGGAGCATTAAAAAAATTTATTTTTCAAAGTCATTAAAGTCAAATTTCTAAATCCCAAATATCTAACAAATACCTTCATTGTTTTGTTTCCATTTTAGACCTAAATAAGGATTGATAGTTTATTTCTGCCAAATTGCCATGTTTCCAAATTTTGTTAACATAAAACTAATCGAGTTCTTGAATTTAGACAGGCTTATTTGACAATTAGCATTTTCATTTGTATAAGGATAAGTATATGAAAATTAGCCTAAGAGTTGTAATTGATCCACAAACTTCAAAATCTTCCAAGAGATGCAGTTTACGAGAGAAACTTTATGATACTTATTAATTGTTGATATTTTACCTACTCAGTTCTTGAAGCTCACATCACCTCACTTTATTTAGCTCATCTCACCTCAGTATGGATATGTGTGATATTTACAATCTCTGATACTAAAATGGAAATTTACAATTTAAGCATATATGTATATATTTTACTAAAATTAAATATTTTAACAGAAACAAGTGTTGGTTACACCATCAAGAACACAAATAAAGCCTTATAGGTCATGATGTAGACCAAGTACTATTACAGATTTGAGACCTGGTTCTATGGCTTTGAAAGTCTAACCTTGAAAATCCTCTGCATATAATTTTATAAACTTAGTCATCAGGGAGTGTTTTCATTCACATAATTGTCCTATTGAGGATATTTCCACCTCTCACAATGTCCCTTTAACTCTGACATCAATAGGACAGAAACTTAGAACTCTTCCTTACAGTTCTATCAGGTGTGGCCACAGATTATTTCTTTCATGTTTTTAAATTTAAAAAGTGCTACTCAATCACCTTTAGTTAACTGTTTAGATCACCTTCCTCCACACTAATCAATTTTGATGGATATATTTATTAGTCTTGTAATTAAAAACATACAATCAGCAAAACTGATGCCAAGAATTCATTCCCCAAATTAGCAGGTATAAGCTATTGAATATGTGCTCAAATACCACAAATTAACAATCAAGGCAGATAGTTCAAGTCTCTCTTCAGAGCTCAACAAATTTCTGTGGCAAATATTTATAGGTGTATTGTATTCCAATCTTTCTCAGTGTATATTAAGATTAAGGATACTTTTATAGAGAGAAAAAGGTATCAAAGTGGCCTTTTTTAAATAGCATTAACATTCTGAAGGCCTCACAGCTGTCAAGCCAACTTGTATGTATGCTTATAGTATTAAGAATATCATTATAATAATGACTATTGGAGATTATACTTTGAAAATTTTCATGATAGCAACATTTTGTATTTTTGTTCATATTTTATATTATCTCAGTAATCACCTAACCGGGCTATTATAAAATCATAGTGCGACAAACAAATAACAAATCAGCTTACTTGTACAATTCCGGCAATATAACTGTGTAGTCAACAATTTAGCCTTACCCAATGAGAAGTCTGACCTTTTCCCTTGGCTTCTGGAAGGTAATCTATGTCATATCTGATATGATTGACTTTGTTTAGGGCAGAGGCTGACTACATCAGGTACTGTGGTGATGCTAGTCATACCCCAAACACCGTAGGGAGTGGGTTGGCCGGGCCACAAAACACCAACCATGTGATTTAGGGTGAGCCACATGGTATCAGTTAACATGGTGACTAAGTCAACCACATGGGCAATCAGTGAATCAATCAATGAGACGTATGTAATGAGACCTCAGTAAAAACTCTGTACATCAGAGCTTTAAGGTGAGCTTCCCAGGTCGGCAGTACTCCCTGAATTTTGCCATACATCAATGACAGGAAGATAACACATTCCAACCACGTTGGAAGCTTTGCATTTGGTACCTTCCCAGACTTGGCCCTTTGACTCTCCTTCTCAGGCTGGTTTAACATTCATCGTTTCCCTATAATAAACTGAACCATGAGGGGCACCTGGCTGGCTCAGTCGGTAAAGTAGGCAACTTGATCTTGAGATTGTAAGTTTGAGCCCCATGTTGGATGTGGAGATTACATACAAATAAAATCTTAAAAACAAACAAACAAACAAACAAAAAACAACTGTAACCATGAGGATAATAGCTTCCATTGAGTTCTGTAAATTCTCCAGTGAATTATTGTACCTGAGAGCGGTTTTGCGAAACCCCAAAATTGCACGTGGCGTCAGAATTGAAGGCAGTGTCGGGGACTGTGCCTTCAGCCTTTGCTGTTTGGCAGTTTTCAATCCTCTAGCATACTACTAGTGTATACTAGACATCAGTTTTAGTTGATATCTCTACCCCTGCTTAGTTGCAAATTTTTGAAAAATATTTAAAATATGTAACTGGTAAAATAAATAGTAGTTTTATGTATCGAGTGCTAACTATACGGTACGCTCTGCACATGTATTAAAAACTGCTTTATCTTATCGGTCTGTGAAACAGATATTGTTATGTCTGTTTCCAGAGAGGAAGAGAAATGAATAGCTTGTCTAAGACTCAACACCTACTGTGTGGCAAAGCCAGAATTCAAAACCAGCTCAATTTCAAATCCCACACTCTGAATGACTATCAAATGCAGCCTTTCCTTGTTAACACAGCTCCCAAACCTATTTTGAGGCTGAGTTGATTAAGTCTGAAATATCTTAAGGCTAAAAGCGTATGCAATTTTGATTAACATGATTAGCTAAAATACAAGGAATAGCTGGTGAAGACACATAAATATAGTGCTGGACACTTTTGGTGAACCCAAAATATACAGTTGTTCATTGCAAAATTATATCTACAACAGATTGTGCTACTGACTTCTCAAAGTTTCAAGAGTATCAGCTAATTAGGGCAGCTGTGAAATCTCAGGCTGATTTTACTACTTTCATTTGACACAACATGCTGCCAAGATGCTCCCAAATATAATGTGAAGTTTAACTATCAAACACTTGCAAAATCTTATGTAACTAAAGCTCATTGTATTAGGACTGGGGAGGTTTCTAACTATTAAAATAGGGAGAGATTTGTGAGATATCAGAAAATGTCTCATAAACCAAAGACTGGGTACACTTTGTGCACAAACACAAGGTCATCTGGTATCACATACATTTACAAACATTTAGATATGCACATAACTGTATATGTATAGAAACGTAGGACATAGGCAAACCTAACTGAAGAAAACCACAAATCTTCTTGTCCAGGCACATATAGGAATTATATAGGCATGACGGAAACTGATAGAAAAACCAATAAATTTGAAGTCAGAATTTCATGAATTTTAATCTGAGGTTTGTCTCTGTATGATTTTGCTCATCTCCTCATGCAGGAATTGTAAGAATTTAATGAAACATAATGTGTTTGAAAATCTTCCTTATACATGTTGAAACATTATAGTTGTTCAATAAAACTTAGTTGAGGATATTAAGCTTTTGATTCATATATTATATTAATTATATATGCTATTATAGTTTAATATATTTATAATATTTATTTTCTTACAGTCAGAACTTTGGGAGTTTGTTATGGCATGAATTTTATATTCCCCTAAAATTCATACTCTCGAGTCCAAATACACAGGATTTCAGAATGTGGCTGTATCTGAAAAGAAGGTCTTTAAGATGTAATTACAGTAAAATGATGCTGACAGGGTGGGCTCCAATCCAGTTTGACTGGTGTCTTATAAGAAAAGGAAATTTGGACACACAGAGAGACAGGGATGTGCACTCACAGAGAAAACACCATGTGAAGACACCATAAGGCAACAATTTGCAAGCTAAGGAAAGAGGCTTCAGAAGAAACCAAACCTGCCAACACCTTGATCTTGAACTTCCAACATCCAGAACCGTGAAAAAATAAATTTCTCTTGTTTAAGACATCTAGTCTTGTTTTGTATTTTGTTATGGTGGTATTTTGTTTTGACAGCCCTAGCAAACTAATACAGTCTTCTAATTAAAAAAAAAAAAAAACAAACAGTTTCAGATTAACATTTAATTGGCAGTACAAATGCTTGTTCAGACATTGAAAACTGGTCACTACTACAATAGTTTTCAATGCATGAATCACAGCATGCGAGTAAGTAGCTCTATTCTCTTTAACTTGAAGACGCTTATGACAGTCTCACTTCTCTCTGTGCTCACAGAGCTCCCATTTCTGAAACTTACACTTCCAATACATCTACCTGAATCTAATCTGTCACGCAGAAACTAGCTCACTCCATAAAGATGTAACCAATGATTCAAGCCCCCAGAGATCCTTCCCCGGAATTGACCCTTACCTTTTTTATCTGGTAACCTTTCAGGATCATTTGCCTTACTTATAAAGCAATATAAAATGTAATTTCCTGAGAGAAAAAAGCATGGGAGCCTATAGTTTGGGTATTTTACACAAGCGCCAGGAGAATGCATTCCATAAAATAAGCATGAAAATGATGTTGAATTAATGGATAATTTTAATAAAATATTAACAGGTGAAAATTATTATACAATATTTTTATTTTGTATTCATTCATCAAATGATAGCTGTTTTATACAGGTTGCAGTAACCAATTAAAAATATTATATAATAAGATATTAGGTATTAGATAATAATAAGAAAAATTCTTATTTCTTTTTGTCATATAAAAACACACATTTGGGGCACTTTGGTGGTTTAGTCAGTTAAGCGTCTGACTTCAGTTCAGCTCATGATCTCACGATTCTTGGGTTTGAGCCCCACATCAGGCTGTGTGCTGACAGCTGAGAGCCTGGAGCCTGCTTCAGATCTGTGTCTCTCTCTCTCTCTGCCCCTCCCCTGCTCGTACATATTCTCGCTCTCTCTCTCTCTCTCTCTCAAAAATAAAATAAACATTAAAACATGTTGGTTTTGTCTGGTTTCCTTTAATGTCATTACCATAGTGATTCAAGATGGATACATTTAGTGGTTCTTGAAGCTTTGTCAGATATCTCGTTCAGAATCTCATCAAAAGCTATAGATTTTCTCACTTCAAACTCACACACACACACACACACACACACACACTTCTCTGCAATCAGTGTCAGAAGTTCACAGATTCCTCAAAATTCATGTCTATAATCACCATCTTAAACACACTTAGAGTGATTAATAGGCTATTATCATGGAGATCACTAGGTTTTTGTAGGAAAGCGATATGTGAAAATGGTCAAGTTTTCATTTAATGAAAGTATACTCACTGCTTAAGTGAGGAGTATACTCACTGCTTAAGAAGGATCTATGCGGTGATCCTTCATGGTGAATGAAGGATCTTGAAACCTTCATGGTGGTGCACAAATAACTTGGAAGAGCACCATGAAATTTGCCAAAGTCATAACAGGACATCTATTGCAATTAAGTAATTCAATAGATATCATTTTATCATGTTCCATTTCATTGTTTTAACCAGACAGGTTATTTTATTGTACTTTTATTGAATTATTTTGTAAAACAAATCTTTTGTAAGGAAACAAAAACAAGTGAAGTCACAAGATACAACTTAAACATGTGTAAGACATGTGCCTGCTTTTGAAGTAGCTTAAAGTCCACTTAGGAAAATAGACACGTCCACAATAAAACAGAACACAAAGATGCAAAAGAGAAAGGAAAGATGAAGTGCTATGTTCACAAACAGCCAGCCCAAAGGTGTCAAATAAGATTAGTGCTTTACCCCTGTTCATTTGAAACCCTCTCTCGGCACTGTGACTGGAAGTAGAGAGTTAACTCTGGGTAGTGGAATTCTGATGCTTGTGCCTGAAATTCCTAAGCTGTAAAACATTTTTTTAAATATTTGTTTATTTTTGAGAGGGAGAGTGTGTGAGCAGGACAGAGACAGAGGGAGACAGAGGATCCAAAGCAGGCTCCATACTATCAGCACAGAGCCCGACTATAAAACATTTTTTAAACAGTTATCAATTCTTAGGAGTCATAATTATTATTTTCATAATAATCCATTTATAGTCCCTGAAAGATACTTTATGCCTCTATGAAGACTAAATGGGCCTGAAAGAACAAAAATTCTTATTGTATTTATGAAATAACTAAGCAATTTATATACTTAGATCAAATGCTCAAAACTATGAAGATGGTATCTAAAGCATGACTTTGAAGTAAAAGTTAATCAGGAATATCAGTGAATTACCATTTTTAGAGAAGCCCAAAACTAAATGAAAAGCATACAACCACTGTCCAAATTAAACATTATGATTGTGTTAGTCTTTCAACATCCATCACCCACAATACATGTCCATACGAGAAAATACACTCCCCAAACTTGGTTAATTACACATAAAGTCAAGTGTGTCATTGTTTTACTTTCTGTAGTAAACAAATGCTATATAATAAAATGAATCTTTATTATGTTGTTCCCTCCATACTCCATACCATACCCCACACACAAAAAAAGAAAAAAAATCCAGATATAAAGAATCACGTTCAGTTCAATGTTATTCTTCCAAGGTAACAGTTTTAGACTGAAAGAAAATATGGCTCTTAGTCCCAATCAGACCACCAATCTATTGACTTTCATAATCTGATATCTCAAATTTATCAGTTCTGGCATTTACTAGCTACTTCCTCACCTATAGAAATAAAGAGATCGTCTGTAAATATCTTAGAGAAGTTTCTTGTTTCTTTGCACGTTCTCTTTTGTTTTATTCATGTTTTTCCTACATTCAATTGTATACAATGAGCATATACTCCAGACTCAAGAGTGTCTAGATCCAAATTCCGGCTCCATGACTTCTTAGTTATAAAACTGTAAATAATTTATTTTTTCTTTCTGTATCTCAGTTTTTCTGTATCTCAGTTTCCTCAGAGAATGAGAGTAACAGTATCTGACTCCTAAAGATGATGTGAAGATCAAGAGTTAACCCTCAGCAATTAGAATAACACTCCACATTTAATGAAGATGAAGTAACTGTTAACTCTGATTGTTGCTAATGACGGTGATGATGATGATGATGGTCTCTTATTCATGTACCAATTTTATGGATTTTTTCCCAAGTATTCTACCTGAAGAGGTTCATAAGATACAGAAAGCCATTCCTTTCAAACTCCTAATACTCAATTTCCTTCTTGAGTTAAATTCATCACTGCTTGTACGACAAGCAAAAGGAACACCATCTTAAAATGTGACCAGAATAATAGGCTTGATTCAACAAAAAGTAAATTGCTCCTGAGCAGGAGGTTTCCTAATTTGACTTGAGAGATCAACCAAGCAGGAGTGAGCTGGTTCCAACACCTCAGTACAATGCTAATGATTTTTTCATGCTGAATTAATAGGATTGAAATGTTTGTGATTTCAGCAGCTGTTGGGAACAGTGGGAGGGCTTTCACCAATACACTGACAGCCCTGTGCCCCTCACATGGCTGTGTTTAGATAAAACAGGAATGCTAACAGTCTGTCTAGAGTATGCTAATCTTAAATTAATAATAATTATTTCCACCAAAGGCAGATATCGAACATCTCCTCCATCCCATGGAGAATTTGTATATTTTTTATGTGTGCATGAAAGGGTAATTTGTTGTGCACATAAAGCAAAATTTATGTTTTGAAGCAGGTGAGTGGCTAGTACTTAGCTGTCTGATTAATTATCACAGCAAGAAATGATTAAGATTTGCCAACATGGAGAACATTTTTACTTTGCTCAAGCACATTATTACCCCCTTAGATCCTTTCCCTGGCTCCCGATGGCCTCCTGTTTAAAATTTAAATGTTTCTTCTACATCCATATTGAGATTTTCTCCTCTCAGAAACGCTACTAACTGATTCATTTCTGCTCATTTTACCCAACACACTGATATATTTGCTCAAATCATTTTTTCTTGTTTCATTCTCTCTCCATTCATCTGGCCTTATCTGTATGTTGTCACATACCTTAAATTTGTCTACTATTTTAACTTCAGATTGCAAACAATATAATGGGAATGTTTCCCTTTACTGTACTAAAGAAAAAATTATTGCAGTGCTAACAGGAGGAATAAATAGAATTTTCAGATATGAAAGTACACTTTAAGTTTCATCTAAAGAATAATAATAAATAGAATAAATTATATTAAATAGAATAAAGAAAGGAATAATGGTATATGAATCAAAAGAGGATTTTGACAGCCATTACTAATAAAAATCTCCAAAACTAGTAAGCACAAAAATTCAGTTGAAATTCTTTTAAAAATTCACAAAAATGGAGGGGGTAGGAGTTAAGATGGCAGAGTAGTAAGGGGCCCCTGGGCTTGTCTGGTCCATTGAACACAGCTAGATCAACATCAAACCATTTCAACACCTAAGAAACTGTTCTGAGCATTAACAGGACAATCCGCATAATTTGAGGGAGAGAACACGGCAGGTACATGGTAAGGAGAGGTGAATTGGAGGAGAGAAGAGCCGTGGTGCCACAGAGAGGAGAGAGCCATCTTGCGGGGGGGAGAAAGACAGAAGGGGAGAGAGAGCAGCACATCAGGTTTGCACAAGAAAGCACTCCCCCTGAAAGCAGCTAGAGAGAAAGAGTGAAAATGTGCACAGGGAGCTGCACAAGAAAACTGTTCCCCAAAACCACTGATGGGGGAAAAAGAGGGTTGCGATCCCACCAGTGGAGCATAGAGCCTGAAGTTTCAGAGGTCACCCCCTGGTGGTGCTCTGGCAAGGAAGCAGGATGGAGCCCCAGGAGCAGGCAGCTCCATCTAAGGATTGCCTAGGATGCACAGGGAGAAGCAGTTCCCCTGCTTGGAGTGCATTTGGTAGAGGTGATACAGGCTCTCCATGGGCAAAAGACCCAGAAGGCACCCTCAAGCCACCACACTATAGGTATAGGAACAAATACACTGGCTGAGGGCAGAAAACCTGGTGTCGGTTGTGTGTTGTCATTTACCATAAAATCTGAACCACCGCTGCTGTGTGGTGGTATGACCATTCCTTGGGACAAGCCCGCCCTGGCCACAGCTCAGCAAGACCCTCCCCCAGATCACAGCAGGTCCAAACCAAGGGGGTCTCTGAAACGTGGAGTTTTGAGACACAGCTGTGCCCTAGATAAAACTCTGGAAGGAAGTACCTCCTGGTAGGGGAGAAGGTGGGGAGCTGACTGAAGTGGGGAACACAAGACACGTATTGATTGTACTTTTTTGAGGGTGTGAACTTCCCACTCTGGAGAATAGAGAGTGAGGTGAAACCATTTTCATCATTAGCCCACCAGCATTTATCTACCCAAGTGAGCTAAACAGTCCCACCAAGGGGCGAAAGCCCCGCCCCTCTGAGCCTTCCAGCACATCTTCACTAAGGCAAGTAGGCCTGAGAATCAGAGCAGCAGGCCTCTAACCCAGAAGACGGAGACAAATTCCTTACACCAGCTCAGTCTATAGTACAGGGAGTGCTGCAAAGTTTCAGCTCCAGCGGAAAGTGGACATAGCTTCATTTGGGTTCTTTGGTTTGATCGCTTGTTCGGTTTTTTTGTTGTTGTTGCTTCTGTTTTTGTTTTTGTTGTTATTTGTTTTTTCTGTTTCATGGATACAGATAGAGTAATTTTTTTAAATTTTACTTTTAATTTTTTAAATGTTATTATTTCTTTAATTTTTAAATGTTTTCTTATATTTTTTTCTCTTCTTTTCTCTTTTTTTCTATCAAGCTTCTCTTAACAAGCAGACCAAAACACACCTAGGATCTAGCTTCCTTTGTTTTAATTTTTAAATTTTTTTAATATTTATTTCATTCTATTATTATTATTGTTTTTTCTTCCTCCAAAATGACAAGATGGAAGAATTCACCTCAAAAGAAAAAACCAGGAAGAAATGATGGCCAGAGACATAATCAATCTAGACACAGGTAATATGTCAGAACTAGAATTTAAAACAATGATTATAAGGTTAAGGACACAAGCTGAGCATGTAAAAAGCATAGAAGACACCACAGAATCCCTTTCTGCACAAATACATGAATTAAAATCTAGTCAGGACAAAATTAAAACTGCTATAACCAAGATGCAAAACCAAATGGAGTCCATAAAAATGAAGATGGACAAGTCAGATGAGTAAATTAGTGATACAGAAGATAAAGTTATAGAAAATAATGAAGCAGAAAAGAAAAGGGAAACAAAGGTGAGGGATCATGAAGGCAGACTTTGGGGACTCAGTGATTCATTAAGATGTAATACATTTGAATCATAGGAGTCCAAGAAGATGAAGAGAAAGAAAATGGGACAGAAAGTTTATGTGAGCAAATTATACCTGAAAACTTCCCTCATCTGGGGAAGGACACATACATCAAAATCCAAAAAGCACAGAGAACCCCCATTAAAGTTAACAAAAGTCAGCCATCGCCAAGACATATTGTAGTCAAATTCACAAAATGCATAGACAGGGAAAGAATCCTGAGAGCAGCAAGGGAAAAAAAAAAGTGCTTAACTTACAAGGGAAGACAGATCAGGTTCGCAGCAGATCTGTCCACAAAAACTTGGCAGGCCAGAAGGGATTAGCAAGATACATTCAATGTGCTGAATAGGACAAATATGCAGCCAAGAATACTCTATGTAGCAAGGCTGTCATTCAAAATAGGAGAGATAAAGAGTTTCCAAGACAAAAACCAAAAACCAAACCAAAACAAACAAAAAAACTAAAGGAGTTTGTTACCACTAAACTGAATCCTACAAGAAATTTTAAGGGGGGCTCTTTGAGCAGAGAGGAAAAAAAAAAGGAACAAAGACTAGAAAGGACCAGAGAACATCACCAGAAATACCAACTCTATAGGTAACGCAATGGCAGTAAATTCATACCTTTCAATAATCAGTCTTCATGTAAATGAACTAAATGCTCCAATCAAAAGACATAGGGTATCAGAATGGATTAAAAAAAAAAAACAAGATCTGTCTACATGCTGCCTACAATAGACTCATTTTAGACCTAAGACACCTGCAGATTGAAAGTGAGGGGATGGACAATTTATTATGTGAATGGACATCAAAAGAAAGCTGGAGTAGCCATGCTAATCTCACACAAACTAGATTTTAAAGCAAAGACCAACAACAGTTAGAGAAGAGCATTACATCATAATTAAGGGGTCTATCCATCAAGAAGATATAACAATTGTAAATATTTACACCTTCAACTTAGGAGCACCCATATATATAAATCAATTAATCACTAACATAAAGAAACTCATTGATAATAATACCATACTAGTAGGGGACTTTAACATTCCACTTACAGCAACTGACAGATCACCTAAGCAAAAAATCAACAAGAAAACAATGGCTTTGAAAAACACACTGGACCAGATAGACGTAACAGATATATTCAGAACATTTCATCTTAAAGCAAAAGAATACACATTCTTTTCAAGTGCACATGGAACAGTCTCCAGATCACATACTGTGTCACAAATCAGCCCTCAACAAGTACCAAAAGATGGAGTCATACCATGCATATTTTCAGATCACAATGCTATGAAACACATCAACCACATGAAAATTTTGGGAAGCCCTCAAATACATGTAGGTTAAAGAATATCCCACTAAAGAATGAATGGGTTAGCCATGAAATTAAAGAAGAAATAAAATACATGGAAGCGAATGGAAATGAAAACACAACAGTCTGGAACCTTTGGGATGCAGCAAAGGCAGTCCTAAGAGGGAAGTATATTGCAATTCATGTCTATCTCAAGAATCAAGAAAGATCCCAAATACACAACCTAACCTTACACCTAAAGGAGTTAGAAAAGGAACAGCAAATAAAGCCCAAAGCCAGCAGAAGAAGGGAAATAATAAAGATTAGAGAAGAAATAAATGATATAGGAACAAAAAAAAAAAAAACCCACAGTATAACAGATCAATTAAACTAAGAGTTAATTCTTTGAAAAAATTAATGAAATTGATAAACTCCCATCCAGACTTATCAAAAAGAAAAGAGAAAGGACCCAAATAGATTAAATCACAAATGTAAGAGGAGAGATCACAACCAACACCACAGAAATACAAATAATTATAAGAGAATACTATGGAAAACTATACAGCAACAAACTGGGAAATCTGGAAGAAATGGACAAATTCCTAGCAACATACAAACTACCAAACTGAAACAGGAAGAAATAGAAAATTTGAACAGACCCATAACCTGCAAAGAAACTGAAATCAGTAATCAAAAATCTCCCAACAAACAAGAGTGCTGGGCCAGATGGCTTCCTAGGGGAATTCGATCAGACATTTAAAGAAGAGTTAACACCTATTCTTCTCAAATTGTTCCAAAAAATAAAAATAGAAGGTACACTTCCAAACTCATTCTACGAGGCCAGCATTACCTTGATTGCAAAACCATACAAGGACCCCACTAAAATAGGAGAATTACAGACCAATATTCCTGATGAATATGAATGCAAAAATTCTCAACAAGGTCCCAGCAAATCAAATTCAACAGTACCTTAACATAATTATTCACCATGATCAAGTGGGATTTATTTCTGGGATATAGGGCTGATTCAATATTTGCAAATTAACCAATGAGATACATCACATTATTAAAAGAAAGGATAAGAACCATATGATCCTGTCAATAGATGCAGAAGAAGCATTTGGCAAAACACAGCATCCATTCTTGATAAAAAACCTTCAGAAAACTTCAACATCAGAAAGGCCATATACAAAAGACCCACAGCTAATATCATCCTCAATGGGGAAAATCTGACAGTCTTTTCCCTATGGCCACGAAGAAGACAAGGATGTCTGCTTTCACCATTGCTATTTAACACAGTACTGGAAGTCTTAGCCTCAGCAACCAGACAACAAACAGAAATAAAAGACATCCAAATCACAAATCAGCAAGGAAGAAGTCAAACATTCAGTATGTGCAGATGACATGATACTCTATGTACAAAACCCAAAAGATTCCACCAAAAAATTGCTAGAAGTAATATATGAATTCAGCAAAGTCACAGGATATAAAATCAACATGCAGAAATCTGTTGCATTTCTATACACCAATAGTGAAGCAGCGGAAAAAGAAATCAAAGTATCGATCCAATCTGCAGTTGCACCCAAAGCAATAAGATACCTAGGAATAAACCTAAGAGGTAAAAGATCTATACTCTGAAAGCTATAAAACACTCATGAAAAAAACTGAGGAGGACACAAAGAAATTGAAAAGCATTCCATGCTCATGGATTGGAGGAACAAATATTGTTAAAATATCTATACCACCCAAAGCAATCTACACATTTAATGCAATCCCTATCAAAATACCACCAACATTCTTCACAGAGCTAGGACAAACAATCCTAAAATTTGTATGTAACCCCAAAAGACCCTGAATAGCCAAAGCAATCATGAAAAAGAAAAGCAAAACTGGAGGCATCATAATTCTGGATTTCAAGCTGTACTACAAAGTTGTAGTTATCAAGACAGTATGGTACTGACACAAAAGCTGACACATAGCTTAGAAAACCCAGAAATGGACCCATAGCTACATCATCAACTAATCTTTGACAAGGCAGGAAAGAATATCTAACGGAAAAAAGACAATCTCTTAAACAAACGGTTCTGAGAAAACTGAACAGCAACATGCAGAAGAATGAAACTATACCACTTTCTTACACCATACACAAAAATAAATTCAAAATGGACGAGAGACTTGGATGCCTGGATGGCTCAGTCAGTTAAGTGTCCAACTTCAGCTCAGACCATGATGTCACGGTTCATGAGTTTGAGGCCCGCATCAGGCTCTGTGCTGACAGCTCAGAGCCTGGAGTCTCCTTCGGATTCTGTGTCTCCCTTTCTCTCTGACCCTCCCCTGCTCATGCTCTGTTTCTCTCTCTCTAAAATAAACATTTTTAAAAATGGATGAAAGACCTAAAAGTGAGACAAGAAACCATCAAAATCCTAGAGGTGAACACACATAGTAACGTCTTTGACCTCAGCTGGAGCAACTTCTTACTAGACATGTTACTGAAGGCAAGGGAAACAAAAGTAAACATGAATTACTGGGACTTCATCAAGATAAAAAGTTTCTTCACAGCAAAGGAAATAATCAACAAAACTAAAAGGCAGTCAATGGCATGGGAGAAGATATTTGCAAATGACATATCTGATTTGAAGGGACATAGGCACCCCAATGTTAATAACAACATTATCAACAATAGCCAAAGTATGGAGAGAGTCCAAATGTCCATCAACTGATGAATGGATAAAGAAGATGGAGTATTACTTGTCTTCAAAAAGAATGAAATCTTATCATTTGCAATGACATAGATGGAGCTAGAGTGTATTATGCTAAGCAAAATAAGTCAATCAGAGAAAAACAAATATGATTTCACTCATATGTGGAATTTAAGAAACAAAACAGATGAACATATCGGAAGGAGGGTAGGGTAGAGAAGAGAGGGAAACAAACCACAAGAGACTCTTAATGACGGAGAACAAAACTATGGGTTGATGGAGGGAGGTGGGTGGAAGATGGGCTAGATGAATTGGGTACTAAGGAGGGAACTTGTTGTGATGAGCATTGGGTGTTGTATGTCAATGATGAATCACTGAATTCTACTCTTGAAACCAATATTGAACTGTTAACTAACTAAAATTTAAATTATAAAAATAATAAAGAACAAGAAAAAAAATAAAAGCATGTAATACAAACTCATAAAATTAATATAGTAAGTACAGTTTAGTTTGCATAAAATATATTTAGGGGTCTTTTTTCTAAAATAAAGTCAATATATCATCTATTGCTCTATTGCTCTACCTATCTATTGATAGGTAATTTGGCATCAAACTTCTTTCAAATTAAATAGCTGTATTTTAACTCTGGAAAGGCAAATTAAACTAAAATGTGCATAGCCAAAACCAGATTAAATTTTTCTCACCACCTTTGTAAAACAAAACAAAACAAAATAAAAACAAAAAAACACAATACTTTGGAGAACCAATACTAGAAGGGGTATGTATAACAATGTTTGGTACTTTTTGTGTAACAAGGGTGTTGGATTCCTAATGTGGTTGTACCTCCCTCCCAACTTTCATAATTTGTTAGATTTCTTGTTATTATTTCCACCTATATATCAAAGTGTAACAATTTATAAAGCTCTTCTGCAAAGACATGTATTCATAATGAAAACAAGATGCCTAAATCAGTTAAATATATGGCATGATCCTAACACTTTTCATTAGAGTATTTTAACTGTAAACAATATGAATATTTTGTTCAAACTCCAAGCCAGAGAGAGAGAGAGAGAGAGGGAGAGAGAGAGAAGATTCATGATTCATAAGTACTAGATACATTTATAGAAGAATATATTAAACTGGAAATAAAGCTTTTGACAAACAAATTGAGAATCTGATTATTATGTAGGTTTTTTTCTCCAATGTATGTATGAATATTTACATATACAACATATATACATATACTGCTATATATAACCTAAAAATAAATTATCCTAAATCTACATTTTGCCGGGGATTTATCTAAAACAGACACGTATACACACACGTATACCCTAAAGCACATGTGTACATATATAATATCTACATTATAATGGAAGGTTTAAGATTTCTACTTCATAAAAATATGAAGATAATGACTAAGTGTGGTATCTAACCTCTAAAACTGCACTGTCAGACCTTGTTCATTATGCAGTAATTAGAAAGAGAGCATTAGCATCAATGCTGTGAACTTTTCAATGTAGTTCAGTATATAGTGTGGCATAACCAATTAAAACAAAAACATTTAAGGAGGCAAGGAAACCATTAAAGCCAATTCATTAGACCTTCATATTTTGGGTTCAGTGCTACTGAACATGCACATTCAAGCAGAAAAACTTGAATTGCTGATATATCCCAAAGCATATTGTAAATCTGAGAGGTAGGATAGCCTTAGAGTACTAATTATACATTGACAAGGCTATCATAAGGATTTAAATAGCTGTTAGGAATATAGAAACCTAAACCAATAGCAATAGAGAAATATGAAGTGGATTCTCTTAGAATTATGTTGTATATTGTTTAGACAAATATAATTTAGGCTGATTTATACAGCTGTCAAAAGTCAAATTCATTCCTAAAGTAGATGAATGCACGACAGTTAAACCATAATACATCACAAACGGAGGTTCAGGCATTTCTCCCATTCTGAAACTCTCCAGACCATTCAAGTACCACTAAGATAATTCTCTGGAAGTGGCCATGTATTTTCAAAAGATGATGTGCATTTGCTCTGATCTTTATTATGCTCCATAGCTATATCTTTAAAAACATGGCCACTGTTTCTTCTTGACTACATAGGTATAGTGCATCAGCAGCGCACACTCCATATGCAACTCATCTGAAAGTCGCTCACGGTGACTCAGAAAGAAACCAATAGTAATGACTATACAATGATTTGTGAGACTCTCCCAAATACAGTCACCATTATCAAAATATAATATTACTGAAGGATACACATGCAAATACATATATATGTATCACTCATCTAGATTATTAACTCTTTAGCAGCACAAAGAATTTTATCTTCTTTTTTTATTTATTTTTTATTTTTTCAGAGAGAGAGAGAGAGAGAGAGAGAGAGAGAGAGAGAGAGAGAGCATGTGAGTGCAAAACAGGGAAGGGCAGAGAGAGAATCTTAAGCAGGCTCCATGTCCACAGTTGTGAGATTACCTGAGCTGAAATCAAGATTTGGATGCTTACCCAACTAAGCCACCCAGGTGCCCCAGAATTTTTTTGTCTCAAATGTCATTTCCACCAATAAGATGATGTGGGTATAGAAAGCATTTCAGCAATATCTGTAATATGTACCAGTGACTGTACCCACTTTAAACTCTGCCAGTATCAAGAAATGTGCTGATAGGATGATCAAAATCCATCTGTACCTTCCTGCACCCACCCTAGAAACAATAACAACAAATAATATATGACAATCAGCAGTCATTTTTGAGGTACTTACCATGTGTCAAGCAATTATCTCTTTTTATCCTCACTCAGAACAATGCTATGACATAAGCATTACAATTTGATTTTTCACACACAAAAAAATATACTTTAGGAATCAAAGCTATAAACATATTAAGAATGCATGGGGGGCGCCTGGGTGGCTCAATTGGTTAAGCGTCAGACTTCAGCTCAGGTCATCATCTCACAGCTCATGAGTTCGAGACCCGCATCGGGCTTTGTGCTGATAGCTCAGAGCCTGGAGCCTCCTTCAGATTCTGTGTCCCTCTCTTGCTCTGCCCCTCCCCCGTTCATGCTCTGCCTCTTTCTCTCTCTCAAGAATAAATGAACATTAAAAAAATGGAAAAAAAAGAAAGGTTAGTATGATTGGAATTCAATTTAATTCCAAAATCAGTTATCTTAACCACAATAGAATGTTGGCTTTCCCATTCCTGCCAGTAGCTTAACACTAGATTTTAGAAAGAGTCCAAAATATTTCAAAGTAAAAATGCACAATCCCTAAAGCCAGGGTAAATTTCTCTAGTAGAAGTTGGACACTTACCCCTTATTAGCTATGTACCTCTAGGTTCCAACATAACCCTCTGGCTTAAGCTTTGCTTGAGGAATAGAATGAACTAGAAGACAAAATCTACTTCATAATCAGAGACTTGACACTGACCATCTCTTTTATACTGGCTCTATTCTACAACAGAAAAATCCCAGCATGAAGGAAAAATCAAGAATAAGCATAAAAACAGCGTCGGTGCAATGAGAAAGTTTTAGTCAATATCCCTTCCTCTCTCTCTAACACACACACACACACACACACACACACACACACACACACACCCCAGAAGTAAGTTACTGAGTGACTCTTTAAAAATGGGTATCATCTAATCTCAGACACAGAGGACAAACATCATTACTATTAAATAAGAAGAAAATGATGGAAATTCTTTAACAGAAGAAATCAAATTATCAAATCACTAAATTATTACTAGGTACAAAATATACTCAGGAATAGAAAAATAATTTTATGTAGAAAAGAAAAATAATATATGTAGAATATAAAAATAATTTTACAAAAAGTGGTTTGTCATGAGTAATAGCAATCTCCTAAATAAGTGGCAATCTAGATGATATATTTGACTCAAAATAACGCTTGTAGATGTGTGAAGGCTGAATTAGAAAGGGACAACAAAAAGATTCTGAGACTACAATGGTCCAGGTGAGAGACGACCTTATCCTGAAATAAGGAGGTGGCAACAGGATTGGAGAAAAGAGGATTTAAAAGGTTAAAAAAAAAAGATGTAAATAGATAAGGTTTGATGATTGATGAAATGTGAAATTGAAAGAGAAATAAGAGATTCCTCTAACTCTGGCAAATGTTGTTACAGGTAAGATTAATCAGGATTGGCTCATCATTTGTGAAGCCCAGTGCCAAATGTAGAGTCTCTTGTTCAAAAGTATTAAGAATTCCAAGATGGCAACAGCAGAACATTAAACAAGCACAGGACCCTTCTGTGGGCCAATGTCCACAGAGCCAGTCCTGAAACTAATTCACCAATATCCTAGAACACTGGTCAGGGAAGCAAAAGAAAATAAGTCAGAGATATTACTCAACCAATATATTTTTAAAAATCCGTGTTAGAAAAAGGATAAACAAGAGTGAATCTCTTACATGGCCTCCTCTTCTGCCCTCCTTTGGGATTCTTCCATCTGTGGCTCTTCTGCCTTTCCTAGCAAACTTTGTCTCTTACTCCCAGGGTGGGGATAGACACACCCACTCAGGTCTTGGCACTCTGAGAGAGCAGTAGAGCCCCACGACATCACCCAGATCCCTTAGTGCCTTAGCAACAGAACTCCTGTGTGTATATGTACATGCACGTGTGGGTCTCCTGTGTGTGTG
This sequence comes from Acinonyx jubatus, assembly GCF_027475565.1. NCBI lineage: Eukaryota > Metazoa > Chordata > Mammalia > Carnivora > Felidae > Acinonyx > Acinonyx jubatus. The sequence continues at coordinate 41,409,012 of NC_069380.1, forward strand.
TGTGCATGTGTGTGCGTACAAGAAAGTGAAAGGATGTCACTGTCCTGTCCAGTCCTGCCTTATGCTTCCCTGCATTCCCCCATACCTTCTGTGTTCTGGTGGAGCTAAGGTTTTATTCCTCACAACACTGCCAAAAGCATAGTACTGCCTGTGAGTTGGACCCAACTCCCAGCCTCTTGGAGCCAGGGTGAAAGCAATCATGAAAGAGAATTTTAACTACCTCCATTCTGACCTGTCTGTACTTTCTAATTGATTAAGTTCTCCTTTCCAGCTTATGTTTCAACTCGGGCAAAAGACCCAGCAGGCAAAGCATCCTGCGATGGGAACCGAAACTACCACCTCAAGCAATAAAGACCTCACATGATTGACCCCAAGACAATGATCGATCTGACCCTTACTGCTCACCTGCATGGACCCACTCACCTTTGTACCACATTTTCTTTATATAACCTGGATGTATTTTCAGCACTTTGGAGACAGCCTTTGGGACACTAGCCAACTGTCTTCCCAGTGTGGGCCTCACTGAAATAAATTCCTTTCTAGTGTTACCACCACTACTCTCTCTGCCTTTGGATTTGGTCAGTGGTAAGTGGGCAGAGCCTGGTCTGTTTGGGACCCCTGAAGCCAGGTGCGCTTGCACCCCTGCTCCTCATTTATAATCGTCCTCACTGTGGCCTATTGGGTCCCATGACTGAGGTTGACATCTGCCTAACAGCGGTTACGGAAGAGAGTGGGGAGACTTCCTCACCGTGCACTTAAGCGTGTCATTTACCAGCCAGGCTTTGAGACACAACACTGCAAATTTCTTTTTCTCAGTCCAAAGCACATTCCTTTTTCAATCAAGTGAGGCCCCACTGTCCTCTTACAGAGAGAAAGAGAGAGAGAGCACGCATGAGAGACAAACGAGAGAGAGAGAGAGAGCGCTTTTGAAATACAGGGCACACTTGTATATTTATGTGGGTGTGGGCAGATGGAGCAGAGGGGATTCGGACTTAGGACCTACGTTCCTGCAGTTAAGTGACAATTTCTGACATGCAATACAATTCCCAAGCTGGGATTAGAGGAACAGAGAATGGCAACTGGCCTGTTACTGCTAATTCGAGGTGTGGAGGGGTAGAGAAGGCATCTCCTTGTGTAAAAGAGGCCTCAACTATGAAGTGCAATTTCTGCTTCTCTCTAAGCCCTCAGGTCACTGAAGCTGCCTTTGTTTTTGTGACAATACAATGCCACACCCCCCATCCACTATTGTACAAAAACAAAAACCCAAAAAGATAAGTCACAAAAGCATAAATTAGAATGCCACATGAAAATTTAACTACTAAAACTAAATATGACAAATATAATCAGCCAAATTGATCCATTAAAATGAAACCTATATCTTTGGCGGAATTTTTTTTCATCTAAATATGTTTTGCCTAAAATAGACATAAGGAGCCTTAAAAATAAAATTTCAGAACAAATAAAAAAATGAAACAAGCACAGCTACAGTTGTAAAACATTAGCAAAAGGGAAGCAGGTAGAGCTATATTAATATCAAGTTAATATTTAAACCTTCTGAGGCCAGATGATGTGTTTTACTTGTAAATATAATGAATAGCATTTGTTTAAGACTCAATGAGACACATTCATGGGACAGATTCCTAAGTCATGAAACACCAGAAACACAGAGGGCACTGCCATGCTGTATAAAACATTAGCTCACAGGGGCACCTGGGTGGCTCAGTCGGTTGACTGTCCAACTTCGGCTCAGGTCAGGATCTCACAGTTTGTGGGTTCAAGCCCCGTGTTGGGCTCTGTGCTAACAGCTCAGAGCCTGGGGCCTGCTTCGGATTCTGTGTCTCTGTCTCTGCCCCTCCCCCACTCACACTCCATCTCTCCCTCCCTCTCTCAAAAATAAACATTAAAACACACACACACACACACACAAAAGCTCAGAACAAACAGCTGACAATAGACCCAGACACCCAGGCATTCTAATTCTTCTATTCTGTACTCTATCTTCTAACATTTCCATTCCCTCTTCAGAGACTCCAGTTTTCCTTGGCATCTATATTTCATAATAACATAGGTGCCTTGCAAGTTTTGAAGTAGAGCAAATAGACTGGCAATTCATCAAACATATTTTATTTCATTTTATAGATACATGAAAAGGAACAGCATTTTGCCCCCTGGCATAATTCTTCTATCTACTATTCCTGTTTGGATCTCCCAATGACTTCAAAGAAAAATTTTCTGTGAAAGAAGTGAGCAAGGTTTGTAATGTATAAACTGAAGTTTTTTAATGTTAGGACATAAAGTAACAATGATTCACATTAGTTAAAAACTAATAAAAAAGGCCAACAAAAACAAAAACAAGTTTAAAAATCCCCCACTATTAAAAATATCTTTGCCTTATTATAAAAGATAAAATTTCAGTAAGTCCATGTGCTAGTAATGTATGATTTTTACAATTCTGTGGTATGTTAACAATTCTTAGTAGAATAATATAGCAACCTCTCAGAAGCAAGCAACTAACCTGTTACTCATTCTAAAGCAGCACTATTCTTTTTTTAATGCAGTCATGGATATATTCTCTACACTGTCTAATCTGATAGCCACTAGCCTCATGTGCCTATTTAACAATTGAAACGTGGCAGGTACAATCGATGAATTAAACTTTTAATTTTATTTAATTTTTAATTAATTACAATTTAAATTTAAAAAGCTACATGTGTCTATTGGCTACCATATTGGACACCACAGTTCCAATATACTAGGCAGGTGCACAGTGAAAAGTGAAACCAGTCCTAGAATTTATGGGTTAGTTCTGGTGACAGTGAACAAAGAATGGAATAAATAAAGAAGATTCCAATGGGAGCTGATAAAGAAGAAAAGTGTGACACACATTCATACCTGTATTCCCAGAAAACTTATTAGTAGATTGTTAATACAAGTTTTGTTAAAGTAATTTTCCACTTAAATATTAATGGGGAAATGTCACCTGATCAACAAAACTGGATCAGTGGATCCGGCCTGGGGGGACAAGGTGAGCAGAGTGGGCTGTCTATTCTACTATCACTATTTCCCTCGTGACTACACTCCCACTCTCACACCAGCTCTACCTATAAAAAGTTTCAGTGCACTGACCCCAAGCTCAACACCATTTAATCATTCTAGATTAATTATACTATACTCCAGCTCTAAGCAGTATGGCAAAAAGGCATAAAATATGCCATAATTTGTTTAAACATATGGCATCCAATCAAAACTGTCAAAACACATATAGGGACAAATAAATGTTACAAACATCAAGTTTCTTGTAATCATGTCAATTTTGAATCTTAATATTTTTCTGTTTTAGAAATTCATTGATTATCAATAAGTAAATTTAATCATTATGGGTTTTTTTTTAATTTTTTTAACATTTATTTTTTTTTTGAGAGAGAGAGAGAGAATGCAAGCGAGGGAGGGGCAGAGAGAGAGAAAGAGGGAGACACAAGATCTGAATGAAGCAGGCTGTCAGCACAGAGCCCGATGAAGGGCTCAAACTCGTGAACTGTGAGATCATGACATGAGTAGAAATCAGACGCTTAACTGACTGAGCCACCCAGGTGCCCCTAATCATTATGTTTTTAACATTTTATTTGAGAGAGAGAGAGTGAGAGCGAGCATGGGAAAAGGGAAGAGAGAGAAGGGGAGAGAGGATCCAAAGCAGGCTTTGTGTTGACAGCAGAGAGCCAAATGCGGTGCTCGAACCCATGAACCAGGAGATCATAACCTGAGCTGAAGTCAGTCACTTAACTGATTGAGCCACCCAGGCTTCTCTAATCAATTTTTTTCCCCTCTAGTTTCTGGTAGTGCTGTCATCCTTTTCTTCCTGAACCTATTTATTTTAACTAAATGGCTTCTTAACTTTTTCTTCATTCTCTTTGTTGAAAGAGCTGTGGGGTGTGTGTGTGTGTGTGTGTGTGTGTGTGTGTGTGTGTGTGTGTGTGTGTTTGAAAGAGAGAGAGGGAGGGAGAGAGAGAGAGAGAGATGCTGGGGTAGGGAAGGGGTAAACTCACTTATGAAGCAAATCTTGTAGTCCAGAATTGTCAAGAAATATTGCATGAAAGATTTTTTAAAATATATCATGCTATACTTAATCTATAGGCTTTAGGAATTCTGATTCCTTGAGAATTCTATAAAGAAGCATAATTTCTAGTTGACTATTTTCATAATTATGTAATAAATACATTAACCAAATGAAAATTATATAAGTGGAAATAAATCAAGTATTTACATTAGAAACTAAAATGAAGCATTTGGCCCTTCCTAGATCAAGATTATAAATCATACTGGTAATTCACTGATTCCTCTTATTTGTGAGAAGTATTAACTAAGGAAGAAATTACATATATGTATTCATAAATACACACATATATATATGTAATATTAATACATTAAGGCAGGTTGAAGTTCATGTGAAATGAATATATCTCTAGGATTTATTTTTATGTGAGCAAACCACCAGTGAAAAATAAAATATATGAATTATAACAATGTGAAAAGAATTTGTGATAAACTATTTATCACCAGCTTGTAATGTACTTTAAGGATATTTACTTTTTGCTTCCTCTATGTAAAGACAATATTCAAACAACCCCTAAAACTGCAGTGTTAAAATTTTGAATTAATCCATAGAAGGAAATTTTGCTGACCCCAGAGTAAAAACATAAAAGTTCATATGTATCATAATTATGGGAATCAAATAACATCATTTGATTTCTCATAATATTCTTATGAGGCAGATCTTATCCCCTTTCTACAGAAAAGGAAACTTGTCCTTATAAATATGAACTACATTGTCTATATCACACAGCTGGAAGACTGTAAATACTTTTGAGAACTATGACTGTCTTATTCTTTTCTGAACCTATAGTGTATAGTTAGGAGAGTAACTGACATATCTTAGGAATGCAGTACATGTCTGTTCAATTGAAATAAAATATTGGAGCTGGGAATAAAAGTATTTTTTTAGCACTAAAACTCATCATTTTTCCACAGTGTTATATAACATTCTGCTGAATAAATAATTTCTTTTTGTCACAAAATACAGGTGTCCAGTACATTGCAAATACATCCTGCTTAACCTTCTTTATTGTGAAAAAGAAATTTTGGTTTTATGAAATACATACTATATTACAAAAAATAAAAAATAAAAACATAAAACTAACTGAAATTGGGAATCGAAAGTGTTGGGGGATGGAGACAGATGAATCACATAAAATCTGCCAGTCGAGGAAATAAGAAATCTATGCCGTGGATTTTGAAATGTCCAAGAAAACAAGGATGAACAAAACAGTAGAGGAGCACCAAGAGAAAATTCCAATGATTAAGAAATTGACAAGTATAGAGAATTTCTCCAGATTTTGAATCCTAGGTCATGTGTCCTGATGACTATTTACCAGGAGGCCTCTGCATTTAAGTGGCTTTATGTGCATGTCAGAATCATTTGGATCCCTTACAGCTCTCAACAAGGTGCCTTATTAATAACGAGTGCCTGGACCCCATGCCAGGCTCTGCTCTAGGCAAGGAGCCCACTTAACATTTTCTCTCTTCCTCTCCCTCTCCCTCTCTCTCTCAAAAACAAAAACAAACAAAATAACAAATGCCTAGTAAGTATGGTCATATCTTGATATCATGGACTTCCAGAAAAGGCAGAGCAAACAGCACACTACTCAAGGGTGGGAAGATATGGATGCTCTTTAAAATAGTCTAAAATTAGATTTAGATCTACAAACTCATAATTAAATGGCTTTCATGGGTAAATCAGTGTATTTAGTGCTTAAGAAACAAACAGCTATACATTCAGTATAAATATATTTTTAAAATTATGAGAAATATAAGATGAATATGAATGTATATACTGAATCCTAGCATATCAGAACAATGAAAAGTCAAAGAAACTTGAATAAGATTAGCAGATTGAGTTAACTCATTAAATTGATTACCATATGAGGCTATAGTCTGAATATGTAAATAGTTTTAAGACTTCTTTTGGATGATATACCATTGTACATTATTAAAGATAACAAGGAGATACTGGCAAAAAGATCAAAAACCTCTGATGCTGTTATCAGGGAGGTCAACAACGTCTTTCATGGGATAAACTCTGATGCAACACCAGTATGAATTTAGGGCCGCACATTATTGGAATGACAATTCTAATTCCCATGTTTGTGAGATTTATTTCCGAGCCTTATACTTTTTTAAAAAATATATTTTTTTATGTGTCAAGGGGATTATGGTGGCTATTGGTAATTGTATACCAAAATCTGTTCTCTGCTTATTTTATAATAATAGAGTTTAAGTGAGAGTTAGTGACCACCTAGGGACCATATTTTCCAGCACTCCCTGTAACTAGGCATAGTGATGTGTTGCTTTCTGGGCCAACTTGCATGTTAGATGCTAAGTTTTTCTTCCTGCACCTTTTCTAGAATGACATTGGAGAGCACTGGTTGAAGATGACAGAGCTACCCTGGATGATGTCATGGAGTACAACCATTCACTGACCTGGAATAGCTCATTTGGACCATTAAAATAAACTTATTTGTTTTACTTTATTCTTTTTTTTCTGTATTCTTTAAGTAACTGAATTATTGTAGGTCTCTTGACAAAGGGTTAGCTAAATTAACTACTAAAGTAATATAGTTCTGAAAGTTCAAGCCCAGGTTTACTTACATTATCATCATATGATTGTTTTATTCATTTATTTATTCAGTTCACTTCTATGTGCCCTCATTTAAAAAAATGAAAAATTCCTAGAATGTGGACATGTTGGAAAACAGACTAGAGTTTACCTTTCAGGATATAAGAGTAGAACTCAACCATGACATGTAAATTACAGAGTCAAACTTACATAGCACATGAGGGAAGGTATTACATCACTTTCCCCCAAAATAGGGAAAATATCTAACTACTGTGGAAAGAAAGCATCCAATAGTAATTATTCAAATTCTCATATGCACCAGTTAGTGTCAAGCTCCTCAGTACAAATTAAACTAAATTGTTTTTGTGTAGATGAAAGAGTAAAGAAGTACAGCAAATAAGACTTTGCCGAACTCTAATCACATGAATAATACAGAAAGATATTCCAATTTTCTATTATTAAGGAACCAAAATAGATCAAATGTCTAGTCAAAATTCCTTAGTGTATTCTTAAATGGATTTGAAATTTAAAATGTCAATTATTTCTTAAGTACAGCCAACATTATTACATGTTATTGGCATGATACTAAAGATAAGGAATATACAGAGTAAACAGGTGGTTTCTAAGGTGCATATCTTAAAATTTATGTGATGTTATGAAATATAAGTTATGGTAAATGACTGGGTTAGTCCATACCATATGAGTATCCAAATTTATTAGCACAGAACTCTTGAGAACTGAAAAAGAAATTTGATGAACTCTATGAATCAGTTCACATTTAAATTCAGAGTTCAGCATTTAAAGTAAAAGTAAATTATTTTCCAGAATTACAAGAGTACTTAGTTTTTTTGCATATGTATTTATAAATTTTATAAAATAGCTCATATATTTTCTCTATAATCTATATACACGAGTAAAGGAAAACATAAATACATATAAAATTAGAAAATAAGCAGAATTCAGACACGGCAACAGGCAAACAAAAACAAGCCATATTTAACTAAATAGCAGTTGTACTGAAAGATAAAACCAGAATCAAATAAAAGACAGTATTTAGTGGCAAGTACAGTTAGTCTGTAAGCATAAGGGAGAGGACAGTGAAGATGGATTAAGATAAAGATGATTCCACTAAGGATAACAGAATTTTAATTCCAGATTTAAAACAGAGCTAAAGCCAAATACTTTATACCTGTGACCTATTCGCATCCCATTTTCCTAGAGATGCCCAAGACACTTCCAAAAGAGTGGAAGAAATTATGTTATCACACTAAGTAGGAAGGGGTAAAAATCATCCTTATTACAAGTGAAGCATTTTGTAGAAGAGGTGAGATAGTGTCAAGGCTGACTATAGGGATCCCACACACAAGACAACCAGGAGACTCAGTCTGTTTCTAAGGAGTCCTGTGCCAAGTTTGTCTGTCCTAGATCTCATTTATTTAATGGTACGCCTGAGGAATTTATTCTCTTTGATAGTTAAAACTAGGCAATTGTATGTAGGGCCTTCTGTATTATATTTCTCAAGAGGTGGAATATGGAGAAGGTCTAAATAGTAGAAATAAAAACACAATATTCAATCATGCACACACACGCGCGCGCGCACACACACACACACACACACACACACACAGGTGAACCAAAACTAACAAAAACCCTTCGATCTCATCCTGTCTTTCTTTTAGAGAAGATTTTACTTAAACAAAGTCAAGGTCAATTAAAAGATATGACCCAGGCAACAAGGAGCCTGTGACTTAGAAAGGAGTTAACTTACTTCAATTCCTTTGGGATACAGCCCTTAACGTTTGCATGTAAAACTTTCTATACACATTATATGAGATGTTCCAATTCCAGACTTTGAAACAACCATAGATCATTAAGTTAAGCTAAAGGTTAAATAGTGTGAAGGAAGTGACAAGAATTCTCATAACATAGTATCATTTTATAATTTAGCTTTAAAATGCCTGTTTTCCAAAATGAAAAAGAGGGGGAAAAAATGAAAGGAAGGAGCAACACAATTATTCTACATCTTCTAAAGCAGAGCTAGGGAATGAAGTTCAAAGTCACGTGCAGTGCAAGTTCAATAGCAAAGAAGGCTACAGTTGATCACTTCCACTTTCCTAGTACAGCACAAATTCAGTGATTTATGAGCAAGCAAAGAAATGATTGACCGTGACAAAAATGCTATTACATCTTTTTTGTATGTTAGTGGATGTGTACATTGATTAAGAAAACCCTGATTTCTTGATGTTTTCTATTTATATACACATAAATATATAAAATATGTTACTTGAACCTTGAAATAGCATAAAAAATACAAGACAAAATAAAAATATATTTTTGCCTAGGTGCTATACAAAATGTACCAATTCAATGAGTAATTAATACACAGAGAGAAAAAAATGTATTCAAAATAATTATCTCTTTATAATTTTGGAAAAATTGGGATTTTTTTTTTCCCTGTGAGCCCCCAACTGATAAATATTTGATACATTCTTGTCCTTGGGGTATTCTTCATATATAAGATCTTATTTATGCCTGCTAATATTCTTGGAATGGGCTGCAAAATGAAATTGCTTCATGACAAAAGTTGGTTCTTGTGAATAGATGCACCTGGTATTAGCTAAATGGTTGAGGTTTTTAATTCGCATGTAATGTTCTTCATAGGTATTCGTTGTGATCAGCTCTAAGCCAGGATTCAGAGTCTGGGTTAAAAAATGACATTAATAATTGCCAAGTGTGTGAAAATGATTTTTTACAAGTAATAAAGATTCAGAATGATTTATTTTAAAAGTATATTGGAATAGATTCACAGGTCCTTCAGCACAGAGATCAGTCTTAACTTTCACTCAGATACGTTTTCCTGAAGGGGAGAAAAATAGGTGGATTTAGAGCTGTCTCACAAAAAAATTGTACCCAGTTTGAGTGCATCCATTTGGATGTATCCCAGTGGGAAAAATGGACGAAGGCTAGGGGTCTACATGTGACCATACAACAAAAGAAAAAAGAACATTTATACATTTTAAATGTTTATTTATTTATTTACTTTGAGAGAGAGAGAGAGAGAGAGGGAACGAGAGTGAGAGAGAGTGTGTGTGTGTGCACAGGGGAGGGGCAGAGAGAGAGGGAGAGAGAGAATCCCAAGCAGGCTCCAGCACGGAGCCCAATATAGGGCTTGATCTCCTGAACCATGAGATTATGACCTGAGCTGAAATCAAGAACTGGACACTTAACTAATTGAGCCACCAAGGTGCCCCAAAAGAAGAGCATTTCTTGCAGTAACGCATATATTTGTTAGCTTCTCAATAACTTTGTTAATTTGCAAATACCATATTGTTATTTAAACTTTTCAAATAAAGTAATACTAGGAACACTTTTAAATACATTAATACTAGTCTATTAATACAGGCAAATTTTATCATTTAAAATTATTTTAAATTATCCTAAAGAAATGATTAAATGGATAATATACTCAAAATGAGAAAGTACTGAAGTCATATATCGGCGCTAATGGAGTAAGGGAAAGAATGAAATTTTCAGTCAGAATCCTTAGGTTCTAGCCAAGAAACAAACTCTCAATATTGGTACGTCAGTTTCTCTACCTGAAGATAGCAAATATCTTCTGTGAACATGATTATTTACATTCTTTTAAAGTGTAATTTCATTTAATTGCTCAGAGATTTCAAGGTTTTTTAAAATTTTGAAACTTCTACATCTTCATCTATATAATGGAGATTAAGATCTGCATTTATTTTTTAGGCTTGTTGAGAAACCATAAAATCATGGCTGTGAATTGCTTAGAACAAGGATTGGTACAGAGTATTCTACCCACAAATATTAGGTAGTGACAGTAGTATAACTTATATAATAACAATTACAATTTATTTTCTATTACTTGGAGACCAGTCTGCCAGGATCCTTTGGTGTTAAATACAGAAAAGCCCAGCCCCTGATTAGCAAAACTGAATTGAGACCCTAAGGAGCATACCACATGAAACTGTAATTGCCTAGTTTATTCACAATATAAAACAACTGTAATTTTATTTACTTGACCTACGCTGGTGATACTTTTCAGGTTGTGGTGGGACAAGAGACATAACTGACCATCACAGAGAGAAGGAAGTGAGCAAAAAGAGAAAACATGAGAAGAAAATTTGAGTTAAGAAAACTATGAGGTGGGGGGTGTCTGGGTGGCTCAGTTGGTTGAGCATCAGACACTTGATTTCGGCTCAGGTTATGATGTCATGGTTCGCGTAGGATTGAGTCCCGCATTGGACTCTGCACTGACAGCACAGAGCCTATGTGGGATTCTCTCTCTGCCTCTCCCTCTGCCCCTCCCAGCTCATGTGCTCTCTCTCTCTTACTCTCAGAATAAATAAACTTAAGAAAAGAAAAGAAAAGAAAAGAAAAGAAAAGAAAAGAAAAGAAAAGAGAAAAGAGAAGAGAAGAGAGGAGAAGAAAAGAAAAGAGAAAAGAAAAGAAAAGAAAAGAAGAAAAGAAAAGAAAAGAAAAGAAAAGAAAAGAAAAGAAAAGAAAAGAAAAGAAAAGAAAAGAAAAGAAAAGAAAAAAAAAAGTACAGGGATTTTCAAGTGGCGGCAGCTCTAGAATGGATGCTGGAGGTTGTGACTGGGTCAAATAGCAGCGGTCACTGTGGTAGCTGTTGAGAATCAGTAAGAAAGAGAAATCCACCATCCCACAGCCCTGCCAAGGTAGAAGAGGCTATTGCTTAGGAAAGGAGGTGGCAAAAAGCTCTCTCAAAGACTTGATGCACAAATATAGGACATAATCATTTCCAAACATAACTGAACATTAAAGGGAAAGGTAACATAATCCAAGATCTACCAAAACACAATCCCTACCAACATTTTTTGGGTTTGTGCAGATGGTTCTAATGAGGAATAACACAGCAGCAATCTACAGATCTGAGTTAGAATAGTATTTTATATTTCAGAGAGGAAATGAATAAGAAGAAAAGAAAGGGTAGGAATAAGAAAGAGGAGGAAGAAGAGAAGGAGGGGAAAAAGGAGGAGAAGTGGGGAACAAAGAGTTGGGGAGGGAAAGGAGAAGAGGGAAGAGGAGAAAAGCAAGGAAGAGAGGGAGAATACTAAAATTACTTTTTGTCAGTCTTGACAGCATTAGATATTCTAACATTCTAAATCCCATGTATTTGGGAAATTTAATTATTGGGATGAGTCAGTGATCGATGGTGCTGGATGACTAAAGATTACTACATAAAACAGCAAGACCCAAATACAAGTTGAGATTTTAGTTTCCTCAATAAATATATCTCACAACTGATAACGGCTATTGTAACGTGGTACTGGAGTACCACACAGTGGTTTCATTCAATAAGCTTTCTGAACATCTAATGTAGTTGTCACTTGAAGCTACAGGTAGGGCTCTGTATACCAAAACAGTGAAGTAACACTGATTTCAAACTAGTTAAAACATGCAATCAACAACTAATGGTTTGAGTGGAGATGCTTACAATCTCATTACGTAAACTGAGTCCCAGGTGTGATCTAGAGTCTAAAAACATAACTGCAGTAAAGTCACACATAAAGAAAAATTGTGCCCATCTGAAGTGGGTACGGTTGACAAAGCAGCAAGGAAAAGGAGTCACTGAAACACACATTAGCAGTAACTTTCAGGGACTGTGTTGGGGAGAAGATCCCTCATAAGACCAAAAGGGGAGGTTTTGTCTAAAAAGTGCAGATGCATTAATGTTAAGGCAACATCTTAGCCTAATTCCTTTAAACAGATCCCACTGTTGGAATTCCTAGATCAATAAACAATATGCTAGCAATTTACTTCCCTTCCAATTTTCAATTTGAGAAAAACTAGGAGTCAAGATAATCTGAATTATTCCTGATTTAATGTTTGTTCAAGTATTCTTCATTTTCATTTAATAACTGGAGAGTCTGGCTTACGTACATTTTTGTTAGTTCATGCCAGATGGAGACTAAAATTGACCCCCACCGTAACTGCGATATATCCATTGATGCTTTTGAACTTCTACTAACAGTGCATAGCAGGTAACTTTCAGGAAAAGAGTTAATGATATTGACCAGCATTGACAGCAAAGAGCTAGAAACTTTGTTGGCAGCAAAGGGTGGAATGCAGGATGAAGTGAACTCTGTTGAAAGGCCTCAAGACCTTATAGATGTTTATTCTGTAAGTACTGAAAGAATGTCTGTAGTGGTTAATTTTGTCTCTAGAACAATCCCACGACATAGATATTAAAAATGATCCTTCTTTCTCTTCTCCCTTCCTTCCATAAACATTTATTGAAAGTCTTGTAAATACTCCAAGCAATACAGAAAGAGCTGCGCCTGCAGAGATTCCTAAGGCTTAGTGCTACACTTACCCAGTCTAGCAGAGCGGAAGACTTGAAAAGTAATAATAGCAACAAAGTGTGATAGTTGCTATATGGGTTGAGAAATCAACTCATCAGTGGAAAAGACTAGAATTGAGAAAATGCTACAGTCAAGGTCTTAGTTTATCATTATAAAGGTTCCCAGTCAGGAAAGATCTATTTTACTGCAAATATTCTATCTATAGGTGCTTTTGATACATTTATGACTTTTATTGTTCGCTGACATCCTACAGAAATATGGCTCCCCATTAAGTACGTTTTTCCCGCATAGCAATAGTAGACACAATCTAAGGCATAAATAATAAAAGAAACTAGACTGAATTTATATCTCATGTGGTTAGCCAGATTTTCCAAACAAAAGCTTAAATTCGTACTTATTTATATTAGGCTGAGTATATACAACAAAGTTTTTGAAGTAATTCAGTCCTCATGAAGGCTAACTTCCTAAATTCCTGTAATGTCAATAAATTGAAAGATGAAATGGTTTACTTTCCTTCCCTTCAGGGAAATGCACTCTATGCCAGTGAACAGGATATACAGGATGTGACAAAGGCACTTGTACTCCTATAAAGTTGTATCAATTCTGAATTTAATGAGGTTTTACTCATACATAAAACAATATTATTAACAGCTTAGAAAGTTGGACAAGAATGACACAATTTTAGATTTTAATCTACAATTTCAAAGAGTTTTCTTGATGAACTCTAAAAAGAAAGCAAGAATATACGAGCTACCAGAAAGAAAATATAAAAGAAACCCCTTGCTGACAAAGCAACCTTTTATCCTTCGTACTTTATCTATGGCCTAGAGGAGATTTAACAGGCAAAATGTCACTGTGGATCAAATGTCTTCCTTCTAGAGCTCACTTTATTATATCTTAATTTAAAACATAAATTAATGTCCTTAAAGGTAATAAAGTTAACAGGTAAATCAGTATAAAAAAAGAAGCAGTTAATTCTATGCCAATTTTCACATTCAGGGAGATAATGCAAAAGATCAATGGGATTTAATAAGAAAAATGTTAAACTTAAAATATACAAGAGATGCCTCCTCTCACTTTGTACATATTTGCCTTTAATTTTCATAGAGAAGGACTTGCATTTATATCTCTACTCAAAAGACTCTGGTTAAAACTATAATCTTTATTAAATCTCAACTAGCCATCAAACAAACAACTGCATTTCAAAGTAGTATCCCCACACTGCAGGGTTCCAGTAGAGGAAATAATAAAATAAAATATGAAAAAAAAAAAGATTGTTCTTTGAGAGGAAGAGATCTAATTAAAAGGAGTCCCTAACAACTCCATGGATTAATTGGGAACCAGCTGAGATAATTGGACCTATGGGAATATGATTACACCCATCATAAACTGCTTTTTTCACAAGTATAGGTTAAGGGCTTGATGCTTTAATTGGGTGTAGCACTATAATAAAAGTAGGAATAATATAGAAAAATTAATATTTGGGAAGGCAATCTCCTGAAGTTCTCTGGCATCATTAATAGCTACATTCTTTTTTTCAAAGATGCAATTCTCTAGGTTTCTTGGAGCCACTTTGTAACAGTGTGGTTACAATTCTATCAACCAAAATATACTTATGCTATTAAAAGCTGACCTACAGACCACATGTAGCTGCTTTGCAATTAGATATTCAACAAGATCACATCACTCTGTGATTGAAGTTAAAATAGGCTGCTTTTTTGAAGATGATGTCCTTAAATGTTCACTGCAACAAACACTGGCTTTCAATTAGATGATCTTCCAGGAAACAGAACCACAAAATTGTAGAGGCTCGGGGAACCTCATTGATTGTTTATTTGGTCAAACGCCCTATTTTTACAGTTGAAGGGACTGCATGAAAATAAATGATTGAAAGTTCTAGAACAAGTCTAGGTCTTTATTGGGGGCTAGGAGGTGTGGGAGCTCTTTTGGTCAAGGCAGGGTACTTTCTTTAGAAAATAAATCACTGAGAAATAAGTAGTCATTTGCGTATATCTCAAAACCTTGTGATTCTATAATATTTTAAAAACAATTCTCTACAAAGAGAAACATAGAGGTGGCAAACAGAGAATCACTATTTGCACTGGGAAATGGGGTTGCTTGTACCATTTAATAATGAAAAGTGTGTTACGTAAAGAGGCAGAAACAATACTCAATTCTTACTATCAACAGAAAGAGGAGAATACCTACGTACGCAAATGGGTCACATTGAATAATATGTTCAGTAGGATCTAGCATCTGCAGGTTTTATAGTAGTACACTGTCACCAGCTAGACCCCAAGACCTAAACTTACTGCTCACCTGCTTGTACCCACTGACCTTTGTCCCATATTTTTCCTTAAGCTCTTTCCAGCTTATCTACTAATTCAGGCAAAAGACTGGAGGGGCAAAGCATCCCATGATGGAAACTGAAACGACCCCTCAAGCAAAGACAACTGCCCGGACAAAGAGTTCCAGCCAGCCCAGACCACACAGACCAGTTTGAGCTTAACCTCTGACTCACATTGGCACAAATGGACCATGGAGTGACCCACAGTGACCGACAGTTACCTTTATCTCATTGTAATACTAAAATATTTGCTCAAGGGGGAGCACAACACACAATGTATGCGTAGTTTTTTACATAATATACAATGCATGCATATTAAAGTGCATGTGTGACCTTATGCCTGCCTCTACATGTGATGGCAAGGCTCCTTTATCTAAACATTCATCCCAACCCTAAAAACAAACAAATGAACCAACAAACAAAAAAACATTCACTCTTGTTCAAGGAGTCATGACTTTCAAAGTTATTTCTGTGATCTTATTTGAGGCAAATAAAGTTTACTTTGTGTAACAACTCCATCTAGTATAGTTCCTTTCTGTTTTTTTTTTTAATGTTTATTTATTTTTGACAGAGAGACAGAATGGGGTTGGGGCAGAGTGAGAGGGAGACACAGAATCTGAAGCAGACTCCAGGCTCTGAGCTATCAGCACAGAGCCCAATGCAGGGCTCGAACTCACAAACTGGTGAGATCATGATCTGAGGTGAAGTTGGATGCTTAACCCCTGAGCCACCCAGGCACCCCATCTGGTATAGTTTCTAGCTATGACTCAACAAGGAATGAACTCACATTAGTTTGGTTATAGTATGCCCAAAAGTCTTAGATCAACTCACTCAAGAGGACTATCTCTTTCAAGAAGACTAATTTATAACTGTGCTGGATATTTTGCCTTCTTTACCTGTTTTGAGCTTAGAAAGCTGACCCCTATAGACAGTCTCAAAAGCACCTCCTACCCTTTGTCTTCTTATTGGGTTCAGGTAAGATGACATCAGTAGGGGATCGGATGGTGGACAGAGAAACAAGTCTGGGTAATTATTCCCTGGGATCCCTTATGAAAGGGCTGTTCTTATAGTCAGTCACTGTGTCCCTCCAAGAAAAGTCAGTTTCTGCCAAAAAGCTTCTGCTGTAATAATAGCCTTCTCCCTCATCCTGGAAAATTCTCTCCTTTTTGGCCCTTCAGGCAAAAAGGAAAAAAAAAAGAAAAAAAAAGAAACAAAACAAAACATGTAGCCCCCTTAAGTCTGTTTCAAACAGTGAGGTCAAAGGAACTTTTCAAAATATAAATACGGTCATTGATAAATCCTAAATTGTTAACCTGAGTTATAAAACACAGTAGGTCCCGGCTGCTCCCTAACAGCCCAGTTTCACCTGAATTACCTCCTACTTATTCTTCAGGACTCAACCTAAATGTCACATTCTATCCAGGTTCATATCCCTATTGTGTCCAGTACTTCCTCACAGCAATCATCTAAAAGTGAATAATTTGTTTAATTAGCTTTTGGCTTGCAGGAGAATATGGACCATTTTCTTTCTTCCCTCCTCCCACCTCTCTCTCTTCTTCTCTCCCTTTCCCCACTTCTTTCCTTCACTCATGTCTTTAGTCTTCATCATTCAGTCTTTCTTTCAGTTTGTTCTTTTCATAAATATTTAGCAAGTGCTCACCATGGTTCCTGCTATCCTGGATATTACATTTAGACAGGGAAGGCAGATCTTAAAACATTAATTGAAATACTAATCTTTAATTATAACCATGACAAAAACTAGAAGGACAACATTCAAGGTCGTATACCATGTTTACTGCATTAACATCAGAACCAACAGAAACTGGCAGATAACAGACCTGCCATAAGGCAAGGACACAGTATAGAGTTTTGATAAAGAGCATTGGTGGGCTGTCAGTTTTAATTGGATTCAAATTTTGGACTCTGGCTTTCCTTACCTGTGGACAGTAGGCAAATTGATTTATCTCCCTAATTCTCAGTTTCCTAATTATAAAAAGGATTTATAAAATCATCCCTATGGAATAAGTGTAGACATCAAATGAAAAAAAGTTACATAAATCATTGAGAAGAGAATCTGATAGACATGTAGAGGTAGCATTTAGGTAGTAATCCTAGAAAAGCAAAGATATTTTGGTCTATGTATACAAATGTGTAAAAAAAAAGGAATCAACATAATCAAAAATAGTCTATATCTTTTCTATTTTTAGAAGGCTATCACAATTTAAATTAAGCATAATTAAAACTTTACAAAAACACAAAAAAATTGAATTTTAAACACAAAGCATAAGGTAGCCAACATTGTGGCATAAGGAATTTGAAAAAAACCCACATTATATGAGCTTCAGAAATATAGCTTTCTGTACAAGAAGCCACCTGGCAAATGCAATAAAACAGCTTTATTAATACAGTATGTTTCATGCATAAATCTGATCAGATTTGCTCTAGCAATCATCCTGTGTGCCTCAAGACACCTGCAGTAGGAGAAAAAATCATGTTTCTATACATTCTTAAAACTCCCATCCTTTGTGGCCTCTGCTGAGTGTTCATTTGCAATCCAAAGTTAAGTCATACCTCTTTATCAGGGGTGGGCCTTGCTTACATGCAAATATTCAATTTTTAGCTGATTCTTGCCTCTTTTATAAACCTACTTTGGAAGTTTTTTATATTTGACAAACTGTAAGCAAATAAAAGCTATGTTTAATTCTTTTATATTATAGACTCTGTTATTGAAGCATTTGTTTGAATTGTCCCTGAGAAAATTATACCAATCAGAAACACGACTGTCTTAATTTTCTTTATTCCATACCATGTAAACTCAATATAAATAAGCTTATAACATTCTGTTCCTCTTGGTTTACATAATATTTATAAATGTCACAGAGTGGGGGTCAGCATAGGTATAAAAGAACATTTTAGTATACTATATCTTTTTTATCCATTCAGCAGTACTACTCAGAGATGACAAAGAATAAAATCTTGCCATTTGCAACAACATGGATGGAACTGGAGGGTATTATGCTAAGTGAAATAAGTCAGTCAGAGAAAGATATCATATGATTTCACTCATATGTGGAATTTGAGAAACTCAATAGATGAACATAGGGGAAGGGGAGGAAAAATAAGATAAAAACAGGCAGGGAGGCGAACCAGAAGAGACTCTTAATTACAGAGAACAGAGGGTTGCAGAGGTGGGGGTGGAGGGATGGGTTAAATGGTAATGGGCATTAAGGAGGACACTTTTCAGGATGAGCACTGGGTGTCATATGTAAGAGATGAATGAATCACTGAGTTCTACTCCTGAAGCCAAGATTATACTCTATGTTAACTAACTTGAAAATAAGTTAATTTAAAAAAAGAACATTTTAATAAGAATAACAAAAAACAAAACCATGAAAACTTTGAAGTTTACCTTATAAGTTGAAAACACAATTTTTTGATTGTTCATTCTCAAATATCAAATTATATAATGATTTACACATTACAAAGCATATCAATGTCATAGTACTATCAACATTTATGCCTAGCACATTAGCCATTATTATTTCTCTACTGTCTATGCATAGATTCACATTTGGTAGAAAGTAAGCCAGGAATAAAAAAGCTCTCACAAAAATAGTTTTAGTCATTTAAATTTAGTTGATTACAAAGGATGCCAGCAACTCTCTTAAGTTTAGTTGATTAGACAAGAACGGCATAAATTAAACTAAATGTATAAGTTGTAGAATTTCACTTCTTCTGGTAATATGAAGTATCCATTCAACCACATGACTGATTCTAAGTGAGCCATTTAAGACTGTTCCCATGGTATGTCATCCATTTAAGACTGTTCCCATGACATCAAATACAAAAGAAAGAGAAACTTACATGCTTGGTCAGTGCTTTCCATCAGAACTTTCTTCAGGGATGGAAATGTTCTATATCTGAGCTGTATAATATGGTACCTTCAAGCCACATGTGGGCTATTGATCACTTGAAACGTGCCTACTGTTTACTAAAGGCCTGAATTTTTTATTTTACTGAAGTGTAATTAACTTAAATCCAAACAGCCACATATAGCTAGGGGCTACAATATTGGACAGCAAAAGATTATCTGAATAACTGTCCCTATATCTATTTCTACAAGTTTTAAAAATAACATTGGCATCAAGAAACAAGACAAATATGTCCAAACATATTAATTATAATCTGTTTCAAGTTGCAGAAAAGGACTCTTCCTGAGTCTCCTTACTTATATTCATAAGGGACTGAAGATCACAAGAGACAGACTTGCTATTATGAGAGGCAATGTCTGACTCACCCCATCTTTACCTAGGGGAATAAAAAGCCACCTTGCAAACCTAACGTGCTTGCACTGTCCCTGCGTGAATCACCGTCTGCTTCTGCGATGAGAGGAAGAAGGCAGCTCCCAAACAGATGGTTTATCACTGTGCCGAAAGACGGGTAAAGTGATGGAGTCATTTTTTTTTTCCTCCTCATCCACGGCATTTTCACTCTGGGGGCAACTCATCACCAAATTTTAAAAGGTATTTAATATATTTCCAAAGCACATAAAATGGACAGATTGAGGATGTCATGCTAAACATAATGCACAATGCTTGTATTTTAGTACTACTTGTTCTATAAAAGAAGCCTATGTATTTATTGTGCTTCATCACGGTACCAACACTTGGGTATTGTTCACCCCTAGAGTTTTCATATCGATCCCTTGAGGTGATTTACAATACTCTAAATGACGTATTGTTATTATCACCCAAGCATTAAAGTGGCCTACATTCAAGCAAAATCAGTACTCTGTGGGTAATAATTCTATTGTGTATAATTACAATTACCCATGTCCTTCTAACTTTTAGCCACTGTTCATACACACTCACCTTCAAACAGACAGCTTTGTTTTATCTACTCAAGTTTGGGTACTTGTCTCCCTGGGAAAATTTTCCATTTTACCACTGACTAGCTTGTTACTTTTCCGCACTTGATTTAATTTTGGTATTATTTTCTAAGTATATGACATTGAAATCTTTTATAATTATCAGATTCTATATGTATGATAATTACATTACTAATTTTATGCTGATTACTGCTAATGCTTTATAAAACGAAGAGCCTTTTACCTGAGCAGCTTTGATTTATGGATTATGAATTAATACAGTGTCTATTTCAAAAATGACATAACATTTGTTTGCCTTTTAAAAAGGATCATTTTAAAGACTAAAAAGTGGAATAAAGAGATTTATCAGTGTCTCGGGAAGCAGGGCATATATGTGGTAAAATTAAATCACTTTACCTTTTCAATATGCCTAATGTTGCTTTCAGACTTGGGTACAGTGTCCACATAATTTATCATGCCAGAATGGGACACTTTTGAGAGTGAAATCAGGCTATGTAAATAATTAAGCTAGCAGCTGTAACTGGGGTAAACTAGGACATAGTGACCCTGGATTTAAGGATGCTTGGATATTTCACAGGAATTCTCCTTCAAGGGAGATGAATCCTTGGGTACATAGTAAAACCAAGCCTTCTCTGAAGTCAAGCCTGAGTTCCCTTTTGTTACAAGGGAGTTTATTAGTCTACCGTATTGAAGGCCCCATTAATGTTTCTGTTTTTATGTCGTCTTTTCGCACACTCACATTCTGGAGGATCTTGCTGTTTATCTTATTCTCTGAAATATCGTTACCAAATTCCATTTCAAAATTCTTTCCACAAGTATTTGCTTATAGGCTGAATGCTTATGTCTCCCCAAAGTTCATGTGTTGAAAACTAAGCCTCAATATGATGCTATTTGGAGGTGGAGACCTCATGAATAGTGTTAGTGCCCTTCTAAAAGAGACCCAAGAGACCTCCCTTGTTCCTTCTACTGTGTGAGGACACAGCAAAAAGACTACTGTCTGTGGACCAGGACATGGGCTCTCACCAGACACTGAATTGGCTGGTACCTTGATCTTGGGCTTTGCAGCCTCTAGAACTATGAAAAATAAAAGTTTGGTGTTTATAAGCCACCCAGTCCACAGTAGTTTTGCTACAGCAGCCCAGATAAAGGCACATTCTTTTCTCTCCAGTACCACTTTCCAGGAACACCTGTGAAAGTATTTACTTCGGCTTCCATGTTTAGACTGTATATTTTACCTCTTATTTTCAAGTGTGTTTCTTCATATTGCAGATAATTATCTACAAATCATGCCCCCAAGATGGCAGGAATGGTGCCTTTCCCTTTTTTGCCTTGCCATGATGCCTGTCACAGTGTACTTCCACACAGTGTTTACTGAGTTGATTAAACAGATTACTGAAGAGGTAATTACACAGGAATTATACTACAGTTATATTACTAGCCCCAGTTGTTGTCTATGTACCCACCACTGTGATAAATACTCTAAAATATTGTTTCACATAATTCTAAACTGCACATACCTAACACGGCAATGATGAAGCTGAGTGAGATTCAAAAACTTAAATATTATGCCTTGAGTCATGTAACTACTAATTGACCAAGCTGGGATTGAAACTCAGGCCTGTCAGTATTTTGTGGGGGTTTTTAATGCAATAACACAACCAGCGACACTCTATGGATCACTGCCCACTCTCTTCTGTTAATATTAACCTTAAGTGGTAAACTTCACCTTGTTTATCTTATTTACAACATAGGTTAAGTAAATCACCTTCAAATTCTTTGACATTTCTACATATTGTAGTGCATTCAGGATTTGAGCTTTAAGAACATCATTTTTTTTTTTCACAAATTAAGCTATCATTTTGTATTTATCTTTGGTTCACTTCCAGTTTATCCTATCAATATTTCATAGCTTAAAATATATTTCACAATTATAAAGTATTAATTTGTCAGAGATCTCCCTATGCAGTCACCTTGATTTTGGGTTTATTTATAATTTTACAGTATTATTATGTCATTTTTACATTTCCCTTCTCCTTGAGCAATATTTCAATTTAGAAAGGTTGTGTGTAAAAGCAAATCTCTCCTTTGTTTTAAATTTTATTTTTTAAATTTTATTTCCTAAGGATACGGTTTATATTTCAGTAGGAACAGCATCTGTGTCTTTCTACTTTAAACATGACCACGTGAGGCCATGCTGAGTATGGAAGAGAGTACACTTTGGTCGCCAACCCCCGGGCTCAGATCCTGACTGCATGCCTTCTGCTGTTCCCCAAGCACACCAGGTGCTCTCCTGACTTAGGAGCTGGGTATGTCTCCTCTGACTAGAAACATGGCTCCCTATGGCCAGCTTGCTCTCTTTCTTGGGATCCTCACTGAAGAGATACTTTTCCAATGGTAATTAAGACCATTCTATTTAAAACTGTGTATACATATAAAAATGTGTGTGTGTGTGTGTGTGTATACACACACACACACACACACATACATACACATAGAAGATATATACATATATCTTAGATATCTATATATATCTATATATATATAGATATCTAGATATAGATATCTATATATATACATATAGATATCTAGATATAGATATCTATATATATACATATAGATATCTTAGGTCTCCTTACAATAGAATGTAAGTCCTAGAAAAACAAATGACTTTTGGTTTAGCTCAGTGCTTCATTCCCAGTACCTAAAACAGTACCTACAATACAGTAGGTACTCAATAAATATTTTTTGACTAAGTGAGTAAATTAAAACTCTATTTTACTTTTTACCATAACACATGCACTTGAAAAGGCCAATAAAAAAATTAAGTGAGGTAATGGCAGGAAGCCGTAATTGAGGAATTTCAGGCCATGTTATTATGATATTATACAATAGCAATACAATATTAATAAGATACTATAATTTGTAATTATAATTTCCCCACAAATTACTTTATGATGTGGCCAATATTAAGTAGCATAAAACTGGGTGGAATTTGCTATAGATATGTTTTTGGTGACAAAGAATAATGCAAGAGATCTTTTTATTTTTAATAGGGTTGAATATCACACTTACTTTCAGTATTATTTGATTTTCTTTATATGTAGATTATTAAAATTATCTAACAATCAAACAGAAAAATGATTTTTGGTTCAGTTACCTCTGTATATGTCAGTCACTGCACATTCTGCCCTTAACAGCAACAACTGCACTAGGTTTCACCTCTTTCAGGGCAAAGTCAAAACATGGATTTAATCCAACTTTTAATCAGCTGTACAGATGGGTTTATTTCATGAATACACTACACTGCACAGATGGAAGTTCCTGAAGGCCTGACAAGGTGTTAAAACTGTTACTGATATTACAAAGGAATTAAAAATCAGCATAGGAAATTATAATTAGTTGGGGCTTGATCTCTGAAGATCGTGTTAGTTCAGCACTTATATTTTGTCCTTGGCAGGAAAAGAAAACATATTTGAGAAGAAAAATGTAAAAGTAAACATTAGGCTTACATATTCTCTGGTTTCGTAGGAAATAGTTTTTTGGCCAAGTAAGGACTTAGTAACTTCAGTAACATGCCAAGCTGGTAGAACATATGAATTCATGTATTTTAAAAAATGTTTCAGGGTATGGATTTTTAAAATTATATTTTATCTGAAATATAATTATAAAAGCAATACTTCAATTATGCAATTAGTACATAACTTACTTTAGTGATATATTAAACTATTTCAATAAAATAAGTCATATAATAATGAGTTTTAGGATAAAATGGCTGTACCTAGGGTTCAAGCAACGAACGGTATCCACATACAACATGATAATTTGCCCCCAAACACCAGTAGTTCTTTATTATCAGCTTATTTTCTTCATGGAAAAGACCTAGTAAATAGATCCGATATTTTCATTCTTCTGTTCAAGTAAATCTCAATATATTAAACGCACTGTATTCAGAATTTGGCATTTTAATTTTTTGCCATTTTCTAAGCATTAATATCTTGCATTGCATTGCACCTCACAGTCTCATCACTACATCTCACATTCTTAACCTTACATCTTGCTTTGGGTGTTCCTCCTCTCTCTTGCTCCTATTCACCCCCTCAACACACTGCAAATGTTTCTATGTGAATATGTCCCTTCTATTTATGAAATGGAAATTCCTATCTCCTACGAATTAGAAACTAGAAAGAATTGCATCTCTGTGAACACACAATATAAATTATTTCATAGTCTAATGAAAGAATTAAAAAAGCAAGAAGAGTTTAGAAGAGATGGCTGTCAGCTGGCTGACTTATTTATTTTAAAGGGGACCAGAGGCTAATGATATCAGTCATGATAATCTCTAGAACCAGGCTGCCCAATATGGTAGCCAATCACCACATGAAGTGTGATCGGTTCCACCTGAGATGTGCTTGAAATGTAAAGTATACATTATATTTCAAAAGAAATATAAAATATTGCATTAATATTTTCACATTGATTTCATGTTGAAGTGATAATGTTTTAGATATATGGGATTAAATGAATCATATCATTAATATTAATTATTTAGTTAATGGATTAAAATTAATTTCCCCCAATTCTTTTTACGTGTGCCAATACAGCTACTAGAAAATTTTAAATTACAAATGTGGCTTGCATTTGTGGCTCACATTGTATTTCTATTAGACAGCAGTTTTCTAGAATTCATTTAGAGAGACTATCTTAAATAGGGGAGTGTGTCCTGCAAGAGGTAATTACACATAACTTTAGTCAGATAAATAAGCTTTCTTTTCTGTCAAATCATAATGGATATTATTAATATTTCTAAATTAATGACCCACTATACAGTATGGCTCATTTAACGTAAATTAATCTAAACAATTCCACATTTATGTGTTTTAGCTTTGTTCTTCCCATTGTAAGAACAGAAACTTTTTCTAAAGCAGCAGGGCTGGTCTAGACTAGAATCAAAGCAACTCCAAAGGCCATTTCAACTCTCTGAAAGACACATACATGGTCTTTATTGCCCCATAGGTTTCTACTTGTCTCTGTATGCAGACTCTGGAATTCTCTCTAGCCCATGTTTTCTTGACTTCCTGTCCTGCTTTATTCCTTGCCCCCCTGAGATTTGGCCCTTACACGATTCCCAAGGGCTGTCCTCCAGCCTCTCTCTAATTGTGATTTTTTTTTTTTTTTTTTTTTTGCTTTTGATCCCTGTGTTCTCAGTCGATCCCGCTTTATTTTAAAATTCACACTCCCTGCAAAGGGAATCTGGTTCTCCTTGTTTATCTTCTCATTCCCTGCTGTAGCTCAAAGGTGACTGGCTAACCTCTGGATGCTATAACAATCAGGGACAAGGTTGTTTGGCAAAAAAAATCAAAGAGACACTCAGATCATACCTTTGCCCAGGTTATGAGCAGGGCAGTTTCTTTCAAAAGTGCCATTCTAAGCCAATTATATCATGAGTGATGTCATACACAGTGAAAGAAATGAAATAAACCTAATTGAAACTAATGAACAATGCCCAGTACAAAAATAGAAACTCCTATGTTTATCAAAAACATGCATAGTTTTTAATAATTACTATTTTAATTCATTTTAGTGGATTTAAAAACATATAGAAAACAAATATGAAAAAAATCCCACACACATTACTGAATGAAGAAACAAAATGAAGGAGATAATCATACTGCTGTATTTCTTAGTAATGTATAATATTTTCATTAGACATTCCATATTCTTTCCCCTAAAAATTATCACTCCTTTCATCCCTATACATTTTCTGACTTACTTTAGGTACAATGCAGCAGAACTGAAATATCTTGAGCATTATAAAACTGCATTCAAGATGGCATAGTTATTCTTTTTAAATTCATTTTTAATGATTGCTCTATCATTGAATATGATTTAATTTTATCTAAGGGCTGACATATAACAGAATAAATCTCCAATTTCAAGATGGTAAAATGGGATTACATAATTGAGAAGAATTATATAATTGAGAAGAATTTCATAAACAGTTTAGATTAAACAGAAATTTCATTAAGGAAAGGACAGTGGTATCACAAGCACGAATAGTAGAAATTTAATTATGCAGAAAAAGCTGTTGATTGCGTCCCCCAACAACTATTCTTCTCTTCCACCTTAGTAATAGTACTGTAATATTTAGCTTTTTAGCTAGCACATGCCACCACACATTAAAAAAAAAAAAAATCTGCCAGTGCCCCTTGCATCTAGATACTACCAGATGGCCTCAATTTGAGCCAATGAGATATCAGCAGAAATGTGTGAGACATGTGGGAAGTCTTCTGTAAAAGAGATTCACCCATTGTCCTTCCTTTCTGCTTCCAGTTACCTGGAATGAAGGAATCCAGTCTAGAGTTCAAATAACCTTCTAGGATCTGTGGTGAACTTGAGAATGGAGCCATATGCCAGGATGTTGCAGCAGGTCTCTGAGCACACAGGGAAGCAATCCAGAAACTTAAGACCACCCACCTCCAGACCTAATTTATATGCCGATAAATAAACCTCGGTATCTTTTAAGTGATTGTTATTTTGTGTTTTTCTATTACATGCATCTGAATCTAATCCTTACTGATAGATTATTACTAACATTAAAGTCATGTCCTTATTTTAACTCACATGGGCATTTTTCCCCAAAATCGTAAGTGTAAAACTTCTATTGGTGTCTTTACAAAAGGGTTATTTTAAAAAAAGGTCAAGCATATGCTTCATAATACAAATATATTTAGACTGCCAATAGCATCTTTATATAAAAAGGTCAGTTAAAACATATTTCTGATGCCAATACATCTTAATATTATTTCCAAAAGGAAAATCATAATTATGATGCCTATACTTCCATAAACTATATGTAATCTCTAAGTAATAAACATATATCTTAATAATTTTTCTAAACTTTAAAGGGATCTGCTGAAAATTATCTTTCCCTTTTCTCTCATTGTTGAAATTCTGCTTTAGTAACTCCACTGTTATTGAAACTAATAAATCTAAAATGCATTAAAAATACTAATAATTGTTGTATATTTACCTTTAAGGAGGTGACACATGGGATGACTCTAACTGCAATTTTTGAATTTGTTTTATTCACTTAACATGACAACAGCTTTATTAGCCATGACATTAAATATCTATCATTAGGTATTATTAAGTTTGTTTAATGCTTTACCAAAATACAGCATGGTAACAAGTTAATAAATCCATGTCTGCATCAATTATGCCTTTGGAAAATTGGGGAGTGTAATTTTGAGTCCAAAAGTATGAGTATTTTTAATATTTTTGATGAATATTTTCAAATTATTCTCTTTGAAAAGTGTATTATTTTAGTCTCCTTCACTGAGACTAGATTGATCATTTTTTTTTTATTTTATGGACAATACTTTTGATTCAATTTGCATTCATTTGATTAATATATTTCTCTTGGTTTTTAATATGAGAGAGGTAGACTTTTCCTAGAAACACTTACCTCAGAAAGCATATATCTGTCAAGGCAGGGATGGTGTCATTGGTTTTAGTCTGCTTCAGAAACTTACATTCTATTGATAAGTGACAGACCATCAGCAACATCAAAGTGACATATCTGCAAGTCTATCACTCTGATCTACATCCTCTTATTTTGTCATCCAATAGAAAGCGGCTAGCAGAATGTAATGATTAATATACTATTTCACCATTTTCCTCACTTGAAGAGCATCACTGAACACGGCATATGTGGGACATCCTGACTTTTGCTCACTGATTAGTGTTGAGGTTTCATGGTTCCTACCAAAAAAAAATTAACTACTTGAGAATGTCATTTATCTAGTTCATAGAGACTGGAGGAGACAGCAATGATAAATTTTCACATTAAAAAAAATAGTGATATGAACATAATACTGTTATAATACAAGTATGTAACAATTTTGACAATAGATCATTGCTCAGTATTATATTATTACTTCATGCCATGTTACCTCACTTAATTTCTTAGTTCTTTATGAAGTAAAGTTTTAATCTCTACATTTATATTGCTCTGAGAGCTTTATCAATGTTTTCCTGGTCACAGAGCTAATTAGCCCCAGTGGTAAGTTGGTTGAATGCTCAATATCCATTTCTTCCTATCCACTTCATTATTGACCCTTGGTGTCATTTGAGGTGTCTACTTCTGCCACATACAGCCACATGCACCAAGAACAGCAGTGCACATGCCAAGCTCCAGAAAGTAAATCCTCATGAGGATCAGCCATGTGGTATTGCCCTGGTGACTGCTCCTGATCAAGGATTAGAACCATTATATAAGCTGGTCCAACAGGATCAAAGGAGAAAGTTTCATGTTTGGGGAAGAGGTCTGCTTTTATGGACTCCTGCATGTAAAGGAAACTGTCCAAATTGTCACTCACATCTATCTTGTAAACATGAGAACAGGAATAAATCTGATGCTAGACAGAATATAGAAGAAAGTTCTGGATTTCTCCACATTGTTGAGTCATTGATCTGATTGTGTCAAGATAATTAAGTGAAATACACATTTTCTTATTTTTTAAAAAAACAGTTTGAATCAGGTTTTCGATTACTTGTAGCTCAAATCATCCAATTTATTCCTTTGGCCTACCAGCGCATCAACCATCTTCCTTCAACTGTCCTATCCTTCCAGAAAGTAGGGCTAGGGAAAATCCCATTTGGGTAGACATAGGATTTAAGGGTAGCAAATAGTTTAATGATTCAAACTGGAAACCCTGTCAATTAAGACAAAGTTGTTCAGTGGAGAAAATTTAACCTTGATTAAATTTTAAAAAAATGAAACATAAGAAAAAGACTTTGGCTTGTAGAATAAGGAGAGCGAAAAAAATCACAACCAATGGTGTGTTACAGGAGATGTCTAAGCAGCATATTAAAAAAGGCCAAAGAAGACAACAGAGAGGATAGCAATAGATTCTCAAAAGCAAATCAAAATATTAATCTGACTTCCTAAACGAACGCTCCCAAACCACTAAGACTTAGTTAAAAATTAATCCTGATTGGAAAATGTAGGTGGGAAGTAGAATTCATAATGGATTTCTAGCCTATGATAGTCTGCCACCAAAGTAATCAGGTTTGCTACTTGCGTTTGTGTTTGTGAGTGTATGTGTTTATAGTAAGTTGCATGAATCAAATACCTTCAATGTTGTTTGGTGTAACTCTCGTCTCTTAAACTAGTATCTCTGACATACAAGTTTGGAAAAGAACACACTCAGTAAAAAACACAGAATGCTTTCTATATGATACTGTATTACTAATGTTTTTCCAAAGTGAGGACTGTTAAAATGTGAAAGTTAAGAAAATGTTAAATTTGTAATTGCTGCTTTATTTTAGTTTTTATTTTTTTCATATTTATTTATTTACTTTTGTGAGAGAGAGAGAGAGGAAGGGAGAAGCCAACAGAGGGAAAGAGAGAATCCCAAGCAGGCATGGGGCTCACTCTCACAAACTGTGAGATCATGACGTGAGCTGAAATTAAGAGTCACACACTTAGCTGACTGAGTCACCCAGGTGCCCCTACTTTAGTTATTTAAAAAAAAATTTTTTAACGTTTATTTATTTTTGAGACAGAGAGAGACAGAGCATGAACGGGGGAGGGTCAGAGAGAGGGAGACACAGAATCTGAAACAGGCTCCAGGCTCCGAGCTGTCAGCACAGAGCCTGACGCGGGGCTCAAACTCACGGACCACGAGATCTTGACCTGAGCCGAAGTCGGCCGCCCAACCGACTGAGCCACCCAGGCGCCCCATACTTTAGTTATTTTAAATAATGCTTTTGAATTGTAACCCAGTGATTTTCAAACGTATCTAGCCTTTAGAATCCCCTGGTGAGAATTTTTTCCCCAAACAATTAAAGACCCGGTGCTATTAAGTCCTTACTGTCAAGGAGAATATACACCTTCTATATTACCAATGGACCATATTAAAGTCTTTGATAGGAAAGTATGTTGAGGAAATTAACTCACTTTTTACAAAGAGGAATTCTTCAAAATTTAAAGATATAGACCTTGGAAATGAAAAATCTTGTTTTTGCATCTTTTTTGGTTTTGTTTTTATCATTTCATCTCATGTTCAAAGCGGTCAGGGAGATGGCATGGGCACAAGACACCGGGACTTGGTTTAAATCCCTGTTTACCATGTTACTGTTTGACAACCTTGAGTAAATTATATGCTTTGACTGTTGCCTTCATCATCTGTAATTATAGTAATAATAATAATAATAATAATAATAATAAAATAATATATATGTCATAGGAATGTGACTGTTACGTTGAATGGCACTTGTAAAGGCATTTAATAATGCCTGGCACATTTAGCATACCCCTGTTGTTCTAATATTAAGTGTTGGAATTGCTTGCTGGCCCACAGACTTCCCACTCTGAATTTCAGGGTGAAATTTCAGTCTATTATCTCCCAGGGTACACAAAGAAACAGTATTTGTTTCTCCCTAGGCTTCAGGTCAATATCTTAAAGGCTCTAAGGAAAAATCAAAACAAAATAAAGCAATAAACATCCCAGCAAATTAAACTCATCCTACTATATTCTCCCTGTTAATCTTCCTTCTTTCCTGGCAACAGAGGATACAGAGTTTTATCGAGATAAAAGTTCCACTCTGACTAGCACATCCAGAATTCCCTTGGTTCTTTACAAATCCACTGGGCTTTAAAAATTGCTCCCCTCTTCAGGGTGCCTGGGTGTCTCAGTGGGTCGAGAGTCAGACTTCAGCTTAGGTCATGATCTTGCTGTTGGTGGGTTCGAGCTCTGCTTCAGGCTCTGTGCTGACAGCTCAGAGCCTGGAGCCTGCCTCAGATTCTGTGTCTCCTTCTCTCTCTGCCCCTCCCCTGCTCCTTCTCTTCCTCTCTCTCTCTCTCTCCCTTGCCCTCTCTCTCTCTCTCAAAAATATAAACATTAAAAAAATGGGTCTGCTCTTCTTCCTCTCCTGGCCTTCCCCAAAAAGACTCAGCAATTGCAACACTCAAGCAACAGTTACAACAAACATCTCCATTTATGAGTGCTTTCCATGTGTCAAGGGTCTGAAGTGAGACATTTATAGATGCTGTCCAATTTGGTTCTTATAAAGTCCCTTTGGATTATGGGTAATTCAGACCCTGAGGAACTTGCTCAAATTCAGTTGGGTGACATCTGGCAAAGCTGAGATGTGTGTAAATGTCTATCTGACTCGGTAGTCCAGACTCTTAACCAGCACTCTTCCATCTCGAGGCAATCTTGTAGGTGGCTTACAGCTCCTATTAGCCAGGCCATTAACATTGGAAGAATTTCTATTTCAACCAGTGCCTGCTGTTCTAGGCATAATGAATGTTTCTTTCCTTGGCAATTGGGTAAACTTAAATTTTCACCTTTAACTTATCAAAATAATCTCCATATAGTAAGGCATTCATTTATCCACAGTGATTTCTTTTTTTTCGGTTAGGAAGTTTTTAATTGTGAACCTAGTGTTGACTGACAGAGCAACTGAAGCTACTTCCAGACTCCAAAATGGATTACATATGTCTTCCTGGCTCAATATCCTCTATTAGTAAAGCAAAATTTAAGACTGCAACTTCCGCTGGCCCTGTTTCCCTCTTTCTTGTTTTATTGGTCTTGCTAACAGTTACCATGTTACAATATACCCTATAATTTGTTTGCTTCTTTTGTTTATTGTCTGGCCCTCCTTCATAAAATGCAAGCTCCATGAAGACAGAATTTTTGTCAGTGTTGTTTGCTGCTATATCCTCCATGTTTAGAATAATATCTAACATATAATATGTGTTTAGCAAATATTTGCTAAATTATTGTTAAAAAAGTGAACAATAGACAGATATGTCTATTCTTGGTAGAAGATTCTGTTAATTTTGAGTAATGCTAAAGTCTGCAATACTTTATCAAACAAGATTATTTCCAGAAAACCTATTTTGTAGTAGAATAGCTGGATTATGGGGCATTTACTAGGTAATGCTAACCTATAGTTAAAGTGGATCTTCCAATTTTTGTTTCCAAGATGAATAAGGATTTCACAGAAGCCGCATGCAGACCACTTGGTATTGTAAGACTTTAATTTTTTTTTCAACCTGAGAGGTGTGAAATGGTATTTCACTATAATTTTACTAGCATTTCCCTCATAATTAACAAGATGAGACATCATTTCATACAACTGTAATTCTTTCTTTCCTGTAAAATTACTTTGCCAATTATTTCCCAATGGATTATTGTTTTTGTTCTTATTGATTCATAAGAGTTCATTATATACTTTGCACAGTAATCGTTCATAGATTTCACAGACTAAATAAGTGGAAAATATGTTCCAGTTAATGGTTTAACTTTTCTTTCATGTCTGGTAACTTCACATAAAGTTTCTTATTAATTGTATTTGAACATATTAGCCTTTTTCCTCACGGTATATAATTTTTTGTATATTTTAAAAGAGGCTCTGGTACTGCAGAGATATATTTCTATATTGACTTCTACAAGTTAACTAGTTTTTCCTTACATACTTTGTTCTTCAATGCATCTGGGGTTGATTTTTGGGTATGGTGTGAGACAGGAGCCTATTTAATGTTTTTATTCAAATGAATAACCAACTCTCCCATCAATATCTATTGAAAATTCTATCCTTAACCAAATGATATGCAATGCCACCTCTCTTATATATCAAATATCACTATTTCCTTTTCGACTGCCCCATCTCATATATAGTTTTAAACAATATTCCTCCATTTGGCCAGAAATCCATCACCCTGTTTTTAATCTGTGAAACTTTATACAGGATTCAAGAAGAAATCTCATGTCATACAGGAATCTAACCACCTAAGCTGTTTTTAAAATTGTATTTTATCTACACCAGTCAATGTAAGTTCTCTGTGGGAGTTACATTTCAATAAATAATCAATCAAACACAATGTAGGAAAGTTAATGCTCAAATGTGAGACAATTTCTAAACAGGCAATTTACTATCACTATGCAAATTTTCTAGCTCTGAGCCTGTAGCAAGGCAGACCCTATTGTGTAAGGTTAGCTATCATCTTTCACCACGCAGTGGATTTATTGCCAGAGTAGGTGGAGTGACTTCACTTTCTATTGTAGCTCTGTTAATCTGCAATACTGCGAGAGCAAGGCTTTGCACATTAACACATCAGGGAATTAATACATTTTAAATAAATACAGCAAAATCAAGGTTGGTGAGTCAGAGCACACAGAGAATTTAATGTTTGACAATTATTTTATGTTTTGAATTTGTGAAGTAGTCAGTATAGTATAACTTGGGCAGTGTTTTACAAAAATAATTAAGTGTATGTTTAAAAGAGAGCTCTTTACAAGGCTATGCTGGAAAACGCTTCAGTGAAATAAATTTAGGCTCTTGGCACTGTTCAAATGACTAACTCTGCAGGACTGTAAAGATTTTGAGATTTACATGTAATGCATACAATAACATTTTGTTGTAACAGCTTTCTAAACATATATAAACCACACTATCTTTACTCTTGTCCTATCATGTGAACTTTCCTACAATATAAGTATTATAGTGTATCAATTACCACCCAAATATATCGAATTATGTCCCCAAATCTTTGTTGACCCAAAGTCAATACATACTTATTCTAAGACTCTTAAAGACCTGGGTTATGAATTTTACAATGGAAATCAATAATTTCCTATTTACAATGCTTACTTTGCTACACCAGAGCACTTTGCAAATTTCACTTCACAAAACTCCAATGGTCTATAAAAGGCATATTCATGTGGTTTTATGTAATACAGCCATTGAAAATATTTTTCTTCTTGGTCAGTTTATCACCTTCAGGATTTATTCCAGGGTCATGAAGAATGCCAAAGTAGTAGGAAACTGACTATATTAATATATACAGCTGGGGATAAACTATTACAAGGATGTGCCACTTAAAATTATGTGAACATGAGCTTTTATTAAATATTAACACATGTATACATATTAATTCTATACAGTTAGGAGAAAATAGAGTATATACATGTGGCTTATTATAAAACCAAAGTCTGTGATAATTTGTTGCATTACTATATGTTACCTTTGAAAATGTCTAATCGCTAAATTGACTCTATGTGCATATATATATATAAATATATATATATATACCCATACACACATACATATATGTCATGTATATATGCCTATGAGTGCATACATAGGTCACACATGTGTCGTATACATGTCATAGATATGTTGCATATATTATGTATAAGATATTTGCTACATACAACATTCATAAATATGTATAGACTTAATTTTGTGATTAGAATTTTTTTCAATAATATATTTGTGGATTTTGCACTTAAGGGTAGAATGACAAAGCAAATCAAACACTAAACAAGAATATTCAGAATAGTTACATAGGGTATATTGGTATCTAAAATATTAAATAGAATCACTGAAATAATTTAAAAATAATTTCAACAGTGAATCAAAGAATGAGTAATATTTTCCCCTTGGTTGGTTGGATTCCATTATTATGGAGGATCTTTCGTGAAACAAAACAAATACAAAAAGATTAAAATTGCCATTTGCTACCAAATTAACAATCTCACAATATTGCATATGTAATATATAAAAAATAGACAACATAGTAGCTTAAAATGCATTGTCATATGACAGTCAGAAGACCTGAAATCTGGCTCTACATTTAATCTGTCAACATCTATCATATACCAGTTCTCATCTTCAGAGAACTTGGACTCTACTGATTTACTGTTAATTAACCATGATTGTATTCATGCTTCAAGTCTACAGTGATATATATTTACCTATAATCTTTCATCAAATATTAGATTTACTGCAAGAGTGGGTGTAGTGAATTAAGATAAGAATAGTATAGCTAGAAAATAATTTAATGCTACTCTAGATGAATCATTGATTTCGAAGGTGAGGAAAAGTAGGGCCCAAGATGTAATTAATTTTAAATATCACTACTACATTGAATCTAGTGATAACATACACTCATATTATCACTGCACTGAAATATATCTAAACAACCCTCATGTTGTCTTTCAACATTTGTAATGTTCTTATTTATTTATTAGTAGTGCCAAAACACTTAATTGGAGTATTATGAAATGAGTTATTGTTCTGTCAAATTTATCTCTCTTTGTAGAAAAATATATGATCACATCGTTTAAAATCCAAGGGAAGAAAAAGAGGGTATAAGGACTTGGCTATTAGAACCTAATTTCTTTCAGAAAGAATTGTGTTGAAAACACAACATCTGTTGTACTTGATTATTGAAGCTTTATTTTCATTGGCTTCCCCAAAAAATGCTGCTACATTCAAGCAAGTAGATTAAATGTTATTAGCTTTAATACCTTTTAAAACAAGTAATCTGTTGAAGTGATAATGGAATTTAAAGTAAGTACATTCATTAAATTGGTTTTTACACTATTGTGGTTTGCCTGTTGGCCACATGAATCTCTAAACCTGACATTGCTAATTACAATTATAATAAACGGTATATGTATACATGATTAACTTCACCCTACACTTAAAGCAGACATAGAGGTAATTGAAGAACTCTACTGTCATATATAATTCTAAAAAAGAAAAACTGTGTTTGCTATTTTATTTGTCTTACAAATAAGAAATAGAGGTTATTCACATAAATGCACGAACCCATTATAATCAGAAATTTAGACTGCAACAATTACTTGCTAACTTACTATTGGATGAAAGGTAATGAGACTCATTGGGAAGGGAGGGAAGGAGGAGGGAAGGAAGGAAGGAAAGAAGGAAGGAAGGAAGGTTACTGGAGAACATCCAAGAGCAATCTTCCCATACTAATACACCCCAATTTAGATTTTCAGTTACTTAGGCTTGAAGAATTGGCTCCACTGTTATACATGGCTAGAGGCATAGTGTCAATACTTCTTTTTGTGTCAAGACACCTGTCTTTTTACTTCAGTGCCAGAAGGGTTTAGCATCTTGTCACCGAAGCAACACAGCCTGCACATTTATAGGTGTCACTCACTCTACCATCTGTTCCTTAGGATAACAGCCACCATTATCACCCAGCCTCCACCTGAGGCTTTAACAATCTCTGTGGATTAAAGTTCAGATCTACAAGGAAGAATGGTTAGCAGTAATGTTGCCATTCAACTTTGTTTGACCTTAACTCTACTGCTGTCAATACTGTATTGCAGCCTGCTAACTTGCGTTTTCATCCTGTATGTATATTGTACTGTGAAGTTCTTGATTAAGCAATGAAACCATATAAAAGCCTTTGCACTGTTATTAGCATTTTTGGTCTTTTTTTCTGCTTTTACTTTATCAAAACACTCAAGGCTAGATCTATAGTATTTTAATAAATGTATTTAAAGTGAATGAACCCTAATGAAATTTCAGTTCTAGGGTCACTAATCAGATAGTTTCATAAATGGAATTAAATACACACACACACACACACACACACACACACACACACACACACACAGACTGAAATAAGAAAAAAGGATGGTATTGTGTTGAAAGCTAACCAACACATGATAATCAAGTTCTGAAGGACTTATTTAATATGACATCAATTATTTTTCCTTTGTAGTCTAAAATAAATAACATTGTGTACTTATAGCCTACACTTTCATAAAAGGTACCACCTGACAATTTATAAATATCTTTAACCAAACAATTCTAGTCAATATATAACTGGAGGAAAATATTGCAATGTGATATTTTCCCATTCTTAATTTACTCTCCTTCTTTACTGGTGAAATGAAATGTTTCCACATTAGAAGTGTTTTTTTTATGCCCCCTGTATTTTAATGGCTGTCATTATTTTTATAAAAGGTACTCTTCCACATTCAAATGATAGGGAAAAGGAAGTGGGCTCTGTTTATTCATTACCGATCAAGCTAATAAAAATGTTTTGCAAAGATGGTAAAACATGATAATGCTGTCAATTTAAAGAAGTTCATTACGAGGAGGAACGTTTGTGCTCATTTTATTCTACAACTGAACTTTTACTGTGGCTATAAAACAGCATCCCTTTGTTACTACAAACAGTGAAGTCTGCTATATCCTCTTGCTCTCCCCACCAATTTGTTCATGTGTGTGCTCACTGCTTTTAGAAGGATTCAGCTCCTCTCTCCTCTGGGAAGCAGTAACTGTTGCCCAGTAATGCTCTAGGATGGCTGTCTGCAAACTCACTCCCCCATTTTATACAGGCAATATTAGCAGGTTAATCAGTGACTTACTCTATGAAACAAATAGTTTAGGGTTTCACTGCACTATATTCCTATGACAATCAGTGTGATCTTTGGGAGCATTTTTGGAGACCGGTTACCACTAGCCGTTGGCTTATGGGGAACTGGTGGCTTTCATCTGAAGTTGTGTTGTGACTACACCTGATCCATTTAAATATGTGTGAAGGAAGCTCATTTCTTTAGCCAGTTCACACTTACAATAGAATGATGGTATTTCTGTAATGTGCACAGAAACTGAAGAAGAATAATGTTGCAGCCCCTTGTATGCAAAACATGTGAGCCTACCAAGGAACAACATGATAATGTCAATGTAACGTTCTCATTATTGCAGTGGTATCGCTTGTAACTAATTTCTTCAATTAGTGACAATCACTTAAGAGGAACCCAAGTCTACTACAGATAGTGGCAACTTCCTCAAACAATTCTGCTTCTCTAGTTTGAAAAAGAAATTAAGTACAACTGTTTTTTAGTTCTGGATGATATTGATATAAGGCAAATATAACTCAGTGATCCCAATAGGAAGTATATATACATAATAAACTGAACAAATGAAAAAAATAGCATTATTCAGAATATAGTTTTGTTCTAGAGAATTAATTCACTCAACAAATATTTATTGAGCTTCTTCCACACATTGTTTATAAAAAATGATGAATAAAATAGCTCCTGCCTTCAAGAAAGACAATGTCTAGGGAGATAGACATGTAGATACATAATCATACTATATTTGCATTATTGATATAGTAAGTGCCAATCAAAGTGCATTAATGTTCACGAAGATAATAATTAGCACAGTAGGAGAAGTAGGAGAATGTTAGACAAAGTCATAAAGAAAAGGAAAAGTTTCATTTTTGACTTTAAAATATGGGTAGTGGGGAAGAAATTTCTGTGCAAAGAAAATAAAAGGTGCAAAGACATAAAGCAAAGAAATAATATGGCTCAGTAAAGTAAATTTCAAGAAATTTGATATGACTAATTCATACATTGAGACAGAACAACCGAGGGATGTAAACAAAGAAACAATGGAAGGTGTTGTTCTATGCTATGTAAAGTAATTAAGACTCTATTAAGGCAAGGGTTACAGGGATCTGTTGATTGGGAGTTTACTCTCAAAATAAGCACTGCTTTAATTTTTCTAGTGCTTTAGGCCATTGTCTTGTATTGGTTTAAAGACATCCAACCTACCCATATTTGGATTTCTTGGGGAAAGTGAGATAAGGAATCATTAAAAATTCAAGATGACAATGATATGTTTTATTTAAAATTATTTAACCTGTAATCCAAATGTGCGTAGGTTTCTAAGTAGAATTTACCACTTTGCCATACTGACATGGCTCTCTGAATTGTAAGAGTTAATCTCTGGCTGCTTAAAGTTTATTAAAGAATAAAGTTACTGCAGAATATAAAATATTAATCTAGTATATGGAATATTCCATATAAATCCTAACTTTCAAAAATAATTGTGCACAAATGGTAAATGAAGACATCACCAAGTCAGTACATATGTTACAGTGCATAAAACACATATGATTATTTCTTACAAAATAACTTAACATTGAACCTTCTCCATATGACATGTCTTTCTTTTGTATATAATTCCCCCACATAAATGATTGTATTTAAAGAGTATACACATTAAAATAGATACAAAATGTTTTTTTTTTAATAAGGGGTATCATCATATACATATAAGAACAGGAGATTATAACTCTCAGCAGTCATTAATCCCTTTTCCAGTTTATCTGGAATCTTTCTCTTTAGACTAATCTACCAATCATGTGTCTGGTTACAATGTGGTGTTCTCAGCCCATACACACAGAGAGCATTCAATGTTTTATTTTCTTTCATTTTGTGTATGCAATAAAAGGAAGGAGGAAAAGAGAAAGGAGGAAAGAAAGAATAAGAAGGAGAAAGAGGAAAATAAGGAGAAAGAAGGAAGTCATTCTTGAGAATCAGTCTTTTTTTCTTATTTTTCCACATGCTAATACTAAATTAGATATTCACTAAATTCTTTATTAACACAAATACCATTCTGCAAAATGTATGACTGTCTCCTCAAAATGTGTTCTAAATATGACTTATCATAATATCCTATTGACTTTTGAATACTAAATATCCTAAAGGATTTCGTTTAATAATTAAAACTATCACCTTTTCCTGGTCAGTGAATCTCTAGAACCAAATGCTCCTTTAGGAGAGTCTCTACATATCTTCTCTGCCCTTCATCTTCCTTTCTCCTTTGGAGTTATAAGCATTTCTATTAGCAGGCATAAGTGTCCACTGACATTGGATGTAGACAAAAGAGTAATATCACAGAGAAAAGACTCCAGTTACCCCATCAAAATTAGAAAGGGAAATGTTGGTTCCCTCTGCATTTGATAAAGGTAGACATATTTGAAATGATCTTTTGGCAATAGAGGCAGTCATTCTGAAGGGGAGTTTTGCCTAATGGAAACCTGTTGGTCAGATGCTCAACAGGACACTCAGACTTCAGGGCTGCTTCATTCATTTATTCATTCATTCAATCAACTTCCTAAGAGGAAACAGTCTTAGACCCATAATATTTTCTTCCCAAAGAAGGTGCTTTCAATCAGAAATCACTGGTGCAGTGTAAAGATGCAAAAGGGGCTCCAAATTATTTGAATCATTTTGCTATTTGATCTTTATTCCACTCCTTTTTTTTGAAGAGAATATTTTACCATGATATATCTTATACATTTCACAACCAAATTTTACCACATACTTTAAACTCCTTCTTATCTTTAATCGCTGGATTTACATCCACATTTTGCCCTTTTCTAAGCTGGATAGCATAGGAGTTGGTTTATATAATCAAATGGTCAAAAGTAGGCACCATGACTAAATAAACACAGGTAGTCAGCTTACTGTGAAGAGCCTCCCATCACACACATTATGCCAAGGCTATGTGGTTTGCAAAGTGGAGACACTGCACTATAAAAATCACTTTAGAAATTTTCCTGCATTTCAAAGCAAAACTACAATGAGATATCACCTCATATCTGTTAGA
Source organism: Acinonyx jubatus (assembly GCF_027475565.1). Taxonomy (NCBI): domain Eukaryota; kingdom Metazoa; phylum Chordata; class Mammalia; order Carnivora; family Felidae; genus Acinonyx; species Acinonyx jubatus. The sequence goes on from NC_069380.1 coordinate 41,449,508, forward strand.
ATAACTATTACCAAAAAGATATGTGGTAACAAATGCTGGTGAGGATGTGGAGGAAAGGGAACACTTATACACTGTTGGTAGGAATGTAAATTGGTGTGGTCACTATGGAAAACAGTATGGAAATCCCTCAAAAATTGAAAAATAGAACTACTCTATTATCTAGCAATCTCCTCAGGATATACCCAAAGAAGTTCAAATCAGGATCTCAAAGAGCTACCTGCACCACCATATTCATTGCAACATTATTTATGATAACCAACACATGGAAACAACCTGTCAATGAAGGAGTGAATAAAGAAAATGTGATTATTTATACAGGGAGATAGAATAATATAATTTAGATATATAAATTATATATATTTATATAGAAGTAATATATCTGGATTATAGAATATGTAATATATATTATATATAAATATATAGTATATAAATAATATATGATTATAATGTAATATATTATATTTATAGATAAAACTCAGCCTTAAAAAGAAAAGGAAATCTTGTCCAGTTGCAACAACATGAATGAACCTGGAGGACATTATGTTAAGTGACATAAGTCAGACACAGAAAGCCAAATACTTTATGATCTTACTTATATGTGGAATCTAAAACATTCAAAATCATAGAAACAGAGTAGATTGGTGGTTGCCAGGGGCTAGGAGGTGGGGAAAATATATGTATGAATGTATATCATTACATTATACACTTTAAATATATTATAACTCTATTTTTCTGTTATACCTCAATAACACTGGCAGGGAAACAATCTATTGCTTTGGAATATTATCACCATTAACTTATAACCCTGATGAGTCACCTATGAACATATGATTGACTTTACTAGCAACGTGGTCAATATGTAATAAAATTATTTTCCTTAATGTATAGCAATATTCAGTAATTATAAACTAAGAAATATAAACACCAGTATTTATTTCATTTATAATTTATTATTAGGGAATAAAGAATTACTACATATTGTCTGCTCCTATATTCCCTTTAATACAACCACTGATTTATAAGGAATAATCAGTGATTTTAAATTATCTTTCCTCATAACTTTCATTAAAACCCTACCTTTTTGGGGCACCTGGGTGGCTCAGTCAATTAAACATCCGACTTTGGCTCAGATCATGATCTCACTGTTGTAGGTTCAAGCCCCATGTCAGGCTCTGTGCTGATAGCTCGGAACCTGGAGACTGCTTCAGATTCTGTGTCTCCCTCTCTCTGCCCCTCCTCCGCTCATGCTCTGTCTCTCTCTCTCTCAAAAATAAACATTAAAAAATAAAATAAATAAAACCATATCTTCTCTTTTTTTTTTAAGTTTATTATTTACTTATATTGAGAGAAAGCACACAAGAAGGGGAAGGAGAGAGAGGGAGAGACAGAGAATCCCAAGCAGACTCGTTCTGTCAGTGCAGAGCTCAATGAGGGGCTCAAACCCACAAGATCATCACCTGAGCTGAAGTCAAGAGTCAGACGCTTAACCGACTGAGCCCCCCTAACCCCCCAAAGCCTACCTTCTTTTAAATGTCAATTCACAATATCAGAAACTAGGTAAAAAAAATGGAGTATTTTAAGAGTCTGCCTGAAATTTGGACATTTAGCAGTCTGGGTGACAGCTTTAAAACTCCCACCCATCAGAAAGTTTTGTTGGCTCAGCCATTTAAATATTTCCTGAATCTGACCATGTCCCACCACTTCTATACCATCTAGGCCCTAGTCATCTGGATTGGTACAAAAACTTTTGACTTACCTGGTTGCTTCCCAACTTGCTGTCTTATAATCTGTTTCCTATACAGAAACCAGAGTCATTATTTAAAATAATAATCCAGGGGCATCCAGGTGGCTCAGTCGATTGAGCACCCAACTCTTGCTTTCAGCTCAGGTCACGATCCCAGGGTCATGGGATAGAGCCCTGTGTTGGGCTCCGTGTTAAGCTGAGTGTGGAGCCTGCTTAAGATTCATTCTCTCTCTCTCTTTCTCTCTCTCTCTCTCTCTGTCTTCCTCTGCCCCTCCCTCCCACTCTCTCTTTCTTTCTCTCTCTATAACAAACAACAAAAATAACAATAAAAAATAAAATCATAATCCATAGCACTTGATTTCCTTCCTTAAAAATCTCCATTGGTTTCTTATCATATTTAGAATTAAATCCCAAGTGTTTTCCATGGCCACTGAGTTAAGTTGCAGTCTAGCAGTTGCAGTCTGAGAATTTATAGTACACTCACTTCAACCCTTTGATCTCTTCCTCCATAAAACCAATCTCTTTTCTCCCCCTAGGGTCTATTCCTTCTTCTTGAAGTACTTTCCTTCATATTGTTGAATTCATCCTCACTTCATTCGTTGAAATCTTTGTTCAACTAAGCAATTCCTAACTACTCAAACTACAACTTAACGTTATCAACCCCCACTGTCAATCACCTTGTACTACTTTGTTTTCTTACCACTTCCTGAGAGTATATTATGCATATATTTGTTTATTTATCATGTATCTCCAACATCTTCATACAAGCACCCAGAGCACAAAGTTTGTTTGTTTTACTGAACAACAAATCTTCAGTACCTAAATAGGACAGCTTGGAGATGCATTTCAAATGAATAAATGAAAAGTACTTTGCTAATCTAAAAATGTTGAGACAAGGTTTTAGTCAGCAAAATGCATCACTTGCATATTAATTTTGATTAACTTTCTTGGTATATTTTAATCTAACCAGAAAATGTTGGTAGAAATTAAACTCTGAGGGGTGTCTAGATGGCTCAGTCGGTTGAGCATCTGACTCAGAGGACTCAGGTAACTCAGGGGACTCAGGTGACTTTGGCTCAGGTCATGATATCGCAGTTCATGAGTTTGAGCCCTGCTTCAGGCTCTTCTCTGACACTGTGGAGGCTGCTAGGGATTTTCTCTCTGTCTCTCTGTCTCTCCCTCTGCTCCTCCCCCATGTGCTTGCACATGCTCTCTCTCTCTCTCAAAAATAAATAAAATTTCTTTTAAAACTTACAAAAAGAAATTAAACTTTGATTTTAAATCACAAGGCACATCAAATTGCTCTTTATGCAAACATATTTAACAACCTCTCTATTCTCCATTTCCCATATTTAAAATGGTGATAATAATGATATGTACTTTCCACGGTTGTTGTGAAAATTAAATGAACTAATATATGTCAAGCACTTAGAATGGTATCTGGTACTTTATAAGCACTCAATAAATGTTGACTCTTATTATTACCATTACTATTTAGTTCAGTTCAAACCAAAATGATGTGATTCCTATTTCACAGCAAATGTATCCTTCCTAATTCAAAATGTGTAGCCTGAAAGCCCTAGGAGGCCAAAGCAAGTCGAAATGTATCCCCAGCATCTCATAAGTTGCCTGGAAAAAAATAGATATTAACAAATTCTATTTGACTAAATTAATGAACATGATTAAAAATAAACCTGATTTTTCAGGGGTAAGAAGGTTAACCAATAACATTAGTTTTCTTTTGAATAATGAGGGCTTTTTGCACAGATAGTGTGTTTATCTAAAACTATGTATAAATAAGTAGTAACCAGAGGAAAACATAGTGACCTTAAATTTCCATTTTTGTGTGTGTTCTAGGACAAAAGTATAGACATTGCCAAGGTCACAGAATCAAATGCTCATCGGGGCTGATTAATAAAATTATACTTACCGATATTTTCACTGTAACAAATTTCCATCTTAAAGCTAAATGAAGTTTACGTATTGCTGCAGGCATTGTGCAAATTAGAACTTCATTGAATATTAATGAATTACTCTTTGTGGCCAATTGTTATGCAAATTACAAGAGTGTCAGAATTTATCATTTTATTTGGTTGAGGATTTAGGGAAAAAATGCTTTTAAACATCAAGCAGCTATCTCTACAGACTACTATGTAAGTTCAAGCAAGAAAATGTTATATAATTCTTGAATGTTCAAAATTGCTATGTCAGTTTTTGGTTATTTTATATTTTATATTATATATATGAATTCAATGCATATGTAGTTCAAATTTCAGAAAAGTTAAGATATATTAATGCAAATGGAGACTGGCCTCTGCATTTTAAAATTCTTTTGAACATTTTTTAAAAAATAAAATCTATACAGCCTATTTCTCTACAAATTGTTTAAACTGACTATATTAACTTCAGAAAATGATTTAAATAGCTTATTTCCAAATAATTTATCAGACCCCCAAATTGGGATTTTAAAACATACATCATATATATATGATATATTGAATTCTTAATTTTTATAATGTGTGGACTAAGAGAATTTTTTTTATAAAAGTTTCCAAAGGAAATATAACAAAATGGTAATAACACCTCTAAACCAGTCAACTATGCACAGAATTCATTAATCAGTTTTCTTTTTCCCTTAGAGCTATTTATTATTTGCTTTCATCTGCTTTTAAAAATTAATTTTAGTCAGTATATATCAAAGTTGCCAAAATACAGTTCTAATAACTGATTTAGTCTTAAGTGATCCCAGACACTGTTAAAGAGAAAAATATTCAGCGACGCCTTTTTTTCTTTTCTTTTTTTTTAGACTCCACACCCAGCATGAAGCCCAATGCGGGGTGGACTCATGACCCTGAGATCAAGACAAGAGCTGAGCTCAGATGAAGAGTGGAATGCTTAACTGACTGAGCCACCCAGGTGCCCCCTCAGTGAGCTTCTTAAGAATGCTAAGGCAAACTTTATTCAGGACCATTGTGATAGGCACAGGGCCCACTGCAATGGGATTTTACAATGTGGGTGACAGATTAGGCTCAACTCCAAATCCAGTTTGCAGGAATTTTTAGCCAAGGAGCAGGATGGGGGTCAGTGGATGGAAAATTACTAAGAGGAAAAACATCAGGAGTAATGGGGATTCTGGCTAAACCAATCTAATGGGACAGGCTGGGGTAATGTGACATCACCTGGAAAATGGTGGAGGTTGAGGAACTGGGACAGATATTGAGGGTGATCGGATATCAAGGGTGGAGGTTATAGTTCAACTAAGTTAGCATCATCCTGCTAAAACTGTATTTTTTAAAGAAGTGCACTGATGAGCCTTAGACAAGGCTCAGGAGCCTGACTAAAGTTTGGTTAAGTCAGGAATCTTTGTCAAGACAAAACTTCTCAAAAGGGTGAGTTCCTTTTGAACATACTGCCCCTCCAATATAAAATCCTGTGAAGAGTCTGGCACACACAAGGCTATTTATTCATATAGAATATTTAAAACAATGAAAATGTGAATTAATAACTATTAGGCACAGTTTTTCTCAATAAGGAAAAAATTGACATTATTCACATGTTTTACCTTAGGAATATTTTGAAATCAGAGATGTAATAACTGTCATTATGATAACATATTTTGTATGGCCTACTTCTTAAAGACAATGGAGAACCTCATTCAAATGAAAACTACTGCAGGTACTGTCCATTTCATGTTATTTAATCTCTTATAAAGTATGTCCGGTACCATGAGTTGTTGTAAAGCTTAAAAGTACTTAATTTTTCTCTCATGAGAGTCATTAAACTATAAAAATCCATCCAAATAATAAAAAAAAACTATTAATATATGGTTTGCGAAGTAATTTACTTCTGTAGTATTGCAAAGCAACTGGGACAATCTTAAAATGTATCAATTTCTCACTCTGTCCTTTCATTTCATTATTTTTCAATTATTTCCCACTAAGAGGTGATTTGCTAATTAAACAAGAGTGACAGTGGAGTCACTAGTACTCTAACAGTACTAACAGATTATTATAGGGGACCTTCTCTCTCCCAAATTCAACCAGGTGTTGAACCATCTTTAACTTAGCAGTCAAGTCATAAAGTATGGAAGACATTACTACTTTAAAGATCTATTTCTAGAGTTCAAGTTATTAAAGTGTGCTATACAGTTTTACAAATGGGATCAACTCTGTACATGGTGGAGTCAAGACGGAATTCCTATGAAACAAATGGGTGTAATTAATTATGATGTCAGCCTCTCTAGAGTGGGTATCCTGTCCCTTGAGGTACACAACTCATATGAGCTGTTCTCAGCCCTATGCCATAAAACAAGCACTCTTTTTCTCTTCTTTGCTTTCTATAAACATGCAATCCCTGATGCAATAAATGACTGGAATGAAAAGCTGTCCAAAGCAAGCATGAAGAATGCATTGCTATTGAGGAAACCTATGCAGTAGTAACTACAACGAAAGGTGACATTTAAGAGCTCAATGAAACAAGTGTCCACTCTCAACCACCCCTATTTTCAAATGCTACCATTTCATAATATTCACGATAGCAAAGCCTCAGCGAATCTCCCTACACATTTGATGCCTACTACTGAGTATCCAGTAGGGACCACCTGCCCCCAACCACAGGCTACAGCAGAACTCCTGCAGCACTCTCTGAAATCACAAACCACATGTTCACTGAAGCAATCCCTTTTCTCTGGCAGTCTTCAGTACGAGGCCAGGAGGTTTTTTATTTCATTTTCCCTTCCCTCTTCATTACTCTAGGGTGTTTGGAATTTCATTACAATAATGCCTCCTTTCATATGCATATGGCAGACAGGTTTAGAGACTGCTTTTTGTAAAAACGGGTTGATAATGTTACAGTTAACTTGACCCATGAGAAGGAACTGTCAGCTATATTCTTTTGCCTAGTAAAATATTTTAAACAGTATCTGGAAACATGTGTGGCAACTGTATTGGCTTGCAGAATAATCTACAAAATATGAAGGTGCTTTCCAACTTGCTGAGACAGACATGCTGTTAAGTGATCTGTGTGATTAGTTCAGTGTAATAACCAGTTGTCTCTGGCTCACTGGGTGCCAGGGATAACTCGAACAGCTCAGCCCTGAGCCTGACAGAGACTGCTGAGTGACCACAACATGATTTTGATACAGGCAGCCATTTTCCTGGTTAATATCAATGAAATCCTGCTGTAATAGCAGCATTTGGCCATGTGACTCCACTGTTATCAATCAAGAGCCTGCCTATCTTATTTTCTATATGCATCTAATTCTCCCTTCCTCCCCTCTCCAGTAAGATGTCACACTTTTCTACATTTCATTTTGGACCAACCATTCAATTAAGTCAGCTGTAAAACTGATCTTTGGGTTAAGAACCTTGTCAGTAATTTTTTTTTCCCTAAAGATTAGTAAATATTTTGATCATGAGAATGTATTCCCACAATCACCATACATGTAAAGAACAGAGGAGACTGGTACTTGGCATAACTAAATGCATAGATATATTTTATGATATTTTGCATGATTCCTAAATTGCTGAACTTTTAAGGTAAAATTTAAATTATTTTAGTAAAGGGTCCTGGTTGGGGAGAAGATGAAGATTGTAAAGGGGACATGTCTTCACAAGCACTGCAGCACGATTGTCAGCTGTCTTTTACATCTTCCCATTAGAGGTGCAAGGGAAGAAGTATTAACAAACAAATTAATACCTATAATAAATACATAGAGAGGTGCCTGGGTGGCTCAGACTCTTGATTTTCAGCTTCAGACTCTTGATTTTGGCTCAGGTCATGATCCCAGGATCTTGGGACTGAGTTCTGCGTAGGGCTCTGTGCTAAGCATGGAACCAGCTTAGGTTTCTCTCTCTCTCCCTCTGCCCCTCTCCCCGACTTGTGCTCTCTCTCACTCTAAAATAAAATTAAAGAAAAATAAAAATACACACACACATACATACATACATACATACATACATACATACATAGAAAGCCTCCTTGCCCTATTACTGCTTAGAAGATCTGTTAACTAATTAGAATTATTCTCCTAACAGTCAAGTTAGTTCATAGCCATAGCTCATATACTTCTCCTAAATGAAAATTATTATTGCTTTTTCTAGAAAGTTGGAAATATAATTGATACATCCCAAGTTTGTCCAGGAATGTAGGAGAAAGGGTTATGAAGACCTGAAGTTCAAGTTCAAATCTAGAAAGTTGGTAGGGATTTCTTTCTTTCCTTATTTTTTAAAGTTTATTTATTCTTTTAAAAGACACAGTGTGAGTATGGGAAGGGCAGAGAGACAGAATCCCCTAGCAAGCTCTGCACTGCCAGCACAGAGCCTTACCCGGGGCTTGAAACCACAAAACCTTGGGATCATGACCTGAGTGGAAACCAAGAGTCAGAAGCTTAACCTACTGAGCCACCTAAGAGCCTCAAGGGATTGGTTATACTTCCTTCATAGAATGATAAATTATTTAATTACCCAATTTCACACAGTTTTGAGTGTAAAAGAGGTTGCTGTTAATAATTGCATGAAGATAACCAGCAGGGTCCTAGACAAACTGGGATATATGGTTAACCTACCTCTAAGCAATGTTTTTGGAGGTTCTAAGGGCATTGCCTAAGCTTACATAGAAAGGTTCCATGGATGGGGTACCTTGGCCAGAATGTATCCTATTCTACTATCTTCCTTGTCTTATAGACACCTAATAAATATTTTGTAAGCCATTATTTATTTATGCTCCTTTGGGTGCTTAAATGCTTGATTTGATGGTACCATATAGCACCATTTTTATTCAGTTTACAATAAGTAAATAGTTCTAAGTTTTAAAAATCCAGTTTTGCAGTGTTTCCTAAAGTACACATACTACAGAAATCCTACAGGATGTATAGCAGATCTCTCGAGAATATTTTTATGTTCTAATTGCCGAACAAGGGAATTAATTCTACAGTCAAACTTATTCAGCATACTCAATAGCAGTGGTCCAAAGACAATAATTTAAGGCTTGAAGACATTTTAGGAGAATCCAAGGATGACAAGTCTGTATCCACAGGGAATTTCAAGAAAGATGCAAACTTTAAACCAAAATAAATAAAAATAAAATCTTATATTAGTGTGTAAAATTAGAAACATGGATTTTTATTGCTAGAAGGAAATGAGTAGTGATGTATTTTAATCCCTTTATGTTACACAGGCAGACATCAAGATCACTGAAGTTAAAAAATAGGCATGAGTTACTCAACCTGCCACTTGCCTACTGGGATTATAACCTTCCCTCCATTATATATTTTATGAAAGAAAAATATTAATAGGTTTGTTGACATAAAAAGTAGTCACTATTCCAATCCCCTCATATTTTCTTCAGATTAAGATGATACTGTGACTTTTTCCTTATTTATTTTGCTACAGTATTTTTATCCACTCTGGATACAATACAATATTTGGCAGATTGCCCTTTTGGCTTAGCAGAGTTGATAAAAGGTTGCCAAATACCACAGTAGTTCATATTTATTTGCTGTTTTATGACATTTTTTCCCAAAGCCCAATGTTCTTTTCCGAAGTAAACCATCAATCAATTCTTGAAAAAAAAAAAATGACTTCTTCAATGGGTTGCCCATGTAGCTCTAGCTGCTGACAGCATGTCTTTTATGAATGCAAAATATATTTTTAATAGTTCAAATCCAGGGGAAAAATGTCAAATTTTAGACTCTTGTGTAGGTAGGTGTGAATAGATGTAGATCTATCTATACGTACCCACACATAGATGTGTGTTCATCTATGTATAAACATTCCCACTAAAAATATTTACATTAAATTTTATTTTAAATCTCAAATACAATTCAATTTAATTTTTCCTTTCTGAGGCTTGGTATCATGAACAGTTCAGTGTTACCAGACTAGCAGCTGTTCAGAGCTCTGGTAGTTCAGAGTAGCCCCAGGTGGTATGATCTAACGTTGACTAACTCACAGTTTAGAAGATGTTGGAAGAATAGATAACCACTTCTTGCTGGAAACTTGTGTCCAAGCCAGTATCCAACATGAATCAGACTATTAGTTACTATATTAGAACAGGCCCATCTGCTGAACACTTTTTGCCCAGTGTAATCTTGGCTGTGTACGATTACCTTTGTCGTTGTTATGGAAGCAAACAGCTAGTCATCTATTCTACAAACAGTTCTCCAACCCACATACACTCATTAGCATAATTAAATAACTACTATATAGATTAGGACAGTTCCTGGATTTTGTAGACTCTGCTGTTTATAATTCTTTCCGATGGAACCTACAGTAAAGCACTCAATCTAAGTCTGTTTATAAATTTGGGATAATAATAATATAAACTTGGGATAACATACCCTATTTTGCTGTATTGAGTGAGACAAATTAGTACAGTGCTTAGCACAGTGTCTTCCATGCAAGCATCCATCAATCAATCCATTTAATTTTCAAATATTGGCAACTAGCACATGCATAATGGTAGCAATTATTATGCATTTTGCAAAAGGAAAACAGGGTTATTTGTGTCCATTTATACTTTCAAAAATCTAATCTTAATTCTATATTTCATCACAGCTACTTTTCTACCCCAGATACCTACAAATTAAGTTAGGAAAGTATCCTAGCTGGCACTTTACTTTTATTTTTCCCTTAGCAATATAAACAAAAACTCCATTAACATACTCAAACCTGAAGTTTGGTCCATAATTAAGTCTCATATTTATAGAATATTTTTATCAGTATGAAAGTAGACCATTTACAACCATTTTTCTTCGCTAATGAGAAATATAAATGCAAATATACAGTAACTTTCAGGATTATTTTAGATTATAGTTTAAAAGCTATAGTTTTATGATTCCCCTATAATTCCCTTTCTTCATCAAAAACACACTTTGTTCTAGCCCATAGCATTCAAAATCTAAGAAAAAACACTGCATTGCTTAAAAGTTTAAATGACTATCAAATAGATATATATGGATTTAGACAACACTGTTAAACACACTATTTTTCAAATGCTTCAAATTGAAAAATTAGAAAAGCATTATAGTCTAATATATCTTATCGTTTAAATACAAACAATTTTGTAGGGTGGTATAAAAGAACTTTGGCTAGGATCAGAAAACTTTCTAACTACTTCTGTCCTTCAACAGGTGTGTGAGTTAGTTCACTTCTCAGGCATCAGTTTCCTTCTCTGAAATGGGAATCATAACCAGCATTTTAATGAGCTGTAATGAGATCACGTACATGAAGAACTGCACACAGTGCATAGCATAAAAACATGAGATATTTGTGATTATTATTAACATAATTTTAAATCATTTGAGAGTTAGAAGTAGTAGATGATGCAATATGTTATTTTTAGGTCCTGAGAATTTTTAATCCTTTGTATTACTCAAAGCAATACACAAGTCTTAATAAACATTAATTAAATATCTTAATAGCTCCTTATTCTTCCGAGGTATTCATAATTATAACAATCTATAAACTTTCTGAACTCTTTAATGGTAAAAGATAAAGGGAGGCAGATGGATAGCCATCCAGTTGGTTTCCATTTTCCAGATGTATCCTGGGAAGGCTGGATGTGAAGGAATAGTGGTGGGTGTGGTAGGGGTGAATGGAGGAACATTCAAGAACCAGCTAGAAAAGCAGATCAAAGGACAAGCTTTCTCAATTTAAGAGTATTCTGGGTAGTTTCCTCTCAAATTTGCAACCAAAGTAATGCAAATGACCAGACCTGCAGGAAAAAGCTGGACATTGCTATCAAATAATAAAAATATATACAGCAAGGGCACCTAAGTGGCTCAGTCGGTTAAGCTTCCAACTCTTGATTTCAGCTCAAGTCATGATCTCAAGGTTCATGGGATCAAGCCCAGCATGGGGCTCTGCACCGATAGCATGGAGCCTGCTTGGGATTCTCTCTCTCCCTCTCTCTCCACCCCTCTCCTGCTCTCTCTTTCTCTTTTTCTCTCTGTCAAAATAAATAAATTTAAAAGAAAAAAAATATGTAGAACATTTAGAGCCCACAAGTCTATCCTAATGAACAAAGCAAATCTTGGCAAATGTAAGGATATGAATTACATTTGGGAATCTCGATTTCTTTCTCTCTGATACTGAAGCAAGGCAGGGCATATGAAATTTGATTTTAATCAAATTTCTATAGTGCAATGATATATCATCAACATGCCATGAACCACACAGACTAGATAAAAGTCAACATAGGCAATATGTCATTACTATTTATAGCAAATATATGATATGTGATTTTTATATTTATAAAAGCATTTTTTAAACAATTATATAGTCATGGAATAATTTAACCTCAAATTATTCTACTGTTAAAGTAAAAAAAGAGATTTTAACTGTTAACAGACTTAAGAGCAGGTAATGTGATCCAATTCCTGATACTTGCCTGATAAGTCTTTCAAATTCAATCTGATTAAATTCAAGTTCATTGAATATATTTCCATTCCTGCTTCCCCATAAAGCACTACTAGGCTAATTGACCACAGAAGTTAAATATGCTATCAGCCTTACAAAATGCAGATTAGTCATGACTACTTTTGCTCCTGCTTCTTCAGGTGCAGACCCTAAACCAGCTGCATCATCAAAACCTAAAAGCTTAGTAGAAATACAGAATCTCAGGCCCTACCACAGGATTACTGAATGCATATCTGCCTTTTAACAAGTTCTCCAAGGGAATTGCATGCACATTACATTTTGAGAAACCACACTAAAGGTATTCCTATGATTTAAAGACAAAAACAATCATTTTTTTTAACAGAAAAGAAAGGAAGAACACCTGGAGTCTGAGGACTAAGTAGAATACATCTTAAGATTTATAGAAAACTTTATTCAGCTTTCTTATAATGGAAAACAGGCAAAATGATAAAGATGACAAGATCTCCCTAGAATCTACTTGTTTTAGTAATTATTCTATAGTAAACAAGAATGTTTAAATTATTACCAAATGTGTGGCCAAAGTAGGAAAAGAAATCAGTAAATTCTACAAAGGCACTAAATACAGTAGCAGGTCTCTCTGTCTCTCAGGGTCAATATCATTATTGAAATGACACTTTTTTGTGTGTTTCCTGCAAGGGTTCATGATCATAACAATTTAGCACCAATCTGTATATACTTCCAGTTCAGCGCCTTCTAATTTCAGTGTATCTCTTTGTTTCTACTTCTGTCTTGTAAGTACTTACAGGCTCATGAAAGTAGGGATCATGTTTTATTAGCTTTTGTACTCTAGTTATCTACCTTAGTCCTTGGCAAAAACAATGGATGCTTAATGAATATTTATTGAATACCACTGAAAATACATTCAACAAAGTCAATATGATCAGAAGCTTTCATAAATTTTATAAGAATATTCCATATTTTGGCCTGGGCCATTGTTACTAGATAAAGCAATGTTATCAAAATAATAATTATCATAAATAAAAATAAATCTATTATTGAAGCATACACAAGGCATAACAATAAAAAAAGAGGCATAGAATATCAAGTGAAAGACAATAAGTCATAAAAGAGAATATGTGTGGAAAGTGCTAACCAAAAAGAACTATATGCTATAGAATTATGTTTTTATTACTGTCATTTACTATCATAAAAGCATGCAGACACAATTCACTGAGTATGCTGTTAATTTTACAAAAAGGTTTTGATCATAGGTTTGGAATAATTTCTTATGGACTTAAAATTCTCTTTTGGAAGGAAAGGATTAGTATAAATACAGATTTTTTTTTCTCTAAGTTACCTTCTGTCTACATCATATTTTTAATACCTTGTAAATCAAAATGAATCAGTATGAAAAATGTAGGATTTTACAGTCCAATGAATCCACTCAAATTTAAGGTTAGTGTTGTCATTTACTTACTAGTTGTATGACAATGGATAATTTATTTAACTTCTCAGGCTCCCAATTGCCTCATCTGTTAAAAAGTAGATTAAAAAAATGTATAGTTTTTAATGTTACCGGGAATATAATGAATGTAAAATACCAGGGCAGGTAGGTACTCAGTTAGTAGTAACTATATTGTTTATTCCACTTTATATAAGCAAGAAGGAGCACTGAAGTATATGATGACACAAGCTTAAATTACACTTCTAACACTAATACACTTTGTTTCTATTAAGAGAGCTATATTAACCTCTAAATATGTATCTAAAAGACACCAAAAGAAATTTGAAGAATCTTATAACCAAGTGCCAGAGAGCAAAACATTTTCAAGTAGCAAATATTACTTTGGTGAAATATTCCAAGCTTAGGAAAAATAAACATCATTATGGAAGCTGGTTGGGAGTTTTTCTATGGTATTGTCAATAACACTACCAGATACATATTGCTAACTTTTTCTTCTTTGCTATCTTCTCTTATACATGAAGAAACAACACCCATATAATTCAATTTCAGCTAATACAAATATATTTTTTATTTTGTCACACTTACCATTTGTCATCATCTTAACACTGATGATGAAGTGGAACTTCTAATAGCACTTTTTGAGACTTGATTGCAATTTCATTGAATATTATTTTAGCATAGGCATTTTTGTGTCAATAAGAAGTCATGCCTACCACAAATTCTGCCTCATATTTGTTTATAAATAAAATTGTATTTTAGTTCAGTAAGGAAACAAAAACTTATTAGAACAGTGAATATCAAAACGCTGTGACTGCTGATGTCAATTATTAGTTTATAGCCTCATAAATCTTTTGTCCACCGGGGGAAAACAAGTGGAAAGAGGTATTCTTGCCATTTTACAAAGAAATTCTAATTGACAAAGGGGGCAAAACAGTTGTACTGAAGAATCTGCTAATGAGGCCCCTATGGTCCTGCATTAAGCATCTTCCAGTGTACCAGGTGTGTGATTGTCAAAGATTTTGTAATCATGAGGGGAATAACTAATAAAGATATTTTAAGGAATGCTCCCATTCAGCTTCCATAATAATGCTATTTTTCTATGCTTAAAATAATTCATCAAATTAATAGCTCATACTTGAAATATTTTTGCTTACTGGCAGTTAATTCTAATATTCTTCAGACCCATCTCTCTCTCTCTCTCTCTCTCTCTCTCTCTCTCTCTCTCCCTCTCTCTCTCTCTCTCATTCCTTCTTCTTCTTGGTTACAAAGTTTGCAGCCCAAAATATTTTCACAAGCCTGTAGAAAATCATGAAACATAAAGGTTTCATAAAATTACTTCTGAATTGAGACTCCTCTTTCAATATTGTCTTATGGGTAGAACTTTCAGGATACACATCACACCTATAAGGATTAAAAACGTAGTTTAGAGGAAGGAGGTATATTATATATATATAAGGTGATAAAATATAAAATCCCTAATATCACTATATACCAAATCTTTAAGAATCAGGTAATTCTAAACTAGGCATCTAAAAAGAAAAAAGAAAAGAAAAGAAAGCAGAGCAAAGGAAAAGAAAAACTTGGAGGGTTTAGCTTCCACTCTAATCAAACAGTGTTGGGTCAGGAAGACTCTAATATTTAAAAGACATATTATAGACACTGAAAAATCACTATGTCAAACACTGAAATTATTACACTCTGATGATACCGAGAAAGAAATCATTTGCATATAAAATGTATCTGATTTGTCTAGAAGCAACTTATTTTCTATTCCGATTTCACAGCCTAAGGCACTGACGCAGCCTGTGGGGATTTAAAGTAGTGTGTGGAAGAAAGAGAGCATTTGAGTGCCATAAAATAGAATAGCCCCAAGTACAACATCTGACTATGGACTGTTATTTCCATAAGCAGTAACACACACACACAAACACTAATCTTATGACCGGGTGACCACAGTTTAGTTGTTACAAGATTAAAAATAACATTTGAGAAAATAATTAAGAACAGGTTTATCAGTTATTTTTCTTTTGGCTTAAACATTATTTCCTAAAAAGGTCAGGTAGTAACACCACTCTCACTATTTATAGTTCCAGTGGCAACCATCACAGACACCAGTTTGTTCCAGAATTATCCCGATCCTGTGGTTATATGTGTTCACGCTTGCTAGTAACACTGGAGCAGCCTAAATGGGGATAGGCAATCAATAGACAATCAGCGTAATTCCTCACACGCATAAATGCAAATTGTTCACATGGAACTGTTCACTTTCCCCTTTTCTGGCAGGAGCATGATGCATGGAGTCAGTGATGGTTGTGGAAATTGATTTTTCATAAGCACCAACTCTTTTCACTTGTCAAAAAATGAGAAGATCGCTACCATGGGCTGATGCTCCTGGAATTAATAGAATAGAGATGACCGCCTCAAGGCATTCTGACTCTCAGAATTCCTAAAGCAATTCCTAAAGCAGTAAAAACACAATCTAATTTGAATGTAAGCAAAGAAGGCAAGCATTAAAATAAAGTAGATGTATTGTATTCTTTAAGCAGAATATAAAAGAAAACACAGAGATTTTTGCCAAATAACTCCTGGTGCATAGTTGATAATAAATATTTGTTGAAATGTGTAAATGAATGGAAAAGGAAGGAGAGAAGGGAGGAAGGACTGAAGGAAAAAAACAGATATCAAAATAAAGATGAGTGGGGCGCCTGGGTGGCTCAGTCGGTTAAGCGTCCGACTTCGGCTCAGGTCATGATCTCGCGGTCTGTGAGTTCGAGCCCCGCATCGGGCTCTGTGCTGACAGCTCAGAGCCTGGAGCCTGTTTCAGATTCTGTGTCTCCCTCTCTCTGACCCTCCCCCATTCATGCTCTGTCTCTCTCTGTCTCAAAAATAAATAAACGTTAAAAAAAATTAAAAAAAATAATAAAGATGAGTATTATTTACTTAGCATATGTAAATAAAAATCTGAAAGATAAAAACAAAGATATCTTTGGAAATTGTATTGATTTCATGGTGGTTTTTCAGATAGTATTGAATATAATTTGCCTATTATTCTGTTCTTCATTAACTATAGCAGCTTTTATTCTTTGTTGTTAACCATACTATCCAACTTGGCAAATTATTCTTCCATTGTTCTTTTTTAAAAATTGTTTTCTTAATGTTTATTCATTTTTGAGAGAGAGAGGGAGACAGAGTGTGAGCAGGGGAGGGTAAAAGAGAGAGGGAGACACAGAATCCGAAGCAGGCTCCAGGCTCCAAGCTGTCAGCACAGAGACTGACGCAGGACTCGAATTCACAAACCGTGCACAAGATTATGACCTGAGCTGAAGTCAGATGCTTAACCAACTGAGCAACCCAGGGGTCCCTATCCTTCGGGTGTTCTTAAAAAGAGAACAAGGACAAGTGTTCTGTTATACATGACATAGTGAAATTCAGGTTCAAAAAGAGCCTAGGCTCTTTAAACAACCAAGGGGGGAAATCTGAAAAATAATGAATGTTACTACCAAAACCCATGCTTTTAAAATACGAGCAGGACAGAGAGGAGTCAGAGACAAGCTACCAGAAGTTTACTACTAATTAGTAAAACATAGTCACATTAATGTGCAAATGTAGTTCTGAAGTAAAACATGTAAATGCCACTAGTGTTTAGTTTACCCACTGGTCACAGGGAACAATGGACAACAGGCCTCTTACCTTTTAAAATGTCAACACAGTATTTAATGTGGCTATGCCAAAATTGTGGCACAGTATCAGCAGAAAAGACAAGAAAATAAGACTCCTTTTAGTTATGAAGATAAAAGATGTAACATTAAGAAAGCTATGCCTTCCAAATAAACAGGCTTGTTCAGAACGTTTTTAATAACTTATTGCAGACTAATTATAAATAATCGCCATGGAAATTTAAGCCCCAACTAGTGTAACTTCTTTGTAGCTTAATTATTTCTTCTTTCTCACTTACAATTTTCTCTAGCATAAATTTATTAAGCTGTTATTAATCAATGATGGTTATGAGACAAGATGCACAATTTCTAACTAATTCCAAAGTCTGCTTAGATATTCATATAAATGCAATTTGAGTGTTTATGCTATTAAAGTGATATATTTGCATAAAAATAAATACTTATCATATTAGGTAATAGTATAAGTCTGTTAGTCACCAATGCCTGGAGCAAGCCTGGCTTGATGCACAGAAAAAATATATACATTTACCTATCTGGGTACAAATATCCAAATATTCATTATTGGGCTCCCAATGAAATAATCAGCTTTGAATGCACTAGTTCTATTAATTGACTTTTAAATTAAAATCAAATATTATGTTGGGCTGGTCATCCTCATTACATAACACGATTCTAATACAAATGCATTTATTTTTCATGATATTTCAAAGTTTAGAGAAAAGTTTATTGAGTACTGCTATTCATTAGGACAGGTGCTTTACATATATCATATATGTTTCCCAGATCAAATCTTTAAGTTGTAGATTTAATTCCTTCTCACAAACTAGAAAATTAAGATGTGAAGAAATCAAGTAACTACATTAAATTTACTAAAATGTTAGCCGTACAGAATTTAGCATGTACACCTGAGGACAGACTGGATACCCTTTCCAGGACACTTTGATGTAGCCCTAGATAAAGGTGTCTATAAAACCAACAAACTAAACCAGTTCTAGATCAGTAAGATTGTGATCAAGTGCCAGTATGCCAAGAGTCAGAACCCAAGTGTACGGGGCATGTGCACAATCAATTCCCCCAACACACACACACACACACACACACACACACACACACCACATACTCTCAAAATATTTTTAAACTGGATTTCCTTGACTTTACCTAAGTTAGCATTAATTTTCCTTTCTAGGTTTGTGGATAGCCTAGAGAGAGTAGGAGGGGAAATTTCTCTGTAGGTATTTCAAAAGGTCATGTGTACTTTCATAAATATTTTCTATCTTGATGGGTTATTAAAGAAACATTTTTTTTTTGTGAAACAAGCCATAGTTTTGTAAATCTTGGTGTCTTGGCAATATTGTATAGAGTATGAACTCAGTTGACTGTATAATAATTACTATTTGCACGGCTAACACATTGGGATCAAAGTTTTGGAAGTTTATGAATTCCTTTAATGATGAATGTTGTATATACCTGTTCCCTTTTCCTAAATTAGGGCCAGGAAACGGAGTCTGCAAAAGACTAAAACTTCAAAGGATACCATTTTGTTTAGGAATTTTAATTTATATAAAATGTTTCTCTTTCACATGCACGTGCGCACACACACACAAGACACACACAGAGATACACATCTATATGTCTCTTTCACATCTATGTGACTGATACATATCAATTGATAACTACAGTCCACTTACTGAACCATTTGCAATAATCTGCTTTGTGTTTTAAAAAAACTACCTAATACATAGAAGCTAAATGAGTACATTAAATACCTTAGGATTTTCTACTTTAGTTCCAATTTTAACAGAATATCCTAATAATATTGTAATGACATTTTGATATTTTTGAGTAAAATTAATTAAGAAATTTCATGACAATAAAATTATGCATTTAATTAGATTTTCCAATTTATGGAGATAAATAGTTGATCCCAAGAATTTTGTTTATCACTCTAGAGAACTATTTTACTAGGGACCAAAATAAAAATATCCAAATAAGTCACTGCTGCTGAATATAAAATATACAGAGATTTCCTTCTTAAAGAACAGAATCTCATCTAGTTTCTTCATTGATAACATTTTGAGAATATATATCTATTATCAAGATTTGAAATCTTGACTGGTTTCAGAACACTGCTGTGGTAAGGAGCAGCCTTTATAAATTCAGGTGTATGATTTTGCCCTTCTTCTCCTAGCCACGTGCAGATTCACTTGCTGAGCAAATGACAAAACACACATTTTAATTAAAATGTGTCCAAAAAAAGAAGTCTTAAATTCTCTTTTATAGTTAGTTATATTGCTATCCTTAATTGGTGTTTAAGTTCTGTTGTTTCTTACTGTTATAATTTAAAAAAATATTTGATCATGTTTCTCAGGAGAGGAGGATTTATTTCAACTCCAAGTTCAATGAACATCTAATTTTTTAAATAAAAATTCATTTATCCTGAATAAGCACAGAAAATGACGGTGTCTAAACTCTTATATTGTGACACAGTATCAGCAGAAAAGAAAATTAAAAAAAAAAACTAAACTGAAAATATATCAAATCAATAGACAAATTAATAACTCATAGTATTCTTCCCTTCCATGTTACAAATGCTGACAAGGTCAGAAACATACACAGAAAGAAAAAGAATTCGTGTTCTCTGTCAAAAGGTATGATAATTTATTTCAAATGAAAAGCCAAAGTTGTTTAAAGTAAAGCTTAAAATGGGTGTCAGTGTGCGTGATTACAACAAGTACCCTACAAAGAAGGGGTCTGTTAGGGCAGCCAAAACCAAAAAGATGTGTTCTATGTCATCACTTCCTTCAACTGAGCGTAAGAAAGATAAAGCGCTTGGCTGTGGAGTCCATATTTTAACAAATAAAAAGAAGCCTACCCGAACCACTCTTTTGCCAAACTTGGATTTTCAAATCTTAACAGAGCTGTTTACTCAAGCATTGATTTATATATTTATTTTTCCCACCATAAAACTTTCCATTTGCTTTCTCCCACAGCAGTTGATGAGAAGGAAAAACAAATCCTTCAACAGGGATTTTGCTTGACTCTTTATTAAAATGAACAATCTTGAAAGGACTGTAGGGAAAGACTAGACTCTCTTTTTTACCCACTCTGTAGTCCAGAGTGGTTCAAATTAATATTCACTATGACAAAAAATATGTAGATTCTTTTATGGTGGGAACCTATTTGATTTTAAAAGTCAACACCTCTAGTTAGGCTTTCATGAAATCCCTAAATGTGAGCACATTGGAGAGAGTAACTGTTGTATTTTTTTAAAATATGCTTTGCAATTTCTCTTCATTCTAATTCATTCTAAGGGACAAACATAAGGTTTAACAGAAAAGAGAACTATGCTACATTAAGATAAAAAAAAATAATGCTTACTTCTTTCTCTTTATTCAGAGTAATTCAAAGTAAGTAATTTTTAGGGTATTAATATTATTAATATTATGAATAATCAGAAAATTTGAATATTCATCTTATTCTAATAAAGTATTTTATAAACATTTAGATTAAATTAAAATGCTTATCTGCTTTCCAATGACAATAAATTTAGTCATTAAAATACAAACCAAAACATAATCTACCTTATGTGCTATTCATGGTATTAGATACTATTATAAGATAAAAAGAGGATTTATGTTTGGTGAAATAAATTTCTAGGCCTAAAATGGAGCCTCTCCTGCCCACGTACCACAAAACTTAAATAACTTCTGTGTCCCTGTAAATTCTCCACTTGATAAGACACAAGAGTATTTCTAGGCAGCCAATCCCCAAATGCCAATCCAACTCGCAGTCTTCTCACCCCAAACAAGGTAGATTATATTGCCCCAGCCAATCAGATATTTTTTTTCTATTTTTTTCTCATTCTCTATTCTTTATCCTTTGAAAGTTTTCTTCCTTCTGACCCATTCTGCAGTTATCTAAAAGGAAGCTGCCCACTTCATGAAGCATTAAGTAAATGTCTGTGTCACCTAAATTGTTTTTCTTCAATCATTTTAAAACAATTTTTGGTGATAAGGAATGAGGCTGCTAACAGCCTGCAGGACAATGAGATTCACAGGCCAGGTTGCCACTGAACCCTTTGAGTTCACTGTTTCTGTCATAGTAATGAGAACTGTGAGTAAGCCACTCGGATTTAAGCTCTGCTCCTTTGTGTGCAGCTCTGATAGACAGAGAGAGAGAGAGAGAGAGAGAGAGAGAGAGAGAGAGAGAGAGAGAGAGAGAGAGAAATTGATTTCAGAAAGGTTCTGAGGTCCTGAAAAGATTCAGGATTTATTAAAATTACCAGAAAGATTCTGGGTCTCCAGAAAAATTCTGGGATAACTACATTGGGAGTCCACTGTGGGTGGTAGCTCTTAGGAAAAAGCCTTAAGGTAAATCCACAGCATAAACTGATAGGGGACATGGGAAAAGAAATTAAAATAAGAAATTCATCAAAATAAAAATCTAAGCAGGCGCAAATGGGACTATTAAAAGATATTAGGGTATCCACCATTGTAAAGAAATCTTCTCTTGAAAGGAATAATAGACCAACTGCAAATGGCAATCTCAGAAGCCAAAGCCACAACATTGGTAGACGTTGGGTGGAGCACTATAAAGCTGTTAAAAAGCTCACAACCTAACTCTAAGACTCCTGTGCTGGAATAAATTGGTCAGGGAATGGGTTAGATTGACACTAAACCAACCTGCTAATCTCAAGAAAATTTATGCACAGTGAGGTACAATGTAAAATATCACAAACTCCCCAACACAGCAATGTACAATGTACCCTTCTTAGGTATTAAAGTGGCTTTGAGAAACCCAAAGTTTAGTTACAGAAATGGGATCCTCAAGTTTCAAAGAATTGAGCATACCATCCTTTTGGCACATCTGCTTATTTTATGTCTAAGAACTGTGATCCTGGAAGCTGTAGATACTGACAAAAATGGTAAGATCTTACTAAGACAACCAAGAATTACAATGACCATTATGAGGAGCATACCAGCTAGATAAGACCATTTACATCAACAAGAGTGCTTGAAAGAAATCGTTCCCAAATCAAACAGAATGAAATGCCTATTTTAATTATCATGCAGAAGCTATCAAAAGGCTTCAAAATTCCAAAATAGCTTCACCGGATGATTCACTGCAAAGGCCAATGAAAAATTAAAGACACATGTACTTTAAACAAAAACATATAGGACTGAAATAACTTCTACTACTTTCCTCTATCCTCCTTTATCTGAGTACTCACAGTCTACTTAGCCTCTATCTGAATTGCTTTTCCACTCTGAAGAGGTCACAAGCCTATAAACGAAAGTCCATCGAGCTAGTGGGCTTACAATTGCAACAGCTTAAAGACTAGAGATGTAAAACACTTCGGACTCCCCTGTGCACTCTGCTAGGGGTCCATAATCAAAACTGACCCTGAATTACAATGTCTCAGTTTCTCTCAAACAGCTTCACTGAATAAACACTTGGGGGAAGTAGACACAATTATTTAAAAATATATAAATAGGCCAACTGACTTATAGAAGTATTCCTCAATTTGGGATTTCTTGACTTATTTGATTCTGGCTGATTTGGGTCATGGGGACCCTGGCTCAGGAGTATTCTCAAAACCATGGACATTGTTTTGTTGCTAATAATTACTATTGTCTAATATGACATGTTCTCTCAAAAGTTTTAAATGCACATGGGCAGCCTTTGACCAGCTGACACATGGTCTCTGACTGGAATGACAGAAGAACAAAACATTGTAACTATGTGTAAGAGTATACTCTGACATGGTTTCTTGTGTATACTACACTGAGACCTGAAAAGACAATGGTAACTAAGAGTCACACTAAGACTGATATTTTTGATCAAACCTCTTAAATGGTCAAGAGGATGATCAAAAGGGGGGACTGTTGAAATAAGTTTCTAGGTCCAAGATAAGCTCATGTAAATGTTCTGCTTGACCAGAACACAGTACGTCTAGGCAGCCGATCTCCAAACATCAAGCCAACTATGGTCTCTACACTTATTTCCTTATTCCTTGTCACCCCAAACAAGGGGGACTCTGTGGCCCTAGTCAATAAGATATTTTTCTATTTTCCTCTTTATTCCTTATCCTATAAAACCCTTCTGCCCTCGGTCCCATTTTGCGGTTCTCCAAAATAAGACTATTTGTTTCATGAAGTGTTAAATTAAGTTTGTTTTGTATCACCTAAATTGTCCTCTCTAACCATTGTTAATTTCTTATCTGTTCTACTTCTAGGTTTGTTTTCTTTTAGGTTTGTTTTCTTTTATTGATACTTCTAACTTTCTAGTCTCTATTCAACTCATTGAGATTAAAAGGATTCCTTCTCCAATAAAATTATTTATAAACTAGGGTTACTGGGTTCTGATTATAATGTAAATTCAGATTGAACTCTAGGTCTTCGGTTATTTCTATTTTGTAAAACTCTTGTATCTCTGGTGACCATGAATTCTTTGTTGTACAATTGTACGTTAAAGGTGGAAATGTTTCTCTCCATTTTTATGTTCAGCTGAAAGCAGTATTTTACACTAGATAAATAAGTACAATCATGTTTTCCTACTCAGATCTCTCTTAGACCTCTGGATTAGGAAAAAATGAAGATACTTCAGAGGATCAAAAAGAAATAGGCAACAAGAGGAAAATTGAATCACAGAAATATAGTAGCTATTCCTTTTTGAACCTTACAGAGTAATAGGGTTTATATAAACATAAGCTAAACGGACCATTTTATATCCCTCTGAGACTTTCTGGAAGCCAAACTCATAAGAGTCATACTTCACTAGCAATGGCACAACATATCTTCTACCAAGTACTTAGTCAGTTTTCATAGAAAAAGGCAGTATTTTAAATGGCATCCTTAAGAGAGTAAGCCAGACCATTTATTTTCTGGAGGAAATAAATTTGGAGTGGTAAATGATGCAGGAACTTTTTTTTTATTAAGTCATCCTAATTTCATAGCAGTTCTACAAACTCTGTGACCAGAATCCCCAACTTAAAAATAAAAACATCTGTTAATTGTTCCTGTATGAAATTGTTATCCTTATGTGAGGATTTTTGTGGTACACTCAATTCCCAATGTGCCGTAATATCATAACTGGAAATAATTAGCAACATGTCTAGAAGATTTAGCTAAGAAACATGTTAATTTTGCCTGGAGATAGTTCTTTTATCTTGCACATTTATTTTCACAGATTTCTTACTGAGTTTGTCTATATGATTTTATGTCAACTGACTACTCAAAATTGCATACTATATGAACACTGCTTTTATAAAATGTTGAGAGTTGTTTTCTTTATTATTGAATTTTATGCCTCAATCTATATCAATAATTTGAACATGTCAGTATAAAGCAGCATGAGTCAGCTCACTAGTCCCTTAGCTTTTCATTCTTTTTCTTTTAACTTCATTGAGGAATAACTGACATAAAATTATGTATATTTAAAGTGTACAATGTGATAATTTGATATACATATACATTATAGAATGATCACCAAGACCAAGATAATGAACACAATCATCACTTTGCATTAGTTAATATAGGTAACTTTTGTCTGTGTGTTGTGAGAATGCTTAAGATCCACTATCAGCAGCTTTCAAGTATACAATATCATAGTCCATGCTGTTCATTAGACCCTTAGAACTTACGTTTCTTACAACT
The DNA here is from genome assembly GCF_027475565.1 of Acinonyx jubatus. Classification (NCBI taxonomy): domain Eukaryota; kingdom Metazoa; phylum Chordata; class Mammalia; order Carnivora; family Felidae; genus Acinonyx; species Acinonyx jubatus. Next base: position 41,474,428 of record NC_069380.1, read on the forward strand.
GAAAATGCGTACCCTTTGATGTATCTCACTGTTTCCCTTTCTCCTCAGCCCCTGGTAACCACCATTCTATTCTGCTTATGTGAAATTGGCCTTTTTTTTTATTCCACATGTAGGTGATAACATACTTTCTTTTTTATTTTGCTAGGCATAATGCCCTCCAGATACTAACAGCATACATTTGACTCTCATGGGTGGTGGTGGGGAGGGTATGGGACACCATCCTCTCCCCCCTTGCAGTGGAAAATCTGCATGTAACTTTTAACTCCCCAAAAACTTAACTACAAATAGTATATTGTTGACTGGAAACCTTACTGATAACATAGACAGTTGATCAACACATATTTTGTATGTTATATGTATTACATACTATATACTTATAATGACATAAACTAGAGAAAAGAAAATGTTAATAAGAATACTATAAGGGAGAGAAAATACATTTACAGTACTATACTGCATTTATAAAAAAAAAAAAATCCGGGGCACCGTGGTGGCTCAATTGGTTAAACATCCAACTCTTGATTTAGGCTCAGGCCATGATCTCACGGTTTGTGAGATCAAGCCCAGGGTCAGGCTCTGAATTATTTGGGATATTCTCTCTCCCTCTCTCACCACCACTCCCCCACTTGCACATGTGCTCTCTGACTCTCCAAAAATAAATGAATAAAGCTTAAAAAAAAATCCACGTGTAAGTGGACCCATTCAGTTCAACCTTGTGTTGTTCAAGGATCAAGTGTTAATATGTTTCATTTAATACATAAGCACACACATATACTGTATACTTAGGTATTAGAATTTTTTATTTACACACATAAACATATGTATAGGATTTATTTACTTCATGTATTTACTTTTGTCTCTGCATGCAGATCTTGAGTATACAGCAGGCTCGGTAATTTCAAATTTATCCATAATTACTAGGGAATGAATATCTCTGATGAAATTGGTTAAAAAGTTAAAATGTATATGCTTAATGGATGACCAATATTCAAAGATTTAGAACTTGTATCATATCAAGCAAATCCTTTCAATTATTGACATGTTTCAGTCATAATTATGAATAGAAGTTTTTACTATGCAGTGCTACAGCTATGTTGAACAAGAAATTAGTCTGAATTTGTGATACCTTAGAGTTTTTAAATCATTAACCTATTATTGATTTTCATTATTACTTTTAAAAGATATGTTTTAAATAAAGACAATTGACTTCTCTGAATTCTGGATGGATATAAGCTACTACCTATGTACCATATGGGTATTATTCATATATTTGTATATAAGAACTGTATCGTGAGACTTTAACATATATTTCAAATAGTTTTGAGTTTTTAGAGCCTGTAGTATACACTCATCTATACATTTAATAATGCAATGTAAAATATTAAAGACATGTAAAATTATTGAGAAATAGAAATGTATTCTATCTCATATTAGATTATAAATTTAACAATACTAAAAATTATATATGTAAAGGAATTTGAGACTATATTTATATGCTAAACAGAAAAAGTGACTCTACTTTTAATATGTTTACGTTTTTAGTTTTCCATAATTATTAAAATATAAAAATTAAGTCATTTTTATGATTACAGTATTTTCACAAACCTAACAAAGACAGCATACTGAATCATGCCCCATTTAAAAACGGGGCATTATAGTGGCTCCTGGGTGGCTCAGTCGGTTAAGCATCTGATTTCGACTCAGGTCATGATCTCCTGGCTCATGAATTTAAGCCCCACATTGGGCTCTGAGCTGACAGTCCAGAGCCTGCAGCCTGTCTCAGATTCTGTGTCTCCCTCTCTGCCCTCCCCACTTGTGCTCGCTCTCTCTCTCTCCCTCTTTCAAAAATAAACATTACAATTTTTTTGAAAAAAATAAATAAAAATGGGGCATTATATACATGTTTCCAATTTAATGCAAAAAGTATAAAGTATTGGGGCGCCTGGGTGGCTCAGTCCATTAAGCAGCCAACTTCGGCTCAGGTCATGATCTCGCAGTCCGTGAGTTTGAGCCCCGCGTCGGGCTCTGTGCTGACAGCTCAGAGCCTGCAGCCTGTTTCAGATTCTGTGTCTCCTTCTCTCTGACCCTCCCCCGTTCATGCTCTGTCTCTCTCTGTCTCAAAAATAAATAAACGTTAAAAAAAATTTAAAATAAAGTATAAAGTATCATTTATAAAGACAATCCCTTCAAAATATTTAATTAAGTATAGGCAGATTTTAATAAATAAGCCATGAATATATAGGGAAAAAACATAGATTAAATAATTAAAAGTAGAGATTTTATAATATAGAGTGAACAATTTTGCAAGTTGCTTCTTTATATCAAAGGGTTAGCCAAGGATTTCCTTTGATAACGAATTTTCATAAGACATCTTAATATAATGTTAACTGCATGTGATAATGCATTGATCTTTCAGGAACACAGATTAGTTATTGAGAATGCTTAAAATCTCACCGTATTCTCAAAGCATATTTTGGTTCATCTCAGCCACTGTGCCCTAATATTAAATATTAAACATTCTAAGTAATTTTAGACAGAGCTCATAAAATTGTCCAGGATATTTGCAGTATATTTTAGTTTCAGACCACAAAGAACTTGTTTTAGTGAACAAAACTCATTTCTCTGACACTATATTACATCAGTCATCAAAAATGTCAGGTTTTCTGATTTCCTTTTCTATGCAGTTATCTCATCTTATGTGTTCACCCAGTCAACCAAAATTTATAAAACATGTAATATTTATGAAACATTCTTCCTAGGAAGGCACCATGTGGACTTCTAAAATGAATGGTACCTAAGCAACTTTGTTAGAGCCTTAGTTGTTTGTATCCAAAAATTCCTTTCATTATTTATTAAATAGTCAAAATTAATCAATTCAACTTAAGCCATTAAAAACATTTTACTTATTAATACAAAATTGCAATCTATTGAATCGATTTAACTACTTCAAATCTATTTTTTAACAACTTGTCTTAACATACTAAGATATTTTCAACAAAATTTATTCTTTGACTTGTCAAAGGTAGCTTGGACTAAATTTTAATTCCACTTTCCTTTGCTTGAAATAATATGTATATAGCTAAATGTTCAAAAAATGTTAAGTCCAATTGGACATAGGATGATTAAACTTGATTTTCTAATTCAAAAAAATGAGCAAGGTGAGAGAATGGAACATATTCCAGAAATATCCCAAGGTCTGAAGTCCATCCAAAAGATTATACCCACATAAAAGGATGGGTTTTTGTAGCTTTCTTTGTGTCCCAACACTAAAGATTTCAAGCCACAGGAGACTTCTATTATCAGCATAGTCAACAAATTAAAAATAGAGGCTAAACTCTTCAGGAATAAAATAGCCCCATAAGTTTAAGATACTTATGTTTATTCTGTTATAATCTACAACATGGCATTCTTTAATTTTAATTTGCTAGCATTTTCTAATCATCTGAAAGAGAAACATGGTTCTAGAATGCTTTCATTCCATATGGCCTGTCACTAAAGGACACATGGAACAAATGCAAATGCACTTGCTACTTTAGGATACATTGTATTTTTTTCATAGCATATTTGAGGAGCATTGAGGACCAGTACTAAACTTTACTTGTATAAATTCTCAGTATCATGAAGCAGGGTATTTCAAAAGCTTTAACAAAGTTTAATGCAAGTTTGTTAGGTTACTGTTTAGCTAAATCAAAATTGCCAAAGTAGTGATAAAAGTCGACTGTCTCAACAAAATCAACATGATGAAATTCCTGTTTTCTCACACACCCAAGCAACTACTCCACATGAACGCATCTATTCAAGAATTTGGCTGATAGACAACCAGCTTGATAAAATAAATGGTGCCAAAAGAAATCACAAAATACATGACACTATAGAAGGAAGCTATTCTCATTTATTTAAAATATTATACGAAGTGTTTGCATATTGATCATAATCATTGACTTGGTAAGGCATTAATATTTATCCTTAAAGAAACAGTAAATTTAGTAAAATGCATTACCTGTATAAAATTACATTTCTAGTATCAAATTAAAACCTAGAGACTCCTTAAAGATTTCAATAAAACTACCCAAAGAATGAGTGCATTTAACATTCCAGAATCATTTTTAGGATGATAGAAAGATAACTTGCATGTTAAAGACCATATTGTATAACATATTCAAGGACTTACATAAATCATTCCCTGAGCTTGAATTCACCACATGGTCATGGAATGGATTCCAAAATGGCACAATGTCAGGAAAGCACTGACAATAGCACTTATTAGCATATTACTCTCCAGGATTCCCTGAAAAAATGCAAATGATGTCTGTTCTGGGTTTGGTTCTTCTTGTTGTGGCTAATGTAGATGCATACTAATAAAGGTCATGATTAAATTCCATTAAAAAGAAAGAGGCAATATAAAGAATGTGGATTTTCAAGTTAGAAAAATCTGAGATGAAATCTCATTTCTACACTACTAGATCTGTGATCTCAAACAATTAACACCTGTGAGTCTCAGTTTTCACTCCTTTGTAATTGGAATAATATACTGTTTACTCAATATGTATTAAAGAGATTACTGTGTTCTTGCCAATATAGTTAATCCAGGGAATGCATCAATGAACAAGATAAAAACCCTGTCTTATGGTGGTGGAGTCAATTACATATAAGGCCAAATAAAATAATATCAGAGTTACATGGGCTGTGAAGAAAATAATGCAGAACTAAAGAGCGAAAAGGGAAGAGGGGGAGACTTTTAAAATACGGAGTCAGGAAAGATCTCTCTGAAGAAATGGCTTTTGAGCAGAGACCTAAATGATGAAAAGAGGCCATATTCTGGACAGAAAGAAGAAGCAAAAAACTCAGCATATCAAAAGTTTAAGTTTTGGTTTCTGCAAAGCAATTCAGGGCTGTGGTAAGTTGAGTAATGACTCCCAAAGATATGCAAGTCCTCATCCCTGCAAACTGTGAATGCTACCGGATAGGACGAAAGGGACTTTGCAGATGTGATGAAGATTCTTGAGGTGGGATAATGACCCTGGATTACCAGTAATTACATGTGTTTTTGTAAAACGGAGGCAAAAGGAGAATTGACTCAGAGGGTGGTAGGAGATGTGAAGCCAGAGACTGGAGTGGTGCAAAGAATGGGTCACCAGTTAGGGATGCAGGAAGTAAGAAAAACCAAGCAAACAGATTCTTCCCCAGCATTTCCAAAAGGAACAATCCACTGACATCTTGACTATAGGTCAGCGAAACTGATTTTGAAATGTCATAGGTAACTTTGTGTTGTTTTAAGCCTCTAAGTTTATGGTAATTTGGACAGCAAGAATAGAAAAGGATACTCTGAGCACCAGATGATGGTAAATTATACCTGGGGAGTGGTGGTGACTGAGGTAGAGAAAATGCTGAGGTGTGGGCTATATTTTGAAGGTGGTGTAGACATCACTTGCTGATAGTTAGGATTTGTGGAATGAACACATCCAAAAACATGGAGAAACTGGGTGATTGTGCACCATTTACAAGAGATGGCTAAGCCTAAACAAAGACGGTAGGAAATGGTGGAAAGCGAATCAAGAGTTCATATCTTCTCCATGTTCTATTTTAAGCAATGGAGTTGTTTTAAATGTTAATTAATGAATGGGTAACAAAGAGATTCAGCTAAAAATAATGAACAGGGACAGTAAGGATGATAGTCCCTTTTGCTCCCATGGGACAGTTAGAGGACATTATTAAAAGACAGAAAAAGGGGTGCCTGGGTGGCTCAGTTAAGCATCCAACTCTTGATTCAGCTCAGGTCATGATCTCACGGTTCGTGAGTTCAAGCCCCGCATCAGGCTCCACATTGTTACCATGGAGCCTGCTTGGGATTCTCTCTCTCCCTCCCTCTCTGCCCTTCCCCCACTCGCTCTCTCTGTCTCTCTTTCAAAATAAATAAATAAACCTTTAAAAATTAAACAAATAAAAGACAAAAACAAAAACAAAAACAAATGACTTCCCCAGAGATCACATTATCAATAATTAGTAATTAAACGATAAAACCAACCATTATTTAAAAAATATTTACTGAATATAAAAATAGATCTCATCTCTTCTCTCTATCCAGTTTCTTAGAAGTAAAATTGCAAACATATTCACTTACTAATTAAATTCAAGCCAGTATCTTAACAACATCTGAGGAAGATACTGGCACACAGAACAGAAGAAATAACAGAATACTAAGTTTAAAACATGAAAGTACTAATAACTAATTTATAGGGCTGATGTAGGGATAAATGAAAGCATAAATGAAAATCAGTACACCTGTAGTATATAGAGGTAAATCAAGGCACAATTTGGGACTTCAAAGTCCTATGTGGTAGTCAGTTTTATCCTAAACACAAAATAATTCCAAAATTCCTGTGATGTAACCACTTCAGGAGATAAATATAAATACAGCACTCCAAAATTAAACTAATGACAACATTACTGAAAACAGGACTAAATACTAAGTCTGCCCCTAGTTATAAAAGTATATACTTCTTCTCCAACACATATGAGTCTTTTAATTATGCCATTTAATCAACATTTTGAGGTAAAACCAGCAGCATCTAAAAACAATACTACATACCATTAATCATCTAAGAAAATCATTGTTTTTTAAGTCTATCAGTACATGATGTTTTAGAACAGTAGGAAAAAGCTAAAATAATTAAGATGTCCATAAATCACTCATCTGTCTTAGTCAACACTAACATAGTATAGTAAGGAAAAGTGACAAAGAGTGCAGGGAATCAGAGAGAAGGCATAGAATAAAAAACTTTTTTAAAGGAATTTGAATAAATTATTAAATGTACCCTGAAGATCCAGTGATTGTTCCTTAAATGTTCATGAAGGCCATAAACAAAACAAAAAACAAAAAAAAAACAAAAAAACAAAAAACAATAAAAAAAACCATCAGGTAATATTGTCCTCAATGGTGAATAACTGAGAGCTTTCCCCCTAAGGTCAGGAACACAGACAGGAATGTCCACTTTCACCACTGTTATTCAACATAGTATTGGAAGTACTAGCCTCAGCAATCAGACAACAAAAAGAAATAAAGGGCATACAAATAGGGAAATTTTTTTGTACTAAAAATCTATAAAATACCTAGGAATAAATCTAACCAAAGAGGTAAAAGATCTATACACTGAAAACTATAGAAAGCTTATGAAGTAAATTGAAGAAGACACAAAGAAATGGAAAAACAATCCATGCTCATGGATTGAAAGAATAAATATTGTTAAAATGTCGATACTACCCAAAGCAATCTTACATATTCAATGCAATCCCTATCAAAATAACATGAGCATTCTTCACTGAGCTAGAACAAACAATCCTAAAATTTTTATGGAACCAGAAAAGACCCCATATAGCCAAAGTCAGGTTGAAAAAGAAAAACAAAGATGGAGGCATCACAATTATGGACTTTAAGCTGTATTACAAAGCTGTAATCATCAAAACATATAGTATGATACTGGCACAAAAACGATATATAGATCAATGAAACAGAATAGAGAACCCCGAAATGGACCCACAGAGATAAGGCCACCTAATCTTTGACAAAGCAAGAAAGAATATCCAATGGAAAAAGACAGTCTCTTCAGCAAATAGTATTGGGAAAACTGGACAATGACATGCAGAAAAATGAACCTGGACCACTTTCTTACACCATATACAAAAATAAACACAAAATGGATAAAAGACCTAAACATAAGCAAGACAGGAAGCCAACGAAGTCCTAGAGGAGAAAACAGGCAACAACTTCTTTGACCTCGGCTGCAACAGATTTTTACTCGACATGTCTCTGGATGCAAGGGAAACAAAAGCAAAAATGAAGTATGGGGGAGGGCACCTGAGTGACTCAGTCAGTTAAGTGTCTGACTTCAGCTCAGGTCATGGTCTCATGTCAGACTCTGTGCTGACAGTTCAGAGCCTGGAGTCTGCTACTGATTCTGTGTATCCCTCTCTCTCTGCCCCTCCCCCACTCATGCTATTATCTCTCTCTGTCTCTCAAAAATGAATAAATGTAAAAAAAAAGTTAAATGAACTATTGGGACCTCATCAAGATAAAAAGTTTCTGCACAGTGAAGGAAACAATCAGTAAAACTAAAAGGCAACCAACAGAATGGGAGAAGATATTTGCAAACAACATATCAGATAAAGATTAGTAGCCAAAATCTATAAAGAACCTATCAAACTCAACATCCCAAAAAACAAATAATCCAGGGAAGAAATGGGCAAAAGACATGAATACACACTTTTCCAAAGAAGACATCCAGATGGTTAACAGAAACATGAAAAGATGCTCAACATCACTCATCATCAGGGAAATACAAATCAAAACCACAATGAGATATCACCTTACACCTGTCAGTATGGCTAAAATTAACTCAGGCAACAATAGATGTTGACGAGGATGTGGAGAAAGAGGAACTCTTCTGCTCTCCTTGTGGGAATTCAAACTTGTGCAGCCACTCTGGAAAACAGTATGTAGTTTCCTCAAAAGATTAAAAATAGAGCTACCATATGATCCAGCAATTGCACTACTAGGTATTTATCCAAAGGATACAGGAGTGTTGATTCGAAACATGCACTCCAATGTTTATAGCAGCACTATCAACAATAGCCAAAGTATGGAAAGAGCCCAAATGTTCATCAACTGATGAATGTATAAAGAAGATGTTGTATATATATACAATGGAATATTACTCAGCAATCAAAAAGAATGAAATCTTGCCATTTGCAACAATGTGGATGGAACTAGAGTGTATTATGCTAAGTGAAATAAGTCACTTAGAGAAAGATAAATATCATATGATTTCACTCATCTGTGGAATTTAAGAAACAAAGCTGATGAACATAGGGGAAGGGAAAGAAAACTAAGATAAAAACAGAGAGGGAGGGTGGTTTTTAAAGATAAAAACTGTTAAATACAGAGAACAAACTGAGGGTTGCTGGCAGGGTGTTGGGGGGGAGGATGGACTAAATGGGTGATAGGCATTAAGGAGGGCACTTGAGATGAGCAGTGGGTGTTATATGTAAGTGATGAATCATTAAATTCTATTCCTGAAATCCTTATTCCACTATATGTTAACTAACCTGTATTTTAATAAAAAAATAAATTTAAAAAGAAAAAAAAATTATTGTAAGCCATATATCAAAATACCGGTAATAATTTGAGGAGAACAAACACGTTTCTTTATCACTTAGGTAAGTTGAGTTAAAAAATATACCTCCTACCACAGCCACATTTGATAAGGATATCTGTCTCCATTAGATGTTGTCAACAGCCATAAAAAGAAACTAGTAATGACATTATTAAAAATGAAAGACAAGTAAAAAGCCAGAATCAAAAGGTTACACAATGTAAGATTCTATTTATGTGACATTCTAGAAAAGGCAAAAATATTGGGACAGAAAACAGATTAGAGGTTACCAAGGGATGGGATTGGGGGTGGGGTCAACAATAAAGGGGCAGAGGGAATTATTGGGGATGATGGACATGCTCCGTATTCTGATCGTGTAACTGTAGAACTGTATCCATTTGTTGAACATACAGCAACTGTACACTGAAAAGGGTGGTTCCACTGTATAAAATTAATGACCCCGTAAAGTTAACTTAAAAAAGTGAGAGAAAAAGATATCCCTTTGAAATGTTAAAAAACTATACATTCGTTCTAGAATTTATTCCAAAATCTCAAGTTTACAGCCCATTTTTAACTTAGCAAATCTTTATTCAAAAATCTAAAGTTTAGGGGCGCCTGGGTGGCTCAGTCGGTTAAGCGTCCGACTTCGGCTCAGGTCATGATCTCACGGTCCGTGAGTTCGAGCCCCGCGTCGGGCTCTGTGCTGACAGCTCAGAGCCTGGAGCCTGTTTCAGATTCTGTGTCTCCCTCTCTCTCTGCCCCTACCCTGTTCATACTCTGTTTCTCTCTGTCTCAAAAATAAATAAACGTTAAAAATTTTTTTAAAAAATCTAAAGTTTATATTAAAAAAATAACTCATTTACATTCAACCCAAGGCTACGACATATAAAAATTACATAAAAGAAAAGGAAATTGTTCCAACTTTTTATTACTTTGGTTTTGAGTTTGTTGAGAGGAAAACAAAACAGCATGAACTGGCCAAGCGGGGTTATAAATATTACACAACCGTCATTGAAAACTTAATGTAAATAAAGCCAGAGCAAATCCTTGGAGCGAGAGACAAAATATGCAGCATGTGCTTTGCCTCTCAGTGTCTAGCAGTGAAGGACCACGGATATGAAGGGAAACAAATACTGTCTGGTTAAACTAGTGATTTCATGATGGCTCAAATTCCACTTGATTTTTTTAAAAGGCTAATGGCTACTTACCTTAAGCAATTTGGCTGGTTTGTCAGTGGTCATTAACACACCTTCACTATTGACTTCTCCAAAAATGAGCAGGTCACATTAAATATATTTCCATAAATAAACATCATCTCCAGGCTCTTAAAGCTAAGTCATAAATATATTCTAATTAAATATAATATGAATGGAAGATAAAATATTAATATATGTATACTCATAAATATATAACATATAATCAAAGGTATTATTTATAATTATATTATGAAAAAGGTTCAAGAGATTAAGTTCTGAGTTGTAAGACATGGGTATTTAAATCAAGGTCCTATACCCTAGTTGTAGCTGTCAACACAGTAAAATTAGTGGATCACTTCTCTGAAATTCAAAATGTCTAAATTTTAGAAACTTTAATTGATCCACGGCCAATAAATGACTGAAGATATCTTAAATAAAGAATTGATAGGTTTTCACAATTACATAAATAACTTTGAAAAAAACTTTTTTTCTAGGAAAAAGAGAATGAGTTCAAGATGATTAGCACATATATATATTAAAGCTAGAGAATATTTTTTATTAACTTCAACTTTTCAAATTATACCTTTCACAAACTTTGTGCCTGGGGCACAAACATCAAAGTAAAAACATTAATAGAAAACACATTAAATGGAAACAGCTGCAGCTATTACAAAAGTGAGGTCCCTTGGGTAGGTTAAAGCAAAGATATGAATTTATAGCATGGTTTGTTACAAACAGAAACTAGATGGAAGAGGAATATGAGTTACATAGAGTCAGGCTCTCGATAGACGGGTGCACGCTGCAGATGAGGAGTTCTTTGGGTGCAGTGGTATCTCTTTCTGTCATACAGATCTTTGGTGCATGCTAGGTTGTTGATCCAAAATGTGAATGATCATTTCTACTGACTGTTATGCAGCATTCTACATTTAAAAACAAAACAAAAAAAACACAACAACACCTTCGACCTCTTTTTGTTTCAAGCTAAAAGCCTTTTTAAAATTGACAGTATAAAGTATGAGGTGTGGCTTCTGGACACCAATCTTCCGAGACATTAAGCTGCACTAAGCAGGCGAGGTTTTCCTTGCCTTTTACGTTCTAAGTTGTTACAAGAGAATTCCAAAATGATAGCAGCTGTGACGAGCATACTAATTCTTGTGCACCACTTGTGTTTGTTAACTGGCAGGAAGAAATGATCTCTGAGACGGAGAGGTAGGGATAGGGATACAGAAATAAAACCTAGATGGCACACTGGTGTCATATCAAAGCTGAGGACATTTAAACAGCAGAAAAGCCTAATCTTCAGTTGACTTCCATTTGATTTTCACAAATAGGATTTCATCTGAAGCACCAAATTAAATCTGAGACTGAGAAATGGGCCTGTATATTAAGATGCATCCAAATTAATTGTCGTGATGAGTGGCTGGTTTTCAGCCTCAGATTTGTATGTCACTATTAGTATACTGGGGTTACAGTCCGGGGGTTGGGGGAATTTAAACATAGATTTTACCCTCTTAAGCACACGGCTCTCATCTTCTGGGACAACACTGCTAACAGATCTCTATCAGTTGAGCGATACAATGAAAACATCAGTGGAAAAAAACAAAAGCTCAAAAAGGCTACATAATTCCTTGTATGTCATCTTTATATATATATATATATATATATATATATATATATATATATATATATATATATATTTATTTATGGGGAAATATTTCAAATACATTTGTTTTCTCTTCACACAGTTGCTTAAATGTGTTACTGGATTCAGACCAAACCACAGGAGACCACTCAATTTTCACAGAGTTAAAGGATGACAGTAACTGAACAACGACCTCAAAAAAAAATTCTGTTTGCTACAATAACGGTACACAAAGGGTATAGGAGCACAGCTGGCTGAGAAGAACACAATCTAACCCAAGACACAAATCATTCTTTAAAGATTATAAATAAAAATTGTTCATGTCTGATCATATTCAAAAAGTAAAACGTATAATAAACTTAGAGCATATACAATTTTATATACAATTTAGTGTATTTAAAGGTGACTAACAACTAAAACAGAATTAGAATGATTGGATTCAATAGTATTTAAAACACCTTGCAAAAATCTAAACTCACTATAATACCATATGTTTTCCCCTAAGCTTTACCTTAAATGATAAGTTCTAATTACTAATGTTTCATAGACATTTATGCAAAATCAAATCTATAGAAATAGTTTTCACATATACTGATATATGTTTATATTTAGTATGTGCCATACATGAATGAGTATATATAGATACGAGTAATGGTTATTCATTTCTCAGTCTCAATATAGGATGATCCCATTTGGTTAAATTTAGGTTATAATACCTAAATCCTTTTCCCAAATGTTTAATCAAATAAAATTAAAAATGTATTTTTTTCTCATCATTGTTATCTTATAAAACAGCTGTTATTATCAACTCAGAGATGTTTAAACATTAGCTCAAATCAGATGACTACCCAATGTTTCTCTGGTCCTGGCCCCTTTCCCAAGGTCTTTAAGCCACTGGATGATATATCAGCACTACACTAATCATGCATAGCGCTGAGTTTATTTCTAAGGCCATCAGTATCCTTCCTCTTGTCCTTAAGCTAGTTGATGGAACCAATAAGCTCTAAGTCCCTCTGGTCAAGATCTGAATGCCCTGCCTCTTCACACCATAAAAGAATCAGTTATCAAGTCTTTTTGCATCTCAAAGTGTTTCTTTCTTTTCATTCACAGTGCCCTTATTCTAAATCAAACACTTCACCAAGCAGTGTCCCAGCTTATCGATCTTTCCTTTCCCAACAATCCTACACCTTAATGCTTGGTAAACTACCCCAAAGAGAGCTGTGATGCTCCTTACTGATTCCTCACAGTAACGGAGAATGCGCCCATCTTGTTTCTTTCTTTCTTCTTTCTAACAAAACTAAAGTGAAACTCCTCCCTGGAGCCCAGGTCTTATCTTGACCATACTAATCCTGTTGACTTTTCTCCTTTCTTTACTCATATTTCTAGAAGTATAACTTCTGCTTGTGGGCATCGTTGGAAATGCCAACTCCCCCATAACATCCTGGCTGATCCTCTCTCCATCTCAAGGCCACGGGAATCATACTCTCATCTTCCTCTCACATTATTTTCCTTCTTGTGGCCAGCATCAAATTCTGTTTTTTGTTGTCTTTTCTTTTCTTTTCTCTCTTTACCTACTGTGTACCTGTCCTTCCTATTAGGGAAATACGACCACATTGAAGGTAGGCACTGTTTCTTATCTTTGTATTCCTCAAACAGCCAGGAACATTATTTTAACTGGGGTACATGTTTGACGATTTTTAATAGATGAATGAATAAATGATTTTAACATTCCTCCCTATTTCTACATATAGTTTTTAGTTTAAGTTAGCAATTTCATATAGAAAAGAGGTCACAATTGTGTAAGGGAACTGGTATCTGATAATGTTTGCAGAGTAGGCCTTTTACAGAGAACCATTTTTGTAAACTTGAAATTTGAACAAATTCTTCCTTGGTTGTGTATGAAAATAGAATAGGTGATTAGTAACAGAAATGACCTAACCATGACTAGTTTCACCTTGTATTGTTTGTTTATTTTTTAAAAATTTTTAATGTTTATTTATTTGTGAGAGAGACAGAGAGAGAGAAAGACTGAGTATGAGTGGGGGAGGGGGCACAGAGAGAGGGAGACACAGAATCTGAAGCAGGTTCCAGGCTCTGAACTGTCAGCACAGAGCCTGACTTGGGGCTCAAAGTCACAAACTGCAAGATCATGATGTGAGCCTAAGTCAGACGTTTAGCCCACTGAGTCACCCAGGTGTCTCCACCTTGTCCTGTTTAAATAGCTGAAAATTAGCTAACATACTTAAGTTCAGTAAAACCACTACCAAAATATATTTTTCTATGGAAGAAAAGAATACCTATTCTACCTTGTGGTAAAGTGAAAAAAAACTCAGCTTTTACAAATCCATTCCTTTGCATTAATATGGAATTCTTTATTTCCACATAGTCTTTATGTTCTGGTATCCCCTTAACACACATTTGCCAATTCACTATCCTGAATATAATTTCTATATGCCTAATAATCTAAATGTTTATGCACTTTTGGATGCATATATAAAACCATACCCAAAATTATAATTTACGGGTATTTCTAAATTTTGTAAAAGCCCAGAAGAACACTAGAATCATTGCAAACTCTAGGTGTTTGCTTTATAGATCATTCAAAAAGTCAATATATTGTGCTGCTTGTATAATTAGCTATTGAACACCAACTAACTGCTGTTAAGATGACAAATTCATAGCACGTTGGGGAATCTAAGAGTTAAGCTTCCTGGTGGTCTTTCAGTTAGAACACTCTTCGGAAAGAATAGAACAAAGAGTCAAAATGCATAAGTCTTAAGTTAAATGCCACTAATATTTAAACATACCTGTAAGTGAAGCTTCCCACTGTTCCATTTAACACTTTAGCAAAAGACTAATGAACTGAGGAGTACTTGGTGCTTTGCTTAATCTGGATGCTATATTTAATAGAATGTTTAATAGAATGACCTCTTTCAAGTTATAGGAGCAACCCTCTTCAAGTCGAGATCAGAAAATATCTGTTTAGCAAGCTTACTTTTAAACTTCAAAACAATAACTTAAATAATCAGGTGCTGAACAGCGCTCCACATTTCTTACAGGAGTGTTTTGACCTGCGCCGTGTTAATTGGGCTTTGGTTCTGTCTTGAAACTGAAGTCCAAGTGCTAAGCATGGTATGTCCTGAGGACTGACTACCAAGTGTATTTAGGACACAGTTGCTAAAGACAATCGCCAGCTAGGCCCAGTTCCAATGGGAAACGATTTCCTCTGCCAGCTTTTGAAGTTTGTTTTTATAGGAAATTGCCTCTTGGAGCATATAAAGCTAATTCATGGCAGTTCCCAGAGCTCCTGCATACCCGTCTGGAGGTCCCCTGTGGACGGAGACGTCTTGTTGACATAATCGGGCTCGGCTCTTGGCAAAGCTCCAGGTGTTTGCGTGGAGCCAGTCAGATTAGGTTGAAAGCCTCTAAATCTTCCCAAGCGTCCCCAGGAAGGGAATATAAAATGGTGATGGTGATGTGGCAAGACCCAGGGAACACAGCAAAGTCGTGACATCTGTATTTGGGTCTGTCATTGTGATTCAATAACACAGACTTTGCTAGTGGATTCAGCAGAGGTCATGATACAAAAGTGATGGATGATCTGCAGTTCCAATCTTCCCACCGAATCTGCGTGAGATGCTGAGTTAACGTTACTCTGAGGGTTTGTTATCATGCTACA
This sequence comes from Acinonyx jubatus, assembly GCF_027475565.1. Classification (NCBI taxonomy): domain Eukaryota; kingdom Metazoa; phylum Chordata; class Mammalia; order Carnivora; family Felidae; genus Acinonyx; species Acinonyx jubatus. The sequence continues at coordinate 41,490,094 of NC_069380.1, forward strand.
AAATTTGTTTTCCTCCTAACCATCACAGCAGATATTTTTTTGCATTAGAACCCTAGCCTATGTACATTTAAATAATGATTTTAAAATCAGTGGGCATTATTTCTTTTATACAGAAATATTAGGTAACAAGCTTATATTTTAAATTTGAAAGGGATTATCCTCCCCCCAGTTCATATACTTATTAACAGATTTTTAAGGACAAAAAAGCAATTTACTCAAATTATAAAAAGCAAGGAGGACAAAAGCTTAAATATGACCTTAGACATCTAATTGGGGATAAAAGTGGAAAATCAAAAGCACTATGAATTTGAAAAATACAAGAACCAGCATTTCTTTTTCCAGGTGTAAGAAATACTGAGGTTTGAGCAAAAAAGTAATGTTAAGTGAGTTGAAACATCAGAAACAAAGAAAACAGCAGCTGGGTACAGAATAGATAGAAACAAAAGTGACAGTACATTTAGTCACATGGAGAAACAGAGTTGAAAGAAACTGTATTTGTTTAAATTTGATATTGTCCACTGAAGGAACAGTGGGAACAGTAAGGAACCCTGAAGTTGAAAATGCAGAGCTGCTTCTCTTATACCTTTGGCCCCTATTTTTGGCTCTACATTTCTTAGGAATAAAAGAGAATGAAAATCTGATGTGGGATCTTCTTATCAATAGCCTACTTAAATTTGACGACTTTTTTATGTTATGCAAATTTTACAGATTGTCCTTTCTTTTATCTCACTCCTTTCACACTTAAATATCATTTTCATATGATTTTTTAAAAGATGTTCTTTTGTTTGGAAAGCCATCCTGGTACCTATCAAACTTCTTGACCTTCTTAGTGATTCCATTCACAGTCTCCTTTCTCTACTATGTCTTTACCTGAACCCCACACAAGAAAGGACAAAAGTTAACTCTATTTTCTGTGCACCTTCAGCACTTACTTCACTAAATGGTAATTCTTGCTTATATGTCTGTCTCATCCAAGAAAAGCTGAGCTTTTTGAGATTGGGAATACCATCCTCTCCAACCCCCCATTTTTGCTTCATTGGCATATCTATTTTCTGGCCCTTTGTGGAGTAAACGTTTCTGAATGAATCCGTCAGTGGCTTTCCCTGTGTCTGACCTTCCATTTTCTATGACTGATAGGTAAAAACCAGACTCCAGGTCAGATTGTCTTGGCTTGAATTTCGCATCCCTGATGGACTAGGTGTGTGACCTTCAACAAGTCATTTTTCTGGGCCTCAATACTTCCCCTATAAAACAGTCTACTCATAACAGTTGGCCCGAGGGGTAAATGCGTTCATGTACAAAAACTGCTCACAAAAGACTTCGGCACATACTAAGTACCCAAGCAAGCACGAACGATTAGCATTTTCATTAATGCATGGAGCCACCTGTATCGAAACCGTGAGGATTTCCTTGGCATGTGTACCCATGGATGGAATTGCTAGGCCACAAGAGATACCAAAATTATGAAGGTCAACTGCCTAGCTAATACTTTTGAAGTACTGTTTAGGGTACATGTTTTAATTTTTTGTCTGCCTTAATTCCGAAATCTCTCAAAAGCAAATAGCCTTTTGAGTTTCCCTTTACTTTGTATTTAACAAATGCTCACCCAGCAATTTCAGTATGTCAGGTCTTTTCCCAAATGTTTCATACATAGTAAGTCACCTAATTCTCATTAACTAACATGCTGTTGTTAGTGGCTTCATTTTATAGAGGAGGAAAGTGACGGATAGAGAACTCAACCGATCTGAACAAAATGAGGCAAAAATAAGTGGCTCCAAAGACCATGCTTAGAAGAATCACTGCATTCCTCTGTCCCTCACCTAGCTGAACTCCTTTTGAACACCCTGCCATTTTTAAGCCTCTTCTGCCTCCCTTCCCTTTATTTCTTGTTCTGATTCTGTTCTGCTTCCTTTTTCCAAATCAACTAGTTGGTAAGGGAAGGAGGAAAACAAACTATGTAGTGGACAGAAACCTTTCTTCAATTTTTGCCCTGCTCCAAAGCCTACGAAAAATATGTCCCAAGTATTACACGTCTCAAATTTTTATGATTCAATGACTTTGTCTAGAAATAGCAACCTTCTAAGCCATCTTTGTGTAGCTATGAGGTTTGGTAATATTTTCATCAAATAAGCTTTAAGAAAATAAAGGCAATCCCCAGGAAATAGATGAGAGTTATACCACAAGACTGCCAAACACACACCCATGGGAATTAACACCAAGAGCTTCTTCCTCTCCCATTTTAATCAGTGCCAGAAAGTGCATAGCAATTGGAAGATGGTGTGAATGAAACTGAATACTTGATTTTTCACTGAACATAAAAGAAAAAATTAAACATCAAAAATTAAAATTAAAGCATAAAAAATTAAAAATGAGATTAATCCACTGTGCCAAATTTTCCAGTTTTGTACTCATTACCATTACTTCCAGGTTTCTAAATATATATTCATGTTACAGAACATATATTTCATTCCACATTATCTTTTCTCATCTTTCAGTCTTCTGTGAATCTCGACAACCTCACTAGAGTTCAACCAGAAAGCCATTTACATTTTCTCCTTTAAAGATCTTCTCTAGGTACACTTCAGCCATTTGAGATATGTAGACTAGTAAAATAAACTCAGCAGTACCATGGACTTTTAAATTTTATGTTTATAAAAGTATTTTATTTAATTTAATCTTCAAAAATATTCACATTTTTAAAAGAGCACATTTTTGATGTGTTGATGATTTGGAAAAAAGTAAATTCTGAATTTATTGTAAATAAAATAAATTATTACATGTTCACAGATAACTTAAGAATAATGTAAAATTTAGCCAGGCTTTCAATAGAGAAACCTTGCTCTGATATTAATAGCTAAAATGTATTTGATAGATTTTACAACCTTTTGTTCTGCTTCATTAAAATTGAACCAATATTAACACATTTTTTCTTGCTAGCATGAAAAACTATAGTACATAAAAACCCATGTGAATGTTTGCATTTTAATATTACAATTGAAATAAAATCTATGAGTTTATAGCCATGTCTTATTACAAACATAGCTAAATATAAGTGCCATGTTTCTACTCTTTTTTTCACTTAAAAGGAAAACATGATATACTACAATTATTTAGAGCAGCTCATTTGTCTGTTCTGTTTATAATGTATGAAGCACTAATCTCTAGTAACAGACTTTTATTCAAAAGGGAGAAGTGATCACTTCAAAAATAACGTCAGCTATTTGAATAATTCAGAACAAAAAGAAAGGAACTGCAAATAAATTTTGAATTGGTGCAAGAAAACTAGCTCTTCTAATGATAATCCAATTTGTGCTTTCATAAACTGCAAAATATAATAATGAGATTTTAACCATTTTCCTTTCCAATACATTTTGTATAAACATAAGTTATTTCAAGGGAAGGGTGGTATTAAAATCATTTAAAATAATATATTATTAATTTATCAATATAGTTATGTTCAAAAATGGCCTCTTATAGAAGATTCTGAAACATATGTAAAATATTCTGTAACTGGTTAGTATGCAATCATTACTTTTTAATATATATCTAATCTGACTTTCTCCAGATTCCTATCTCTAAATAATTATTTTGCACTGAATCTAGATATAGCAACAGAATTTTCAAGATATTAGGTGCCTAATTTCTTCACTTTATCTCCCAAGTCTCTTTTTCTCCAATATCCATCCCTCCTCCCCAAACACACTCACCACCTTCTACCAATATTAAAACAGTGTCCATTCAGTCAGGCTACAGATATCTGGGCCATTTGCCACATTTTCTTTGCTTCACACTTCATGGACTCTTATGCCAATTACACATCTGAAATGTCTACAATGTCATGGGCACTCCCCAGGTCTTCTGTTCAATTCTGGTATCTTATATGGTTATTTAAGCAACCCTTTAACTCATCTTCCTGCCTTTACTTCTCTATCCTTAAACCCACTGGCTATAACATCATCAATCATTTTTTTCAAAAATACCTCTCTGATAATATCAGTTATTCATTCAGCTTTCTGCCTCAGTTAGCTAATGAGCCCTTGCAGTCTCACTGGGGCTCAGAGGTCTGAGTTGGATTCTAAGACCCTTGATTGGTACCCTAGCACAATCTTAAGTACTTGTGGATTATTTTTCCCTCTCAGCCTGGTCCTCACATTCTCAGAGATTGGCTGAGTTTCTGCTAAAAATTAAAAAGAATATTTGCAATATGAAGTTGTTATTCATTCTATTTCCTGATTTGCCACTACCCAAATATTTTACTTCCATATTTTTCCTTCTGGATCTAACTTCATTAGATACTTACTATATTCATTACATATTTACCTAAAAAGTCTTAATTTAATGGACATTTTAATTGGATGTCCAATTCCACCTGTAGAGGATTTTCCATCCTAAGAAATGGTCAATTACCCTAGACTCTGTCCTGCTCAGTCCAGGTTCTGTCTCTCTCTATACTAGTTAAGCTACTCTGGACCTAATATATCCTCACAAAAGCCTATCAAACAATCTACAAGGCACCCAGCACTATTTTTGAATATATACTATATCCTATAATATGGAATCAATTACTCAAAGTCCTTTATATTATATTGGAAAGATAATATTTCTTTTTATGCAAAGGGTTCTTGAATCACTTGAATTACTCTTGAATTACAGATGTAATTATAATTGGAATTAATTGATTTGGAGATTCATTTTGCATTTGCAAGTATTTTTTTAAGAAATATAGTTAGCTAATTCAAATATCTCAATTTATTCGTGAACAAGACATTTTCCTATAAGCTTAATTATTTTAATAGTGGTGACCAGACTTGACAAAAGTCTATAGAAAGCCCTGTTATATTTGTTAAATTGTCTACATTATTCTGTGAAGCCCTTATTCTAGATATAGAATCATGTAATAAGACTAAAGAAGAATCACCACATAGCCACCAGATATTACAATTTGTTTGCAGCAACAAAGCACTTGCAAGGAGGAGAAAAATCACAGAATGTTGAGAGAATGGGACTGTGATATAAGAGTGGATCTGATTTCACTCTAGTAGGGCAGTTTTTCCATCTGCCACTTTGAGTGTTTCTGTTGTACATCTGTTGCATGACAAACATAAAATGGTTGGGTTCACTATCAGTTACAGGCTGGAACAAGTACGATTTCAATTACAACAGGAGAGCAAAACAGCTGGGAAATCCCCAAGGGGAGGTGCAAGAACCAAGGGGGTGAAGCAGGCATCACAATGGTACATTGCACACTACTAATTAGAGAGAAATGAAGTCAAGTTAAAAGAAAATATACCCCTCGATGTTCTGTTAGGTGGAGACCATTTGGGTACTGAAAACAGCACCTCAGTGGCTTGTCTCAGTCTGAATTCTCATGTAATTGTTGCCTCATGAGCAGCTTAAAAGCAAACTCTAATATAAAAATATCTTACTTTTTTTAAAGGCAACTTATTTTTAAAAATTCAATGTGATTAAATGTAGGCATTTAGATTAGATCCAAATATGTTTAAAAGACAGGGTATCTATCTTTAAGGGTAGCAAAGTGAAAAAAATGAAGAAAATTATGATAATGAGTTTTACAATAGCCTGCAGGTCCCTAAATAAGCAATGCATAAATATAGGCACACATAAAAGTCTTCCCGACAAACATCTTAGTCTTAGGAAAAAATCAGGAGTCCTTCCACTATGTATATTGCATGAAAATTATGTGATTTGCCCCCTCTAAGCCTGTTTTTCTTATGTTTAATTAAATGAACTATAAGCAGTGCAAATTAAAACAGCATAATATGCTATTGAAAATAAATTCAGTATTTTTTTTTTCTAACATAGTTAGGATCTAGCAATACAGTTAAGAATTAGCCATAGGTTATAAAATGTTAGAGCTCTATAGAACAGCACATTTTTTCTGTACTTTTCATAATTAACATATTTCATAACAATAATGAAAGAAAACAATAAAACTAACTTTATAACTATGCCATATTTGAATTGCCCAATCTATAACCCACCCAGTCCACTTTCTTAGGAAATTCACATATATGGATTTAGGAAAATAACAACAACAATTATTATTATTTTAATAAATATTAATGGAGACTCTCCAAGATCTACCCTGTGGCTCACACATCCCTGCTATCAATGTGGGAGGAGTGAACACGGATCTGAAGTTTTACCTGGAGTCCTCCTGAAGTAAATCCCTTTATTGTTTTATTTTTCTCACTAGAAATTTACATGGGAACATATAAAATCATTATATTAATTCAGATAAAATATGATTAGGGGCTCATTTAGGACAGTGTGGGAAAAACATGACATTCTAAAGATAGGAATTAGGTATTAGAGAACAATTTAGGTGAAGGTTAGGAAATGGAGAGAGTAGGATAACTGGGATTCCCGGCTTAGGAAACTAAGAGTGGAGAACACTGTAGAAAAATAAGATGGGAATACTGCCATGGATTTCTCCAGGCACACAATGCCATACTTTGCTAACATCAAATGTAGCTTCATTTAACTTCAGAGTTGAAAATTATCTTTTATATTAATTTGTTTCTATACAGAATTATACATAAGGTTTTTGAAAACCAGTAAATCCTCATAGAGTTACCATTATGTATGAAAGCAGTGTCAGCTATAAAATAATTCAGCAATGACCTGGGTCTTATTTTAAACATTATCTTGGAAAAAGAAAATTTATTTCCTTTACTCCTTTTCTCAATGTATGCATAGCAAATTAATTCTAATGTGATTCAAATCCCAGTTCTTTAAAGCCACATGCATTGAAGAGGGAAGAGCAATTCATGGTCTCTTCCCCTCTCCCCGCTCTTTTCTCCATTACTGTGTTCAGGCTTTGAATGAATGATGCCTTCAAAAGGAACAGTAGCGTCTCACTGGAGCTTTGACCTACTGTAGCCCCCAAGACTATCTATACCTTATTTTCCTCAAATTATAGAAATAGGGAAACTTAATCTCTTTTCTAAACTGAGGACGGCATAAAGCTACTTCCAATCTGAGCATAAAACAACATAGGACCAGGTTTTTATGTACATGTTTTTGGTATTACCCATTTTATTAATCCTGACGTTTGAGACCTAAGAATAAAATATCATCTGCTGATGTTTAGGTAATGAGAATGAAATATTACAATACTATTATAAGTATTTAATAAAGGGGAAAGGTACAAATTCAATGATGGCAAAGGAGACGGTTTTCTTTTCAGATCTGGCGGTGTGGGATGTCTCCCAAACTCAGATGCATAGGAAGGAATCAGTCAGTGCTTCAAAATTAAATTCAGTAACATGCCCAGCCTCTATGGAAACCGTAAAAGAAGGACTCTGTTTGACAGTCAACAGCAAAATTGCAGCTGCTGAGATTGTGTATGTAGCCAAGTGCCACTTCACTCTTGATCTATGTTAAGTTGACTGAAGGAAGAAAATCAATTATTATCGGTAGTGAACTTCAGGTAGACCCGGGTTTGAGATGCCAGCTACACGCAGGTGTGTGCCCTCAGCAAAGATAATTCTGACTAAGCCTTCATTAAGTAGAAGTGCTGCTTAAAATCTCACTGCTTTGAGATTTTAAGTGGTTGTGTTTTAAATGTAGACAGAGACAGATGGAAAAAACCCAAATATTATAAACCACCTAACATCACTAACAAAAATATCTGCCTGATCTAGTTGAATTTCTAGAATACCAGGTCTATTAGAGAAGCATACACAAATATACATGCACACACACACACACACACACACACACACACACACACACACACTTCAATATTCTCTATGAACACACTAGAGTCTAGACCTATCAAAATTTTAGAGACACATGTAGTGGATATTTGTCATTGTTTTCAGACCAGAACCTACTTCCTTTTCTTTTGGTAATGGTATCCCAAACTTGGTATAGGGAGACGTTTTCTTCACTTTCACTTTCAATCCCTGAGTCTGAGGGCAGGGGCAAAAACCATTTCAAATAGCACCTCTATCCCAGACACAGACACTTGTTCAGGGACAGAAGTGTGGGCCAATTTTCCTAGGTGACATAGAGAGAATACTAAATTTAATGTAGAAACACCTGGACAAGCCTGTGTGTTGATCCATGAGCCAGGCCTGTTGCTGGGGCCACAGAGAGGAGCTGTCAGTGGAGAGGCTCAGAGGAAAGGGACTGTCAGATGCAAACTAGTGCCATTGCTTGGATTTTCAATGAAGGTACAATCAAGATACAAGTCAGTAAGTGCCCTTATAAATGCTCTTTTGTGAAAGTACCTTGCATATATGTGCATTTGTGGCTTCAAAATCCACATTTACATCAGTTATACACAATGTATTGTGCAACTAACAAATCTGACTCTAACACTCAGTGGTAGTCGACTTTCCAATGCACGTTTTCAAGAACAAATTTCTGAGACACAACTGACAAGGTGAGTAATGGGGGGAGTGAAGATCTGGGACTGCCTTATGAGAGACCTCAGTCTAGTTAATTTAGGGGAAAAATCCACATAAATATACCTATTACTATTTAATTCTGTATTTAAGTATGGTTTCCAAATTCTTCATATCCAACATTATACACAAGTTTGTGTCTAGTTTTTTAAAATATTTATTTATTTTTAAGAGACAGAGAGAGAGAGAGAGAGAGAGAGAGAGAGAGAGAGAGAGTATGAGCAGGGGAGGGGCAGAGAGAGAGGGAGACACAGAATCCCAAGCAGGCTCCAGGCTCTGAGCTATCAGCACAGATCCCGATGCGGGGCTTGAACCCATGAACCATGAGATTATGAACTGAGCCAAGTCAGACATTTAACCGACTGAGCCACCCAGGTGCCCCATCTAGTTTGAATCAGTAGATAAAGTATGAAACAAATAAGAATAAAGAATGTACTCCAAATACTCTAAATGGAACAAAAGTCCCTCAAAGATCACATAACCCTACTAACATGCAAATCAAGAGTATCCATTCTGTAGGAATTCTTTGGGTTAATGGAGCATACCTAAAAGTCATATTTTATATCAATGAATGTTTCTGTTATTGGAAACAGATATTTTGTCCTGCCACATATATCCATGCTTTTGAATAATAAATTTAATCCAAAAAAAGAAAGAAAAAGAAAATACCCTAAGCATTCCTTATATTTTTATTGGCTCTTATGTAATTTGTTCAAAATTTTTGATTCCAGAAAACTTATAAAAGTTAGGAGACCAAAAGCCATGGATACACTTTTGTCATAGATTTATGAAACAATTTTCCAAAAAGAAAAAAAAAAAAAACTTAAGTTGTGTAACTAAACGTGTACTTTAAATGTACCCTATAGCTTTGTGTTTTATTTTAATAATTAAAAAAAACAGCTATAACAATGTATAAAAGGCCAGTTTGCATTGTGTCAGTATACTTTATCATATAAATACACACTTAGGGACCTTTCAAGATACAGATTAAGCTGATAAATATGTATTTAGATACTTCTTAAAATGAAGATCAGTACAATGATAGCTGATAATGCCATCCATGTATTTAGAGAATTTAAAACATGGATTATCGACGAGATGGACCATAATATTTCCTCTGGGGCCATTATAGTGAACGTGTAAACACATATAGATAATGCGGGGGCTGAGAGAATGGAAGCAAAAATCAGCTTGTATACAAGTAGTGTATAAAAGCTTCCTGGGAGTGAAATACAGGACACTGGGTATATATTTAGAAAATGATTTGCAAAGAACTTGGGGAGAGTATCGCTAAATATGTAAATACCTTTTCAATAGAAAAATTTAATTTTGTGTCCTCTGAATATAAAAGGAAATCTCCAGTGTGGGTTACTGTTGATTAATATACTCTGCTAAATAATTAAGCAGATTCCAATCTTGCTGAATGAGAGAATATATTTATGCCTTTTTTTCCACTAAGTATTAAAGTTGTTTTATTACCCACCAAAAATACTAGAAATAGAAAATAATTCTATCACCTAAAGTTATGTGTTTTCTTATACTTTCTTTGTAGAAAGATGATTCATATTGATAGTCCCATGAGAGTTACATTTCTTTTCTGTTTTGTCTTCTTTTCTATTATATTTCTTTTCTTTTCCTGTTCACAAATCAAATTATTGAGCACTATGCTTGGTCAGAGTCCCCTTATATCAAATGAATTTCCATCTATGAAAAATATATGAATATTACTGACAATAAAGCAGAATTTTTAAGCAGTGAGTAAAATTATCACTTTTTTTTTTTTTGAGAGAGAGAGAGAGAGAGATCAGGGGAGGGGCAGAGGAAGAGAAAGAATCTTAAGCAGGATATATGCCCAGTGCAGAACCCAAAGCAGGGCTCCATCTCATGACTGTGAGATCTTGACCTGAGCTGAAATCAAGGGTCAGACGCTTAACCAAGAGTCACCCAGATGCGCCACCAAAAATATTTAAAGTAGATTTTCGTTCTCCTTGACTTTCTGTGTGAATACTATAATAGTAAGAGATGCTGTGAAAAAGAATGGGATCTTTCTATAGACATTCCAGCCATCTCTACCTCTATCCCTTATACACGTACACACACACACACACACACACACACACACACACACACACTGCTGTTGTTTCCTGATAAGACAAATTTTTAAGAGTAGATTTAAAAATTCCAGTGAATCATTTCTCCCATTTCTCTTGAACAGATAAAGAAATAAATGTTAGAAACTACACATACAAAAATTAAAAAAAGTCTAAATGATATATTTTTCTAAATTTGATCCGTTAAAGCTATTAAGTAGTTCTTGCCTTCAGAAAAGATTTGTATTGATGTTGTCTCCAAACAAGGTTTATGTAAAATTATTTTCATATACCTAAATATTCCTTTAAAGCATTCAAGTTTTTTTTCTATAATAGAATTGATTTCAAAATACATTGTTTTCTCTTTCAACTCTTACTATAGGCCTTTTTAAAGTAATTTACTATTTCATGTCTACATATTTATATAAAGTATATTTCTACTTGTATTTAACTTGATTATTCTGTGTGTGTATGTATTTGTGAGTTTGTGACTATGCTTGTGTGTTTTGTTTGATTGCTCCAGCATCTCTGATGCCTTACCACCTGTGGTTTTCCAGGTACTCGAATATCTTATAAGTATTTTGGCATATCAACAAAATTTAGGGCCTAAAAAGCAAGTCATATTTGAATAAAAAGGTATATGAGTTTTACCATAACGAATTTGTTTCAGAAAGAAAGAAAGAAAGAAAGAAAGAAAGAAAGAAAGAAAGAAAGAAAGAAAGAAAGAAAAAAGAAAGAAAGAAGATGTTATCCCCCTTTTTGGATGTATTTTAAATTGATATTAAAATCACTAAGCTTACTAAAAATAAGCTATATTTAGAATAATGGAACACTTGTAACTTTAAAACAGCTAACATACTTCTAAAATTCTGTAATTTAATTTTTCAGCTTTGCTTATGCTGAAACCTGGCAAGAGATCTGTAAGTGGCCAATCACATTTTATTACTGTCTTACATGACCAAAGGAAAAAATAATGCCATTGTAATTTACTTGCTAGAAAATCATTAATCAAACCTTCACCCCCAAAAAGCAATAACAGCAGATCTTGGGATGTATAACTTAAATTAGCTTAATGTGGGAGTATTAATAAATGTTCATGCTCTGTCAGTAACTGCTTAATATAAACAGTACTCTATAGCTCAATCTTTTCATAAGTATGCAGTTTAGATAACTCTACATACTTTGGGGACATAATTTCTAGAATATATAAAGGGAGAGAAAATTAATTTTCTTTCATTTGTTATAAAGAGCTTACAGTAACTTCATTACCAAATATTCTTCTACTTGTGATCCCTTTAAGTTGGAAGTTCTAACACATTAGCATTTTGGGGATATATACATTTGTAACCACTTTCATCAACTATTTAAGTAACAATAATTGGATATGTAAGGATTTAATATTACTCATTTTCTCCCATGATAATATTTTGTTTATACATTATGATTTGTTCAATATTACTACCACCACTACCACTAAATAAGATAGAAGAATACAATAACATTCATTTGTTCAATTCAGCATGACAGTATACTTAATATTGGCAATGTATGCCAGTGACAGTGGTTTTGTTAAAATAGAGCTTGAAGACAGCCTTCTTTAAGGCACACTGGATTTGATAAATGGTTTTGCACTTAGTATCTATGTAACTTTCCGAGAGGACCTATACGATATTTAGGGATTATATAATATATAGACAGATAGATGATGATAGAGAGAGATGACAGATAGAGATAGCAAGTCTTATCTGTCAATGCCCTTTAGGCATGAGCAGAATGGGGGAGCTGTGGTACTTTAAGGTAACAGATTCTGAGAGAGTCACGGAAGGTATATCTATCTTTAGGGGAAAGCATGTGATTGAACCCTTCGGAGGAGGCAAAGAGCTATGTAATTATGACTGGGACTCACTGCCAGCAAGAAATGAGGTAGGAAGAAATCTGGGAACATAAGGAGCCACCAGGTGATGCTGCTTTTAGCATCTGCAAGTCTTCAAGAGCTAGGGAGACAGGGGGGAACAGAAACTGCACAGAACTGCTGCTGACCATGGTGCTGCCACATTTGCATAAACAGAAGGTCGGACCAGGCTAGGTAATGCCTGACAGCACCTGTTCTCCTGCAGTACTGAGTCTCTCTTCAGGGAAGAGAGGGCCAGTCCCTCATGGCCATTTAATATCTCAGGGTCCCTCCTTCCCAGAGATAGCTATTCTTTCCATTTTACCACCTACCAAGGAAAAACATTGATTTAGCACCACTAAAACACGGTAGTAGAAATGGAAGTGCAGAAAATGGGACTGAGTGCTCAGAATGTTAGAGTGACACCACTACAGAAACTTAGATTTTTTTTTGTGACTATTTTTTGTTACTATTAGAATGCAAGTTAAAATAACAAACTAAATGAAGAAGACATAAACAGCAAGATATAGTTATTTCTTTTGTCAAGGAAGTGATTTTAAATAAATTAAAAATTTCTTTAAAATCTATTCAGGCTTAACTTAAAGATAACACCAATGATACCTTCTCTTTAAGTGAAATTATATAACAATGGTTAGCCAACATATTTGTTGGTTTTTCCATTTACAATGATTGCAAATTCTTTTGATTGTACATTGAGTTGAAACATTAGAAACTTTTAGTTCAAACAAGGGAGCCAACCTTAATAGAAAATTCTTCTGTTTGAAAATACGCCCAGCTGATCTTTCAGATATCTTATGTGGGCTCTGTGTTCTTCTCAAGTTACATCACAGTGTTAAATGCTTTGAAACAGTGTGTCTGTGGACAACCAGTCTTTTCTGAACTGAAATTCGGGACCTCCTTGAGGAACTTCTGTCTCTGCCAACTTGCATGTTTTCAAAGAAATGTCAAATTAAACCAATAGAAATCTAGTTTGGGTTCTTCTAACATCTTTTGAATATGAGGCACTGTACCTACTTTCAAAGAACTTAAAAATACAAAGTGTAACAAAGAACAGGAAAGCATTTGAGAAACTCTTCTAAAAACACATGCTGCCCCTAGACAACTGTCCTTTGAAGTCTGCGACAAAAGCTCTAGTGTCTAGAAGTATTTCCACCTATTAGGGAAAAAAAATCTCTGAATAGATTGCAAAAATTCTGTATATCATACAGAATCACAAATCCTTTAAAACAGAAATAATAAATTTATTGACAAAGATTCTATTCAACATGTAACAGTAAGTTTATACAATGATGGATTGCTACATTTCTTATCAAATAAATTACTTATGATGAAAAGTTATTTTAAAAGAAAAATATAATGTTCAAGTGATAAGCCCATAATAAAAAATTTAAAAGTCAAATTACATGTATCTATCGGATTATCACTAGTATTTTAGGTTCTGGTGTTAGACTGAATTACACCTAATAGCCCAAACACACACAATTTTTACTAGTTGTGTGACTTTGAACAAGTTACCTCACTTCTCTAGACTTGGGAATCTTCAACTAAAATGGATCATACTAATTCTTTTCAAATTCCTAAGACCACAAAATGAGGATATATTAAGGTTCTTGTCTCAGTTTGCTTATTTTCAGCCACAAGAAAATACCATGAACTGAGTAGCTTAAAAACAGAAATTTATTTCTCATAGTCCTGCAGACTGGGAGATACAAGATCAGGGTGCTGGCTGATGCAGGTTATGGTGAAAGCTCTCCTCCTGGCTTGCAGATGGCCATCATCTCTCTATATCTGTTACCTGGCCTTTTCAAGGCCCATGAAGGGAGAGAGAGGGAGACAGGGAGAGAGGAAGACAGGGAGAGAGGGAGATGGGGGCAGGGGAGGGAGGGGAGGGAGAGAGAGAGAGAGAGAGAGAGATACCTATGTACCTCTCTTCTTAAAAAAAAACACTAATCCTATTGGATTGAGGCTCTATCCTTATAACCTCACTTAACCTTAATTAAACTTCTATATAGGTCCTATCTCCAAATGCAATCACATTGGAGGTTTAGGGTAAATATATGAATTTTTTTTGGGGGGGGGTAAAATTCAGTCCATGGCATTCAGTCCTTAATTATGAATAAACAGTAGCAATGTATGATGATGCCTATTATAATAATAATGATGATAATGTTGCTTATCTACTAATACAGGAACAACCTTCCAGGAAGTGCCACCAGCTATAGGACCTGGTAGACCAAAAGTAATTAATCTTCATTTCTTTCTCTATCTTTTGACATAAGTACTGCAAGTCACGTTCCTCCAATCTTAATTTCTCTCTGAATTTTCTGCTTAAACCCAATCAAGGTAATGCATTTAATGGCCAAATTACCAGTAATGAGAGATAAGGAAAAGGTATGAACAGGAAAGATTTCTTTGCATTATTCTTCATTTTCTTCTCTTGCCCATTGTGGCTGAGAACAGTTAAGTTCTCCCAGACCAAATTCTCAACACTTCTTCCCAAAAGATGGCACCATTGTTACCAACCTCTTGCTCCTGACTGTGTACTCAAACGTTGTGTAGAGCTTTTCTCTGGGATCTCTGAAATGCTGATTCCATTTACTTTTCCATATTGGTATGAAAAGATCCTTTGGTAACCCCCTGTATGAACTTCATTTCTTTTTAAACACTAAGTCATAGGACTCAAGGTGGTCCCTTATCACCTCTATCAGAACCACCCTGGACACATTTTTAAAATGCAGATTTTTGAACTCGACTTCAGACCTATTTGATCAGAGTATCTGTAGGTGAAATCCATGGATCTATATGTTTTAAAATACATGGCCCTTAGATAATCTTGATTTATGCTAAAATCTGAAAGACAAAACAATTGCAGAGGGAGAAAGAGAGGAAGGGAGAAGAAAATTCTTTAAAAAGCTTATCTTTTTATTATTAACACTAAATATTTTAAGAACATCTCAATTATTTGTGAATTTTGAACTTTAGGGACAAGAATATATGTGAAAGTCTATAGAATTATCTTCTTCAGGGTAATAGGGAGATGGGAAAAAATTGATCAGAAGTAACAAATACAGATGTGAAAAAGGTAGCTTACCCATCAAAATCGGAGGGAGTAGCGGTAAAGAGTTACCGTTTAGGTAGGAAGATGTCCTGACCCTAAGAGGCTCCCCTGGTAGAAAGGCTGTTTAGAAGGACTAGGAATCTTTCTGGTCCCCTCATTCCTTATTCTCAACTACTTCTTTCTTCCCAAACTTCTGATCACCATCTGTTGTTTTTTCTCCTCACTCTGTCACCAGATCCAAACTTTCTAAAGTTCCCTCCAGTTCCTTTCTCAGGCTTCCAGCAATGCCTTTGAGGCGGGGGAGTCTCCATACCCTCCAGGCATCAAGTGACTATGAGTAGGTAACCAACTGAACTGGGGACATATATTTTTGTCATTCTACCCAGAAACCCTTGTCCCAAGGAAATATTGTTATAAAAGGTGATTCCAAAAGTACTATTGCTATTTTTTTGCTAGTCAAGTTTCACTATGAGATAAATGGGCTCGGAGAGGTTGGTCCAGGACATTACCCACTATGTTTAAATAATGAAACCTCTGAATGACTCACAAATGAATGTCAAAAAAACACGACTCATCCATGAATAATTTTTAATGGAAATATAGAGAAAAACATGAAATTACTTACATATCCAAAAATATGAATAAGAATATGGATGCATAATGTATACAAAGAGGGAAATATTATTTTACACTTGAATAGCATGTTCAAAGGTAACAGATAAAGCCTTGAACATGAGATTCAAAGATCAAAGGAGCACTAAAATGAAACATGCTTTTCTTTTAGTCACGAATGTTGCTCTGTTGTGAACAATTGAATATTGCATCCTTATAATGAGAAGGACGACATAGTGGTTAAGAGTTTGTAGTCTCTAGATTCAAGCAGACTGGTTCAAATCCTGACTAGTTCAGGTCTAGCTGTGACATTGTGGCATTATTTCTTTAAGCCTTTACTTTCCTACCTGTAAAAGAGTAGTAAAGGCAAGGTGGTTAAATAAAAAATAAAGTGCTTAATTCAGAACCTGAGCTGACATTTACTCAATGAATGTTTATTATTATTATAAATAATCTATGGACCATTGTTATCCTAGTGTAATGAAAAAAAAATTTTTAAACATACAGATTATTTAGGTATAGTCAATCCTCATTATTCATTGATTCAGATATTTCATATTTATGAATTTTCCTACTTGCTGAAACTTATTTGCTATCTCAAAGTCTAATCACAGTACTTTTGTGGTCACTTTGGACATGCCCAGAGATTAAAAAATGTGAGTTGCCCAACACACATATTCCCAGCTGAAGTCAAAGTGTAAGCACTCTGCCTTCCTGTTTCAGCTCTCATTTTGTAAACAAGCATTTTTTTTCCCTGCAGTCTATTTAGAGCCATGTTTTTTTTGCGTATCTGTGCTTTCTGTTGTTGATTTTGCTGTTTAAAATGGACTCCAAGTATAGTGATAAAGTGCTGCCTAGTGTTCCTAAGCACAAAAGGGCTGTGATGTGCCTTCCAGAGAAAATATGTATGTTAGATAAGCTTTGTTCAAGCATGAGTTACAGCGTTGTTGGTCACAAGTTCAATATTAATGAATCAAAAATATGTATTGCATAAGATGTCTTTAAATAGGAGCACATATTCGACACAGTTATGTACTGATAATATATTAAAATGTTGTGACCAGAACCTCGTAGAGGCTATCTAGCCCTGTGTTTGCCCCAGGAGTAATGGTTCGGTATTCACAAATTCAGTGTTTGAGGCAACTTTATAGACTATGTAAGTACTGCGAATAATAAGAACCCAGATGTATTTCTTTCTAAATGGAAGTATAAATATGGAGTTTGAACATTTACTTACCACTGAATTCCTTTCTTCTACTTAACAGGTGACAAAGTATGAGTTAATTACAAAAGAAGTAAGAGTGGATTTGGTGTTATGCTACTAATGCTCATGAAAATATGACTAGTCTGTGTCCTGGGCTGATGTTCTTCTCATTTTATTATTTTTTCATAGCAGTAGTGTGGACTTAGACCATGAGAGAAAAGCCACTTCTCTCATTTACCAAAAAAAAAAAAAAAAAAAAAAAAAAAAAGATAATGTGATAAGGTGGGCAATCAGCTCTAACATACAGACCTTTGCCTTAAAACTAGTATTTCAGAAATGAATAGGGGCGCCTGGGTGGCTCAGTCTGTTAAGAGTCCGACTCATGATTTTGGCTCAGGTCATGATCTCACAGTCATGAGATTGAGCACTGCATCCGGCTCCGTGCTTCTCATGGAGCCTGCTTGGGATTCTTTCTCCCCCCCTCCACCCCCATCCCCTCTGTGCTTGCATGCACGCGTGCTCACCCTCTCTCTTTCTCTCAAAATAAATAAATAAACATTAAAAAAATAAATGAATAATGGATCAGGATTGCCATGTTGTAACAATGTCTTGATTGATTGTTTCCTTAATATGTGCTAAGTGCTGACAAAGTACAAATGTCCTAATCTTCTGAGATGGGACCCACTGTTATTAGAAAACGATTATGCTTTGGGGGCATTTATTCATTTCCTGATTTTGCTAGACTTTTTTCTCAAAAAATATAAACAACTTTTCAACTGTCCAAGGACTAAACTAATAGCTACTATTTATTGAGCTATTACACCAGAAACTATGTCAAACAGGATATATACATTTTTTCATGGCAACTCTATGAATTAGGTATTATTACTGTTATTGTGCCAGCTTACTGACAAAACTAAACCAAACAAAAACAAAAAACAAAACTAGAAAAAGCTAAGGAACTTGTGCAAGGCAAGTGAGTGAATGGTTAAGCAGTAATTCAAACCCTTAATATATTTGTCTACTGTTCCTTCTGTTCTCTTCGCTGAAAATGCAATTTTATGTGTACTTATATATGTATGAACATAAATATATATGCACTTATCTACTTGAGCAAAAGTGAGACATATATTATCATGGATAAGATCTATTGAAAGAGTGAAACATTAAGAATTCTGTAAGATACTCTAAAAATAAAATAAAGAGATGAAATCATAAATCTCAAAACAGTGATAATAATGGTTCACAGTTTCTTTCTACAGAGAGATAAATGAGAAAAGGTGGATCATTTGAATGCATGATAGATATGGGTTTTTGGCTTCATAAATGTTGTTTTACTTTCAAATACAAGAATAAAGGATTTTCTTATTTTAGTCCTTTCCACAATAAGAATTTACTAACTTCAGTAAGATGTATAGAAACATAAAATGTGATACTATTCTGCTACTTTCTAGCACACTGTAGCAGGTTTGACAAATGATAGATTAGCTTAAACTAAATGTTTATCACCATTTTAGAGATTATAAAAGAATAGTAAAATACACTGCACATCAAGAGAAATGGGAGAAAGTTGGATTTAATCTCTTTTTAACTTATGAGAGCTCAACTGCATTTAAGACATCTAGTGTTAGACAATAAATGTGAAAGACTGGTAATTAGTTTCTCTGATCACCCGAAAATAGATTATCAACCACAATAAATAACTTCTTTTTAAAATAATAGTTTTATGCCTGGAAAGTATTTTCTGAAACCTGTAGCAACAATGGTAGAAAGATAATTTTTTCCCTGTGTGTGTGTGTGCGTGCGTGCGTATTTGTGGGGTTTTTTGTTTGTTTGTTTGTTTCGGTTTGTCTTGTTTTTCAAGATATTATGCAGACTATCTCATTGTACTCCCTCCAGAACATCATGATTCCCCCTTAAAATTTTCATTACAGGTCTCTCAATCCCATCCCTTTGATTCAGGACAACTACCACAGGACCCAAATTAGTAAGTGATGAAAGTCGGATATGAGATTATGGGAATAGAATGTCCACTATAAATATGGACATTCAGTAAACATCCTAACGTACATATCAGTAATGTTCATGCCAAAAGTGTGATACTCATCACCTGCTCTCTATACTTCTGTATTCCCTCCAAAAAGGTAACTCTACAATCACAATTTTCCCTAAAAACCAAATGCATTCACTCTTACCTTGGTGAGGGAGGGATTTACCTTGGAGTGGAGGGGCATGTACCTTTGAAGATTTATTGCTTTTTCATAAAAAATCTAATAAGGCCTTTCCTTTTAAAAAGTTCATATAATCGAATATAAAGACTTTATAGCAGTCCCTACATTACATTCAATTTCTTAAATTTTCTATCTTTTCCTTTTAACATAATTCCATAGTATTTAGTCTTTAATTTTTTAACTTTACTATTTTTCAAGAATTTAATCATGCCAATTAATTTCATCTAGCAGAGATGCTAAATTCTCCACATCTGTCTTAAATTCTGAGCTCTCAGAGTGTTAACAATATTTTATAGCAAAGTCTTTGAAGAGGTCAGAGGGTATTAGGAGTCTTGTGCTTTACCATGAATTCAATCTATGTTTGACTTTTGAAGTTCAAATGCCTTTTTTTGCTTTGGGGCAAATGAGCATTATTCCATTGGTACATTTGGCTTACTGAAATCCTTTAGAAAATAAATGAGCAGTCAAGATGTGTTTGTTTGTTTGTTTGTTAGTTTGATTGATTAGCAATAGATGTTTAAGGAGGTGGGAGTAGAAGAGATAAGGGAAAAGGATGCTAAGTGACCAGAAAGCAGTCTGTGAAGGAGCACCTGATCTACCTGTACACTATAGAAAACTGTACTGTTCAAAGCAGCAATGCTGGAGGTAACTAAGGAATAAATACAGACCTTTATTCATATTGCTTTGCTTATACCCTAATACAAAACATAGATTGTGCATCAGAAGTTTAAACACATTTTTTTTTCTTCATTTTGGTCTGTATGTTCATTTCTCCTTTTGCTTCTCCTTCTATTCCTCCTTCTACATTTACTTACACCCAACCAATTCCAACTAGATAAGTGATTTCAGATTATATGTTATTATTTGATACGGAGAATAAATATAGCAAATATTAAAGCTTGATAGATCATTTTCTCTTGTGGTTATATCTTTGGAAATACCCACACACTGAAGGCAGAGCAAGTACCCCTCCAAACTCATACACCTATGGATGATATCTGTCTTAACCATAGCAATAGTCTTAGAACCTCAAACTGCTTGTGCAAGGGAAAAACAGGCCCTCAGCAGAAAACACGCTTCTCCTTTATTTTGTGCCTAATAACCCAAGAGGCTTCACTCTATCAAAGTCCTGGAGTGACTAAAATGTGTGGGATCTTTTTTTCAATTCAGTTAATTAATTCTTTAAAATAATACCTTGACTAGGAAAATAGTACAATTAAATTATTAAAGCCACCCTGACTTACTGTAAAGTTTAAATGTGGTAAACTTATTCATTTTTCACTTGATTTGTTTTTTCTTTTGGTTCTTAGAGGAGATTCTATTTGAAAGGGTAGTCTGTTAATTGATCAGCTCCATTAACCTGAACAAATGATACAACAGTTACTTTCAAACACTTGCTAGAGTGATTTTTTTTCTAGAAATCAAGTTTGACCCTAATAAAATATGCTTAAAATATTTCATTGTATTCCCTTGTTGCAGGTAAAAGGTGTGCATTTTTTAGTATGACATGAAAGTGGCATATGGCTTATGTTCTTGACTTTCCAAATCCGTCTTTCACCATGTCCACACACAATAGTCCTGCCATACTGATTTATTCAGATTCAGATTAAGTCCGCAGCTGCTAATGTATACTTTTCCCTCCATCTGGAATTTGCTTCCTTCTTTTTTTTTTTTTTTTTGGCCCAACTCCTATATTTTAAGAATCAGTTCAAATTTCAACACACTTTTGAAGTTTTCTCTGCCCTGCCACTTAAGGATTACCAATCTCCACAGGACAGAGTTTGCATGTTTTTCTGGATGTCCTCAGAGCTCTCTGTTGTCTTCCATTTTAATAATTCTCATATGCTTTAATGGTTTGTTTATGTGTCTGCCTCCTTGATTAGGTAACAACTCCTCACACCTCCATCGATTCTTCCTTCACAGTGTTTAGGAGAATGTCTGGCTCAGACTAGACACTAGAGACTTGATGCCTCATAAAGCCCCTCCCATTCTCTCTCCCACTTCCTCTGATATCAATTGTATTATGTCTACATATTCATTGCACAGTTTTATTTAATATTTTATAACAATTAATGGTGAAAGCGAGCTTCGGGGAGTCTACTAGTCAGTGCTCTGAATATCAGATATTTGGAAAGATCTTTTCAAAACAAAAGCATTTGTGTATGGCTTTATCCATATCACCTTCCTGAATATGTGACCATATTAAATCATGATTTTTAGAAAGAACAACCAATGGCTATTTGGCTAGCTTAGGCATTTAAAAGGAGATATTACAAATAAAACTTTTCTTTATCCAAATTACTAAATAGATATCCATACTTCAAATACATTTCATTTTTCAGAACACTTTCTATTTGTTGCCTAACTTTCTATTTGTTCTCTGAGTTCCCTAACTCAGAGCTCTATTTCACCAATATTAACATTTCCTTTTTCGTGTAAATAGGAACTCTGATTCATTGTTCTTTTGTTGGCATTTCTTCATATTAATTTCTGTTAGTATCTGCATTTGAATGAAAAGATCCTTTGTAGGGCCAACATTTAACCAACACGTCAGCTTAAATTGCAGTTAAAGGATAAAGTTTAGATGAAGTAGATTAGCTTTATGAAATATCTCATAAAAACCATCTTTAAGTTTTATTGTCAGTCTTTAAATGCTCTCAAGAACAGAAAGCCTGAATGTTTCCAGGCACAAAAATCATTTGAGTGCAATTTTACAGAAGAAATTTGGTGATTAAACTGATATGTAATACTGCTGGTGGTGAAATAATATAAAGAAATCAAATAAAGTAATTTCTTCTTGTGTTAATTACTAGCCTGATTGTGAAGACATTTCTAAAACAGAAATTTTAAAATTATTTTAAGAAAATACAGCATAAGGATAACTATATAGTCTTAGAAAAAACTATGTGGAGCAATACACTCTGGTGTAACTGCCAAACAATTGCTGATTGATTTGTAAACCTTTGACTTCATGGAAATGCAATTCTACTAATAAAACACGCCGCTTTGTTATAACTTAAAGGTGTACAAGGTCATATGAATGTAATGAATTCTTAAATTTAAAAAATTTACAAACATCTACAGCATAGTTTTATTATGGCCTGATGGCCTTATGGCCTGATGGTCCTCAGTCTATTTCAGTGCAAGACGGGTTGGATTGCAAAGAAGTATATATGGCAATCAAGAGTTGGCCAATCAGTTAATGCTATACAAATGACAAATCAAGGTTTCTCAGAGTAAAGAATTTCCAGTTCCTAACAGTGTCAATGTCTAGACCATTCTAACAATATATGTCCTAAGTGGCATCTATTCTTTTTCTCTGTTCAACAATTTATTTTTGTTTCTTTTTAAATTTAAATTCAAGTTAGTAAACATATAGTGTAGTATTGGTTTTAGGAGTAGAATTTAGTGATTCATCACTTACATATTATACCCAGCGCTCATCCCAACAAGTGCCCTCCTTAATGCCCCTCACCCATTTAAGCCATCACCCCCTCACCTCTCCTCCAGCAACCCTCAGTTTGTTCTCTGTAATTAAGAGTCTCTTATGGTTTGCCTCCTTTTCTGTTTTTATCTTATTTGTCCTTCCCTTCCCCTATGTCCATCTGTTTTGTTTCTTAAATTCCACACGTGAGCGAAATCATATATCTGTCTTTCTCTGACTGACTTATTTCACTTGGCATAATACACTCTAGTTCCACCCACGTTGTCGCAAATGGCAAGATTTCATCTTTTTGATTGCCAAGTAATATTGCATTGTAGGTACATACCACATCTTCTTTACCCATTCATTAGTCAATGGACATTTGGGCTCTTTCCATAATTTGGCTACTGTAGATAATGCTGCTATAAACATTAGAGGTACATGTGCCTCCTTTGAATCAGCATTTTTCTATTCTTTAGATAAATACCTAGCAGTGCAATTGCTGGGTCATAGAGTAGTTCTATTTTTAATTTTTTGAGGAACCTCCATACTGTTTTCCAGAGTGACTGCACCGGTTTGCATTCCCCCCAACAGTGGCATCTGTTTTGGGCATAGGATCAAAAAGGAGAATCTTTTCACTCCTGACTTACACGAAAGAAGCCAGTGTTTGTAAGACATCAATATATCAAATGTTATATGAGCATTAGCAGCAACCTGCGGAGCAATGCCACTTCAGCACCTTGTTGGGCTAGGGAAGGCTTGCTGCCTTTGGCCCAGGGTCCAGCTAGCAGGCAAGCAGAGCTGACACCAGCCTCTACTCAAGTTTGGCAGAAAACCAACATGAGGCAGTGTGGGAAGATCCTGTCAGTGCTACTTGATCTGAAAAGACACAGAAAAATTCACATTCCAAAGCTGTCGGCTTGCAAACTTTGAGCAGAAAGAAAGCCTCACTTTAAGAATGTAAACAAGGACGGTGAAGGTCTTGCTATCTAAAGATATAAGCATGCGAGAAGCCCTCTGGCAGCTTGAACGTGGTGAGGCAGTGGCAAACCCCACACCCCGTTGTGAGAATAAGCCTACCTTGGAGACTCCTGGCACTGTCTTCTTCCTACGAAGTACTTTCCCTGTGATTGCAATGGCAGATTCTTCAAAAGAGTAAAACAGAGGCCTGTCGCTTTAGAAGCAACGGCAGTCTCTCTGAAAGAATCAGTTTGGCATTTCCAGGGGAAAGGTCATCTCTTTACACCTCTGAAGAGGATATAGATAACAATAATAGAAAGAATATCAGGCATGAAAAGCTACATTTTCCTAGACCCCTAAAGGAAATCATGACACAGCTGCAAAGCTGGTACTAGGAGCCAATGCACTAATTTATCCCACTTCAGTGCATCGACTTTCCTCTTCTGTGAACTGGCATCCCAGCTGGGAAAAGAAATATTTACTGAGACTTGCTGAATTTTATTCACAGATCTAGCGGATTCCTTCTAAGTTTCAAAGAAGAGATACCTCTAGTGTTGGTGAGATATGGGGCGGTGTGAAAATCACCCAAACGTACTTGAAAGACAGCACTCTCGTGACCTAAAGGGTAATATCGAGTTAAGTGTGGCACTTTGTGTTCATCCAGCATAAATATCAGTGCCAAGGCAATCACATGGAGGGCCCTTGGGAGACTGGGGTGATAAATCAGAACTTGGAAGGAAGCTTCCAAAATTACCCTGATTGCAGTGCCCTAGGAACAACTGATTGAGGCCTCTATTAGAAACTTTTCCCTATTAGAAAATAGAGAAATATTTTGTCACACGTTATCTAAAAGATCTGCATTGTTACAGACATTCCTATTTAATTATTTATATATCCTCTTTCTGGTAAATCTCATCTGATTCTTTCTCCTTTCTAAATGTCACGAGTTTCACTCTCCCATTGGCACTGATGTTAACATTTGAAGGGGGGAAAGGTTGTACTTAAGTTTAATAGATTTCATATTTAATAATGTAGTCAATAAAGTCTGCCCACTTAATCAGTCAAAGGCTATTCCATTCTGGACACTAAATGCCTCCAGTGAGCCATGTTGTTTCCATTACATACAATTCACCCATTATTCTCAGCTCTTAAAAAATATTTTAATATTTCCAGACCTTTACTTATCTATAAATAAATAAAATGGCATTGCTTTTATATAAATGAAATAGTGCTGATATTATACATTATCATGAACAAAATCACAGAGCAAGGAAAGAAACTGAAATCTATATGGGATTTGAAGAATTTACAGCACTTGTGGAGAAGCAATCCTTGTAAACTTTTATAACCTTTCCTTTCTTGCAACAAAGATTCTTTGCTTGGCCAAACTTAAGTCAAGCTCTTGAACCTCCCTCTAGGTTCGTCTGTGCACTTTCTTGCAAATTCCAAGTTATCCGATCACTCTGAATATCTGATCAGTTTCCTCATCCTCCACCATCCCTAGGTGACATCTGATCACCCTGGCCTATCTTCAGTAATAACCCTGTTAGGTTGCTTTAGCCAGAACCCCAATTAACCTCTGATGTTTTCTCCTAGTAGTCTTCCAACCACTGACCCTCCCACCCTACTCCTTGGTTATAAATTCCCACCTGCCCAAGCCATATTCAGAGTTGAGTGCAATCTCTCTCTCCCATTATAAATGCCATTGCACTGGTCCCTATACCTATTGCGATGCTCCTGAATAAAAGTCTGCCTTAACATCTTTAACAAGTATCATTGATTTTTTTTAACAATTGCAACTTCCCATTTTATAAAAGGAGGGCTGTAAAAGTGAAAACAAAAGATTCCATAACCAGTCATACACTCTAACATTTTCATCTATTATTTGTTTTGCATTCAACTTTACAGCAATATACCACCATTAGTCATAGTAATATTACTCTAAGTGGTATTAGCAGTATTGCTCTATTGCCTTTATATTAGCTTTGTAGCCATTTAAATAATATGTTCTCAAACCTCAATTACTAATACCTAGCAATCTTTAGAGAAAGGGACAGTGCATGTCTAGGCATTTTTTTTTTCCATATCTTATAGGTGTTCTATTAACTTAAAAGGGAGTGAATGCAAAAAAGAATCACTTGGAAAAAACTTTGATTTTAAGCCAGGATAAAACCTATTCAGTGATATGTGTTTCTGGAGAGTAGGTGGAGGGTTGTAAGTTGTACTAAGTCTAGTGATTTTGAGAATAAAAATCCTTTGCTGTTAACTTTTTCTGTTCCAGAGAAACAAAGGACTTAAATCCCCTACATCATCCTCTGTTCTGGTACTCCCATATCCTTCTGCTGTACAGACAGCCTGCACCCAAATGGCTGCTAAGTGCAGATCTTTGACTCAGAGTTAATTTTGACAGGTGTCTTTAGCTATTGCTAGTGTTTATTTTGCACTGTGAAGGAAATTAGTTGTTTACTCTTTTCATTACCTGTTTTAAACTATCTGACATGTAAATTGTTAAGGAAATGAAGCCCACTTTTGTTTCCCTAGTTCATGAAGTTTTAGTTGAGGGTTTTCCTTCTCAAAGTATCTCTTAATGGGCTTAAAAATTATTAATGTTTATTTATTTATTTTTTTTAATTTTTTTAACGTTTTATTTATTTTTGAGACAGAGAGAGACAGAGCATGAACGGGGGAGGGGCAGAGAGAGAGGGAGACACAGAATCGGAAGCAGGCTCCAGGCTCTGAGCCATCAGCCCAGAGCCCGACACGGGGCTCGAACTCACGGACTGCGAGATCGTGACCTGAGCTGAAGTCAGACGTTTAACCGACTGAGCCACCCAGGCGCCCCAATGTTTATTTATTTTTCAGAGAGAGAGAGAGAGAGAGAGAGAGAGAGAGAGAGAGAGAGAGACAGGGTGCAAGTGGGGGAGGGGCAGTGAGAGAGGGAGACACAGAATCCAAAGCAAGCTCCAGGCTCTGAACTGTCAGCACAGAGCCTGATGCAGGACTCGAACCCACAAACCACGAGACCATGACGGGAGCTGAAGTCGGACACTCAATTGACTGAGGCGTCCCTCAAAATATCTCTTAAATAATACTCCAGATTGTGTGGATTCATTTGCATGCAGGATATCCTCCCTGCCTATATAGCCTTCATTGCATTTGTCAGTCTCCATTATAATGATCTACCCATACTTCTTCCAAACTACTCTGTAAGTCCCTTAAAGCCAGTAATTTTTAACATAAAGAGATGGAATCATTTGCCCACAAAAATTATTACTATATCATATGACATGAGCAATCTAGATTCATGAAATGAGCACGTTTCCCTCAAGAAAGAATCCCCTGTGACTTGCATCATTGCTGTGTCCAAGGTTTTCAACTAAATGTATTCGCAACTATTTTGTCATCCTCCAGCACACCCTAGTAAGAAAATGGTGGCAAGCAAGAACGTTTTGAGAACGAATTATGAAATAAAAGCTAAACAATCAGAAAATTAATGGTCTACTTTTAGACATTTGGAAAGGTGTAACTTTCCAAAACTGACAGTTTTTAGCAGCTTACCACAAATAAAAAATCCTTACCTCTGCAATAGTTTATCTGTAACAGGGGAAAGTTGAAAGTCACATTTTCAAAGTCATAACATCCTATTGCTTTAAAAGTAGTTGATATCACTCAAACATGTAAATATTCCTACTCAGAGGTTAATTTAGTTGTCTCATAGGGCTGGAATAAGGTTTAAAAAAAAACAAAAGCAAAGCAAAAAACAAGGTCTGAAAACAGACTGCTTAGATTCCAATTCTGCTCTGTCCTCTCTGGTCATATAATCCTTAGAAAAGTTACTTGCGCCTGGGTGGCTCAGTTGGTTAAGCATCTGACTTCAGCTTAGGTCCTGATTGCACAGTTCGTGGGTCTGAGCCCCACATTGGCCTCTGTGCTGACAGATTGAAGCCTGGGGCCTGCTTTGAATTCTGTGTCTCCTTCTCTCTCTGTGTCTCTCCCCACTTGCACTTTGTTTCTCTCTCAAAAATAAATAAGCATTGAAAAAAAATTAAAGAAAAATTACTTAACTTTTCTAGGCTTCAGTTTGCTCATCTGTAAGATAGTGGCAAAATAATAACCATGTGAGAATTTGGCTTTGAGCATTAATTGAGATAATGAAGGGAAAAAACACTTAGCATACTGACTAGCAAATAATAAATGATCATTGGGACAAATCCTAGGAAATCAATTTTCTGAATTTTGGTTTTCCAAAACAAAACATATGACTAAGCACATTCTGAAACTGACTTATTGGGATAATATCTAATAATAATAATAACAACAATAAAGCCACTGTATGAACTATGTGACATAGACAATTTCCAGGCAGCCTAAACACTATAGGATATTATAGAAAATTATAATACAAAAAGTGCTTTGTAGTATTATAGGAAATTATAGTGCAGACATTCTGCATTTTTATTTCTCATTTTCATGGTAACAGTGGAAACATTTCCAACATTCTTTGGTCATTGAGCCACCAATTTTCGAGCCTAACTCAGTGCACCTTCCTCCCTCAGAAAGCAGGACTAGAAAGAAAAGCAGATATTAGGTGCTTTGACACAAGATCAACTTAGGTCTGAATTCTATGTAGTTTTCTTTTTTTGTCATAGTTGAAGCCACTTCATTAAAAAAGTGATTATAAATTATTTACTATCAATATCTCATCATATCACTACCAATGCACACTTAAGATATTTCTTTAATTTATATTTAACTCTATCCAAAATTGGTGAGCAAACTGTTTTACTCTAGAGCCAACCCTGCATATTCTTTCCTGCCTACAAAATTTCTCATGCGATGCTCTCTCTCCCAATAATCAGTAGGCCCCCTTTCGTATTTTGCAGGTGGCTGGCCTGCACTGCTTGTTTGTTTGTGTTTCAGAAGTTAAACTGTGAGCATTAATCAGATCTGAGAGTGTTTTATTTTGCGTGTTGTTTTAAAAATGCAAATACACTTGAAAGCGGCCCAATTGCTTGGAAAGTACCAAAAAAGAACAGTTACTGAACAAAAGTGCTAAGGAAGAAACCCAACACATGTTCTCAATCACTTTGTCATGGTGGAAAGTTGGAAAAAGGACAAGAGGTGCAGAACAGGAACAAATACAAGATTTTAAAAGCAAATCTTTCCTTCAGATTGAGTTTTGCAAATATGCTAAAAATTGAATGTATGTATCACTAAAACAGAACTTTAACACATTTTTTTATCCCTTTACTTTTATTCTTTTCCTAAAAATATATTGTCTAAATAGTTTCAGATCATGGTAAAGGATTTTAGTGTCAATTTTTAAGTATAATTAAAATAATTTATCCTTAAGCAAGTTACAGGCACATTATGATCCTTGTGCTTATTATCCTCATTAATGATCACTTCAGGTGGATGGGTGTATTTGCCTCACAAAAGAATACTAATAACATATTAATAGAGCATTCAATCCCAGAATGATGTAGTCTTTATTTATGTATGTAGTCAATTTTTTTCTTTACAATTTTAACCATTTCCTTATGTGCTGCTACAAATTGCTATGATTTCTATTACCAAAAGGACTCAATGGTTTTGAGTGATTAGAACCTATTGGGAAAAAATGATGTCTTTTGGTCTTTATTAGCTTTTATTTTACAGGGGCAGCTTTAATTCTTTGACTTTTTCATAGGTCAGAAGGATCAGTCAATATAGAGTAGATCATTTTCAGTGGGTCTCTGCTGAGACAAGCCACAAAGTATTTTCCCTATCACTTAGGGATGCCTGATGAACATAACGTAGGATGAGTTAGGAGCGTCCATTTCTTTTTCAAAATGCTATTATTATAAAGGCTCTCCAGTGTGGTAGACATTATTTTCATATTATGTTTCTTCCAAGTTGCTTCTAAACTCTTGAAATACAGCAACTGTATCTGGAACTCACATGTAGCAATGTCAACTGGTTGAGTTTTTAAAAAGATATATTTTTTTTTAAAATGTATACCTTATCTGTTGTCAAACAATCATTTGAACCAGAAATTTATATGGTCTAATGAAGAATTAAAGATTATCGCTAAGTTGTATGGTTTCAAATTCATTCATTTAGTACAAATTTTCAGTTCAAAGTGGGCCTTTACTGGGGCGCCTGGGTGGCTCAATCCATTATATGCCTGACTTCAGCTCAGGTCATGATCTCATAGTTCATGGGTTGGATCCCCACATCAGGCTCTGTGCTGACAGCTTAGAGCCTGGAGCCTGCTTTGTATTCTGTGTCTCCCTCTCTCTCTGCCCCTCCCCTGATCATGCTCTGTTTCTCTCAAAAATAAATAAAAGTTAAAAAAATTAATCAATAAATAGGGGTGCCTGGGTGGCTGAGTCGGTTGAGTGTTCAATTTCAGTTCAGGTCATGATCTTGTGGTTCATGAGTTCAAGCCCCTCATCAGGCTCTGTGCTGACAGCTCAGAGCCTGGAGCCTGCTTCAGATTCTCTCCCTCTCTCTCTGCATCTCCCCTGCTCACACTCTGTCTTTCTCTGTCTCTCAAAAAAATAGTTAATATTAAAAATATAAAAGTATAAAAAGGTGGGCCTTAATTAATTATTTCCATTACTAGGTATAAAAATATAGAAGATAGAAGGTGTGGAGTAGATTGCTTTGTTATGATGAGAAGAAAGAGAAACCAGAACACTGAAAGAAGAAAAGGCAGGAATAAATGTTACATGAGATACATTTGGAATATTTGTTTTATGAGAATCTGTTTCTATTTCATCATTTCTATAGGTATCACTATGTGGGGCAAATATATAATCTTCGGGAAAAAACTTGCTAACATTTATATTAACACCACCACTCTGCAGTAGGGAGGTACACTAAATTTCTGACATTTCTAAACCCAGCAAGCAAAACACAGTTATTCTAAGACAATGGATGTTAATATTAGAAATCCAAAAGCTAGATCTGTATGGTTCTCAAACTGTTTATGGTAATGATCAAATCAGTTTCTTGTGCTGCATTTTTTGTATTCACCACTTAATAAGACTGAATTGTTATCCTGGTTTTATTTTTTAGGCCTTTTATTCTGAAACTCACACAAGAAGAAAGAGCAAACCAAAAGATAAGTGATCATTTTCTTGTTAGTGGTTATCTCCCAGACCCTGAGGATTCATCATAAAGAAAGTGTTACTCATGGTTGGTCTTCATTTAAGTTAAAATCCCATTAAACTATTTCCCAATTTCTATTGAGGCACATACCTAATGATTATTAATGTTCTTTCTGGTGATGTTTATGAATGCGGAACCAGGGAATAATTTGTCTCAATAAGAAAAACTAAGACTGTAGAATGATCTTTAGGTATCTAAATATTTAAAATACCTCATTGCTATCTTTAAGTAATATTTTCTCCCTTTAGGGAGCCTGTAGAATACAATGTTGAGTAACTGAATAGTATATGATTTAATATTTTTGTATGAATCATAAAATGTAAAAGACAAAGCAGAAGCATGGATGTGTGATGAGAAGAGTTACAATTTCAAAAAGTTTAGAAACATGAAATGTGCTGAATAATTGAAAGTTGCTGAATAACTGAAAGTTAGGAGAAAAGTAATTGTTAAGCATGCTATTAAAAAAAATCCATAATGTGTGATCATAGACGTATATCAAGCTATCATCTATCTTTGTTGACTTGAATTTTGCTATTGTTGAAAAGTAAGTCTTTCAAAATCATTGGTAATGTAAATCTGTAGGAGTCAAGTAAAGCACATTGACATGAACATTTTCTGCCTCTACAAAGTATAATCAACTTTTTTAAACTATCCAAATATTAGTATTTATTCTTTCATTTTTCCTTTTGAAATCATATTAAGGGCACCTGGGTGGTTAGGTATCTGACTCTTGATTTAGACTCAGGTGATGGTCTCACAGTTTGTGGCTTCAAGCTTTGAGTTAGGCTCTGCACTGGCAGCATGGAGCCTGCGTGGGATTCTCTCTGCCTCTCTCTGCCCCTCCCCCACTGAGTGTGTGCACACATGTTCTTTCCCTTTCTCTCAAAATAAATAAACTTTAAAAAATAAAAAATAAATAAAATCAGTTATTAAAAGTCTGTAGCTATTTTTGTGAGTTGCTGAATAAATGTGGATTTCAATTAATTTGATTCTGATTAATTAAAAGTTTATAGTATGTAGCCAATCACATATATATAATTGATAGATAGTTAAAATGTACATTATTTAAATAATAAATTAGCTAAAGTTAAAGTCACTCTCTAAATAGGTCTCCTAGACTGGTTTACTGTCATAACATAAATGCCAAAACATAATGAGTGATTCAAATTTCACTGATATACTATGACATTTGACAGTTAATAATGGGTTCCTGAAACTGCTGCTAAAATGTAATATGCAGTACAAATTTAGCATGGCTAGATTCAATATTAGTCTATGAAGATAACAGTACAACGGGGCAAATTAGGTAATTTTACCATGACAAAATACTATAATTAGTTTTATAATTACATTTATTTACATGGAAAATTTCAATAACACTAACTGGCTTTCAATTCATCGTCAAAATTTTTATAGTAGATAATATACAATTATATGAAATACTACAATCATTTAAATTATTGGTTGAGGTTTTCATATTCTCTTAACAGAGGCATTTACCCAAATATACCAACATACCTTCCTTTCACATATTTTTAACAAATGTTTGAGGAATACCAACCTTGTGCAAGAAAAAAAAATAATTCAGAACTATAGGAACAAAAATGTGTTGAGTGTTCTGTAGATGGTATTTATACTATTTTTCTGTCATGTTATGAGTTAGAAACATCACAGACATGAATCCTGTGATTCAGACTGAATAAGGGCCAAAGATAGATACTGGGCGACTGCAGTGTGCATGCGAAATAAACTTGCTGTTACAGACAATGATTTGAAGACATATGGTATAAGGGTATATGGCAGAAGTTGACTGGCTCCAGGTGATAACTTCTGTTCACTTCAAGGAGAAGTTGGAAAAATACAGTTTCCACCTGATTTAGTGAACAGGTATTTATTACATGTCTACCATGTACCAGGCACCATGCTAAGAAGTGCAGAGTTTTAAAACATGAGAAAAAAACTGGCTCTTTTAAAAAATGTATAAACTGTGTGATTACAGAGGTCTAAGTCAACTGACTACACACTAAATTTAAGATTCAATCAAGCCACACAAGATTTTCATTTATGAGTTATTTGATGAAAGTAACCGTAGACTGTGCACCTTTTCTAGGTCTACAATTGACAGTCATGATGAAAAGCTGCCCACCATAAGATGTCCTTCATCACAATTTCTGCTCTCTTACTGAAGATTGAACATGTAAGAGGGGATTCTCAGATGACAAAATTAATACTGAGTTTAACAGTTAGCAGCAGTAACAACAAAGAGAAGTTTTAAGAGCATCCTCGTCCTAACAGAGTCCTAATCATTATCATTGTCCATAAAGTAACATTTACTGAAGGTCTACAATGAGCCAGATGCTGAATACATTATTTGTTGTATTTGTGCAGACTTTCAAGGGGGAAAAAATTGAAGCTTAGAGTGGTCAAATACATTGTTTAAAGTTTTACTTCTAGCACGCAATAGACATGGGATTTGAACACAGATTTCTTGGACTGTAAAGGCTGGAATTTCCCATTTCCATCCTGTTTACCTTCCCATCTATCTTGCTCATATGTTGTGCTCTAGTAGAAATATTTTGAACAATGATAATACTGTTACAGGAAACTGAGGATTTATTCTGCATACCTACATATTTAGTTTTTATATAAGACATGTTATATTGACATTTTGCTGTTGGTCAAGTATTTGTTCATTCCACTTGAATTTGCAAAACCTTGTCAGCCTCCCCACCCTACACACATGCACACACACACACACACACACACACACACACACACACACACACACTTAGACACATTCCTGTCACACTTTCCTTACTTTATTCACCATTGTTTCTCTGGCAACTAGAAGACTGAAGATAGATTATGGCCTCAAATTTCTGGATGGAAAGGAGGAAAAGTAGAGAAGGGAGGGTTGGGTCTATAGAGGGGAACTGAACTCCAGTTAAAACACAATTCTCTTTAATTCCTCTGTGAGCACAGAGGATAAGAAAAATAAACTGATCATCATGGTTTACTGCTGGTTGTGAATTTGTTTCTTATTGCTTCAAAACTGGATTTTTGTGACAGTCTTGGTCATTCATCTTTCTGAATCAGGATTAGATATACTCTAATTCCTCTGTCCATACTGTGTTCAGAGTGGTCTTCTGCCATACCTGTATGCCCAAGTCACTATCAGCTTAAATTTCTTATTATTTATATTTACCATGTTATCTACATTGATTATTGATATTGGTTATATATTGATCTGCTCTAGTACAATTTAGGTCTTTCAAGACTTAATTCCTGTCATTTTTATAAAATCAAACTTTTTTTGTTAATGCTATTTTATCTCTTTTTTTCTACATTTGTTATTCTTTTTGTCTGAAATAGTCTACCTTACCTTCCAGACACTGCCAGACCCTTCCAGACACAAGTCAAACTTTATCTCCCTTAAATGACTTCTTCAAGTCTCCTAATCAGAATGAGTGACAATTCTTTCTACGCATACCTCTAGCATATTTGTAAAACAGTGTTTTGATTATTTTAACATGTCTATCTACTACCAGACTTTGAATTCTTATAAAATTATCTTAAAGTGCCAGATGTTGAAGATTCTCAATAAAAGACATATGGTAAAAACAGTGGTATGAACCAAATCTAAGGAAAGTATCAAAATTAATGATGTTGCTATTATAAATCTTTGATTTCAAGGGGTTGAAATATACCTTTCACTATGTGTCACAACTATTTTATTATCAGACCTAGCCAAGTAAAATAAATTATATTCATCTCTTTAGTGATGATTCATATGGAAATTTCCATATTCATATGGAAACATAAAGATTTTGTTTGTTCATTTTTATCTCCAATGTTGGCCCACCCTTTTTGATTGTAGTTGTGATGAATAAAAGTGAAATAATTTTAGCATATCTGGCCATATCCATGTCCCCAGAATATATCTAACAAGGCTATATTGTTTGGAAGAGCGTTAAGTATCTGGTAATTCCTTATAAAATCACATAGTCCTAGAAAAAAGATGGGTGTGGCAAATTAAAAACCCCACAAACAGTACAAAGATGAGTTAAATAAAACAAGTTTTTAATCAAATATTTTATCTATATTAACACTTCTAAAGATATTATTTCTTATTTTCTTCATATAAAATTCTTCAGTGAGGCCAAGTGAAAAGTATGTATGAAAGCCAATATAATTTCTAAGGATGGTTATGAATCAAATTCATAAAACTTCAAGTTGAAGTGGGATTCAACTTGAAAGTCGTTAAAATTAAATAAATATGTTCAAATATATTGGCCAATATATTTTTTCTACTCCTTTGTCTAGTTACAATCTACTTTAAGAATGTACTTTATGAAGTCAAAAATGTTTTTCACAATAATATCTGTAAACCTTGATCTAGAGTGGTTGAAGGGATGATGATAACAGACTTAATAAATATAGAGATTTATGGTGCCATTTTCTATGGATGATTGTAGGAAGGAGGTACTTTCCAATTTCTAAATTTAGAAGTCTAAAAACTTGAGTTCTGGAGCGCCTGGGTAGCTTGGTCGGTTAAGAGACCTACTTCAGCTCAGGTCATGATCTCACGATTTGTGAGTTCAAGCCCCTCATCAGGCTCTGCGCTGAAAGCTCAGAGCCTGGACCCTGGTTCAGATTCTGTGTGTCCCTCTCTCTGTTCCTCCCCCGCTCACGCTCTGTCTCTCTTTCCTTCAAAAATACACAAACATTAAAAAAATGTTTTTTAACTTGAGTTCTAACATCTACCATATTTATGTGTATATAGATACATTTTAAGGTTACCATTAAAAATAGATAATTATATAAAGCATTTCCTTTTTTCTATTTATTCTGAAAAAAAGAAACATCACCTTGATAAGAAAAAAAGTCAACTTAATCTATATCTGAACAGGATTCTCTTTTTGTAAACAACATTCATGAGTCACTCTACTTATTTTATGTTATTATGGCCTGCTATGAAATGTCACCATAATACCCATAAGATTTTTTTTAAAGTAGGAGGAATGCCATTTTCATATTTGAAATATGCATAAGCTATTTTCTCTCATTACTTCATTCTACATTTTAACTATAGAGTCTTAAGCATTTAAAATGGAAGGAATAGTGAATGCCAAACAGTCCAATTTACCTTTTAACATGAGAGATGCATTTCCAAAGAAAGGAAGCTCATTACAAGCTGTTCTGTTGTAGGACATTTTTCCTTGCTATAATTTTCCTTCTAATGTGGTAGGCTTTTTTCCTAATCTCCAGGCACTGGTCCATGAATGCCATAGATTTGGTTCATTTTATTTTCCCAGGATAATCTTTTTTAATATTTGGAGATATATAGAACATACACAGTTCCTTCTCCCACCCTCTCTCCCCCAGATTCCCAAGTCTTCTGGATGATATATCATCCCTGGTTGAAACAGGAAATGGAGTCCAGACCACAACTGTCCAAGTTTACCTCCTTTGCATATACTTTCTGCTCTAGCAATGCATCTTTGAAAGTTTGGTGCCCAGAGTTGAAGGTAAAACTCTAAACAGGATTTGACTACCCCAATATAAAGTCAAATCATTACATTCATTGCACAGGCCCAGAATATTTCTTAATCTGGTCCAAGAAAATATCACCATCTTTCAGAAACAATGTAAACCTACTAGATTACAATGAATTATGATATGATGAATTTAACATTCCGAATCTTATCACTTGACCCATTGCAAAGCTAGATCAAATGCATTTTCTAATTATATTCCTCTTCAGCTCTAATGCATATGTAGAATATCACACATAAAACAGTTAATTTTTTCTTCGTTATTCCAGTCACTTTGAAATTTTCTTCATCCTGATTCTGTCATCTACCTTTTATAGTTTACTTCATACAACATGCAGATATGATAAACATATTTTCTGGATCTTAGTCAAAGTCAGTAATAATGTAAGGCTAGACTAAACTAGGATCAGAAGCAGTACCGTGTTGCATAACAATATGTGGAACTCTTTCAGCTTTACACAGCCATCACATGGAAATAATTATAATATAATGGAGCTGTCACAACTAAGAAAGATAAATGAGAATTCCTAGGGAAATATTTGGCTTAGGATAGGTGTTTGGTAAAATATACTTGGTATGATTCTTTTGAGGCCAAAACACTAAACAAGATTCATTTCACTGAATAACACTCATTTAACTGGGCATCTGGAGGTTTGAAGACTTCCCTAAGTATCCAATCCTCTATAAATTGTTGAAATTTTTCAAACTTTTAAAAGTTCATTAAATTATCTTTTAAACAGTATTTTATAGATGAGGAAATTAAGAGATTCCACATGCAAAAGTGTGCACACATGTTTGTGTGTGTGTGAGAGTCAGAGAGGAAAGGAAGAGTCTATCAGAATTCTGGTATCTTTTGGAAAAACAATGTTTCATAAGTACATGAAATAGAAAAATTAGCTTCAAGCCACTAACTAACATCTATTGTACCACCTACAGGGGCAGTATCAACATCTCCCCTAAAGGAGCTAGACTTGATTATAAAATTCTTTCAAATACCATGCCAGCGGCATTCAAACAGCAAGATGACTTTGATAATTCAAGTAGTGTAATTCAAACACATAGTTCATGAATGAGGGATTACAATATCACAACCCACTGTGTAAAAATCTGGTTACAGGGCTCTGTGTGTGTGTGAAAAATTAATTTCATATTAGATATAGATCCACATGCATTTTCTAACAAGTTATTTGGAATATTCAAGCATATGTTCTGCTTTTCTTCGTATGCGCTATGGTAGGAAATTGTGCACCATGCTGTTTAGTAAACATCAACACATTTGGATTCTCACTGAGTGCACATGATGCCAGATACTCAGAGCATACAAAGCAAGGGTGAGAGGCTGCTGGAAACATTTTCCTACTTTTCTACAGGAGGGAGTGTAGGCAGTTTCCATTCCAGTGTCTATTTCAGTGAAAAGAACTGCACTATGTATTTTTAAATGTCAACCAGGGAAAAGTTTCCACATACCATAAAAATCACATTTCACCAGGTCTTTTCTATATAATCCTGTATGTTTGTTATCTACAGTCCAAAAAGTAATCTGCCCCCAATTTATTTATAGTTTACTGCTATAGTTTAGTAGACATTAATCAATTCATTATCATTCATATGATGAGAAGACAGGAAAGCAGAATTTACAATGACAATATTTAATGCCTTGATGAATTGTCTTGGTAGTCAGCAATATCTATATTTATAATCCAAAGTCAACTTTTCTAACAAATTGACATATATTAGAATTGGTTGTCCTTCAAGAGAAAGGTATGACTTCAGGATCTGACATGCTGCCTAATATGTAACATGTGTTTACAGTATTCAGGAAGAATGAAAGTATATATTCCGGGCCTCCTCACATTATATCACTAACTCTAGTAATGCATGAGTTCTAGTATAAACAGATATGAAAGGGCTCATTGGCCCTTTAGAATTTGTAAACATAGCTGTAAATTTAAAGTATGAATTCTCACAGTGTTTAGTAGTTGATAAAGTTATTTACTAAAATATTGCCAGGACTTACTTAAACCAATGACCAGAACTGATTAGACTTTGTACTGTGAATTAAAGTGGATACTATGCATCAAGAATCAGAGACTGGGGAAATAAAAAAATATATTACTCAATTACTGTGCATCTGTCTTTCTCAGTAAAAAAAATGAAAGCATGACAACAGATTAGATATTGAGTTGCTGCTGATTAAGAAAGAAAGCTCAGTGTAACAAATAACATAGCCTTAGCAAGAGTGAAGTATATAAAAAAAGAAAATTACAAAACATCAAGTTTTGTATTGTTAATTCAAATCTGACTCCTTCTCTAAATTCAAGTGCATGTCTCTGCTCTTCAGCATGTCAACAAAGAAACTAATGAACTTAATTTTTAAAGGAGTGAATTAGGAGAAATTCAGTTTTTCTAGTGTTTGACATTACTTGATTTTTGTTTTTGTTTTATAGACAAGGGAATCAACGATGATGATCTCTAGTCATGGTGTGTATAGCCTAATTAGCAGTCAAAATGAGATGAATAATAAAAAGAGGTTATTACAAACTATGTCAAAGAAATTATTTTTGAAATAAGTAGAGAAAAGAGACTTCCAAAGATCAAAATGTTTTAAATGTCACCAGGCAAGAAATGACTTTAAAGAAAAAGAAAAATTTGATAGTTTCACATATTCTACTTTTACCTAATATGATGATATTTTCTGATTTCTTAAAGTTATATTTCTTTGGAATACTGTCCTGAAATTCAGATTGCTTTTACCTCTTGGTATTGGATTCTTCTTTGATACTGGAATAGGTTTATAATCTAAATATTAAAATAAAAGCATCTCCCTCATAGATTTCATTGAGAAGATTAAATATGTATATGAAAGCTCCTAGCAATGTTTGATATTCAATGAATCTTAGCCACATTGAAATCTGAAAATAGGGGTGCCTGAGTGGCTCAGTCATTAAGTGTCCAGCTTCGGCTCAGGTCATGATCTCATGGTTCGTGAGTTCGAGCCCTGCGTCAGGCTCTGTTCTGACAGCTCAGAGCCTGGAGCCTACTTTTCAGATTCTCTGTCTCCCTCTCTCTGCTCTCCCCCACTCATGCTCTGTCTCTCTCTCAAAAATCAGTAACATTAAGAAATTAAAAAAAAAAAGGAAATTGAAAATAATTGCTAAATGGTTGATGGGTATTAAGAAGGGCACTTGTGATGAGAGCTGGGTATTACATGTAAGTGATGAATCACTACATTTTACTCCTGAAACTAATATTACACTATATGTTAACTAACTAGAAATTAACTAAAAACTTGAAACAAAAAAGAAATGTACTAGTTGAAAGGCAAGAAAGTCATATATGTCCTTTTGACAATAAAAAGTAGATTTCTGTTTAAAACAGTACTATATTTTATAAATGCATAATAATATTAGAATTAATAGGAAGCAAGATTCAAAGAAATGTAAATCTGAGTATCACTGGATTACTTTCTCTCCTGGCAGTTTTTGCTTTGCAGGTAAACCTCTGCAATACTCCTAAAGTGGTTTTAAGTTTAAGGAGAATCCCAAATCAGAAGTGGTCAAAGAACTAGAGAATAGGAACTTAGAAGCCATGGAGTCATCAGCTCAGTTAACAGGTTTTTAGGGGTTTTCTCTGGGAAAATGTATCTGCATTCTGCCCATCCTAGGCTTCAGATATTTGTGAAAGCATTTAGATAATTTTTACTCCAGTTTCTCTCTCTAGGCATCATGCAGTTAGTTTTATGTTTAAACCAACACCTTAGGAAATAACACCTTCATTGGAATGCACCTACCAAGTAAACAATGTTTGATGTTCATAGAGGAAAAAAAGATTATTCTTCAACTCCTTAGAACCTACATTTTTCTTTGTTCTAGTGGGTGGCTCTTGTGGATTTAAATATACCTTACCTGGAACTGTATTCTCCTAAGCTCAGTGGAAACAGGGAACACTTCCTTATTTCACTGACTCCCACAAGCCCTTTCACCTAAATGGATAGTTAATGTTTAGCTTGCTGATCACAGACAAACTTTTAATCCAATAATCCTTTTTACTTTGTTAGCATTTGACACAAGTCTTCAATCCAAGGGAGTTTTAAATACCTTCAGAAATAGCCTCACAGATAATGACAGATACAAAAATGAAGACTGTATCATAAAGGAGAACATAGAAGACGCAGAGATGAAAAAAAGGGAGATGAATAAGGGAAATGAAACTCACAAAGGGGCTAAATGTAAGAGCAGGGGTTCTGATTTAAACAGAAAAGAAGCCAAATAAAAAGAGAACCTTTTTCACATATGGACCCTGAAAGCCTATTTTCATCTCTATGGAGTGTGATGTTGGGTATGAGGCTGGAGAGGCAAAATAAACAACTAGGTTTTAGTATCCGTGATCCTGAAAGTGAAGTGAGGAATAGTTGGCATGTTATACATTTTACAACTGAAAACAAAATAAATAATGTATAAAAAAGAAAATCTATTTGTAAACAAAGAAATTTACAGAGAAGGAGAATCATTGGGAATTTGAGATTAAGAAGAAATCTTGGTGGTTTTAAAGTATAATAAACCAGAGAGCAGAAAGTGAAGAACAAAGTAGAGGACAAGTAAGATCACCAGAATAGCTTCAGTGTTTTTCTACTTTCTTTTCTAATGAATGTCCGCTTCCAAATTGGACAGGAGCATCATATATTTAGAAGACAATTAAACCATGGAATACATGTATAAGTGTGAATAACCTAAGACTCTGGTATACTGTCATTCAGTGTAGTAAGGAGGCAGCATCACTATAGAAACAGTAAAGCTGTTGTTTGCGAAAAGCTATGCCTCTCCCATGGAGAAGAGAGTCACTTTAGAAAACAGACACTTAGCAGATTTGCTGTGAGCTAATTTTAAAAGAGTAGAGAACAGTGACTTCTCAAGTCAAATGAAGAAATACCTAATGCACAATTAATAATTATGTTTCTCCTATTTTGAATTTTATCATGTGAATAGTAGGAATTTCCACTATCAAAACCACTAGTGGAGGCATTCTCTAGAGTCGTGGAAAAGCAAACAAGTATAAATCTTAAGCTAATTTTACAGCTGGCTACAAATTGCTTTGGCAACAGTCATAGGCCAGCCTTTACTCTAAAATGCATTCTTATATGGAAAAGAGATGGCTAAAAATGAGGGAGCCC
Source organism: Acinonyx jubatus (assembly GCF_027475565.1). NCBI lineage: Eukaryota > Metazoa > Chordata > Mammalia > Carnivora > Felidae > Acinonyx > Acinonyx jubatus. The sequence continues at coordinate 41,531,900 of NC_069380.1, forward strand.
AACATGGTTAGTCCCAGTGGTTGGCTATCAATTATCATTCTTTTTTTTCCCCCTTGGGAGATATACACAGACACATAACCTTATAGATGGCATGGTAGCTTTGTAAAATAAACTAATGTACTTACCTATATCAAAAGGCAATTTAGGATTAACTGTGTGTAAATAACATGAATTTGTAAGAAGCCCATTTTCCCACCTTGCTCAAATACCCTCAACTAAAATGTATCTTTGACAAAAGACAGCTCCACTCATTTTACCTAAACCTAGAGATAGGAAAAAAACATGAAAGGAAATCTCAAAAATGCATTTGTGAGACAACACATCAAGCATCTAATTGAATAAAAGATTATTCAAGTTAGATTTACAATAGGTTGCACAATTACGAGTACTGTAAAATTAAAAGGCAGAATAGGAAATGAAATAAGACATCCTTTAAAACTTACTAACACATTTAGATAATTTAAGTGGCTTGGCTTGAAGACAATTTTTTTTTTAAATGTAGTTTAGTACAAATGAATGCAAACAAATCCTGAAGCCAAAGGACAAATCCAAAAAATGCTTCAGGATACAGGATGAAAAAGGAGATGTTATTATTTAAGGAAAAAATAGCTACAAAGCACTCAGCTCCATGCATAGTGGCAGTGAATAGAACAAACAAGAGATTGGCTATATTGTGCCGTTGATGTACTAAAGAGTAAATGAAACTAGGTAGAATAATGATAAAACACGGGTTGGATTCATAGTACTAACTATATGACTAGTACTTTGTTAGGAAGCCATGGTGAGAGCATTCCTTTTAATGTCCACGAGACACCAAACACAGCTGCCTAAAAAGCCTCTGGGTACAATCATCCTATGAAGTTCAAACATCAGACATCATCACTTGTGACAGCAACAACTCCAAACTAAAGGAAAATTGATGAGGGATGAGACACGTGCCTTTCAAATGGGATGGTCTACTCTCAGTAATGAAAGCTGGCAATCATGAACAGAAAGACTTTAAAACCTCATCGGTAGCAACAACAACAAAAAAAATAGTAGGAAAGCAAATAATTATATTACTGGGCAGGAAAATAATATAAAATTTAAAGCAAAAATATATGTTTATTAGGATAATCGTTCCCTAATTCTATTGTACTTAATATTTCATAGTCCTGGTATAAATAATCTTAATTGTCTGAAGACTATCTGAATATCTGCCTGTTTTTTTTTTTACATTTATATATTTGGTATTTATTTGACATGACATATATAAAGCAGGTAATAGACAGTGGGGTCATATATTTGGTTGTTTTCCTTAATGTATGGTAATAATTCAATATACTAATACAAAGAATTGTTTACTGCTTATAAACTGATGATACTGAGTTTCATATTGTGGCAGAAACTAGATTCCGGAGCACCAAATCAGATTCCAACACTAACCCTGAATGTATGACCTCGGACCAATTGCTAAACCTTTTCACACCTCAGTAGTCTCCTCTAAAAAATGGAAGACAGTAATATTTTTGAGTTTTGAATAAAATAATTCATGTAATGTACGTCAGACACGTTAAACAAGAATACTTTTCAACTATAGTAGTTAGGTCATCTATGAATATCTATTTGCAACTAACTAAACCATTAGAAGTTAACTATAATTTGCAATTTTGATTTGTGATCAGGAAAGCATTTTACAATGGTAAGAGATATACAGTATGTAACTGCAAAGCACATTATTTTAAAATACTTTAAATATTTTATAAAAGAAACAACGGACATCTAAAAATGGGTTATTGTACAGGCATATAAAAATAATACCAGTTTTTAACCATTCTAGTCCTAAAACTGTAGGGTTATTTCCAATGCCTTCTCTAAATGCTGAAATTCTAAATATTTTTGAATTCATAACCTCAGAAATAAGGCACATGAAGAGAAATCGTTGCATGTGTGAAATATGGGAAAGGAAAGTTCACCAGTGTTAGAACTGGGTAAAGCAGGATAGCTTTGTACATCTATCTAAGGTGACCTTAAGCAATGCTTTAAAAATACTTGGCCTGTTTTTAATTTAGTTGTTGTTATATTTTATGTATAATCTGTTAAATCTATATGCAGTACAATCCACTTTTAAAAAAGCAAATTTACTCTTATCTAAAACATAACTTCCTGCTATATTGCCTATTGGGCCTAGAAAGCAAAGTCACCAAATTCCAAAACAAGTAGTTTTCTGTTTCCAGGGAACACTGGTTTCTAAGAAATTATCTTGGTGGCAATATATTTCTAAAACTAACATTTATCTCATGTGCCACAGAGAAACTCTGGTTAACATTTTTAGAAATCTAAAAGTAATCTACTCTTCTCTAAATTGAAACTCTTGGTTGTCATAATTCGCCTTCTATTTCCTTAGTGTGCTTCCACTCCACAAACAATATTTATTCATCATGTCAGAATCCTGCCTAATCCTCTTGAATCCCAGGCAAATGAGGCAATGAGACTTGATGGTGCAATTTTGCTCATGTTTTCTGCTACCACGTGAACTTAGTGCTTCCTCTCTACCTTTCCAAATCTTCCTCATTCATCATCGATGGGCCCTGTTTTCATTTTCTTTACTAAGGACAAGCATCCTACGTTCCTCTTTCTGTGTTCTCAATTATTGTATTTACATTTTTATTACTTTTTTAAAAGTTTTTATTTTTTTAAGTTCTTTACTTATGTATTTTGAGAGGGACAGAGATGGTGTAAGGGGGGAGGGGCAGAGAGAGGGAGAGAGAGAGAATCCCAACAAGCTCTGTATTGTCCATGAGGAACATGACATGGGGCTGGAACCCATGAAGCCTTGAGGTCATGACCTGAGCCGAAACCAAGAGTCAGACACCGAACTGACTGAGCCAGGCTCCCTGTATTTACATTTTAATTCCATATTACATAGAATATAATTGCCCTCAAAAAGTGTCATATATGCAGATATGGCTCCCCTCAATCAGAAAAGCACTTGATAAATATTTTTTCAATTTTGTATGCCCTCAAAACATATCCAAAAATCAGTTACTCGATGGCAATTTGTTCACTGGTTTAAATACAAGGTAATGGCAACTAAACTTTGACCATGACAATAATTAATGGGAAAGCTGTCCAGTTTGGGGACATCATTTAAAAATGTATAAATCCCATAAAACAAAACTGTCTTCAAAAAGATATCAGAGTGCCTAAGTTCTATCTGCCCACACTATCTTAATTAAAGATAAATAATGCTGATCTCATGAAGTTCTCAGTTTCTTCTTTCTTATGATGATGTCACAGTTCACAAATGTACAACTTCACACTATCTAGAGATTGACTTTCAAACTCTTTCTCATGACATTCAGTGTCCTTTAGTATCTAGATAACATTAAACTCTTTTTCCTCATTTTTCTCATCTCCCTTTTCAAAACATGCTGCACACATTTAGTTGAGCCAGGGCACCTCACTATTCCCTGAGCTCAAAACAGAACTTTGGTTCCTGCTGCTCCCTCTGCCCAGAAAGCCCTTCATGTACATCTCTATTTGCTGTGAGACACTGATCAATGTCACCTTCTTCAAAAGTGTTCACTATCCCAACAGTTGGAAATAATGTTCACTCCTTTGTAAAACTTGAACACACTCTCAGCTACTTAGAGACTTACACTGTGTTTTACTCATGTTTTTCTTATGCTTACGAAGCCATAGACATACTGCCAGATGTATAATCAGTACTAATGTGTGTGTGTGTGTATTTGTTTGTTTGAAAGAATTTGTCCCAGTTTCAAGCATCCAATGAATCTTAAATACTTTCGTTTTCCTTCTTCTAACAAAATAGGCACATTTTACTTACTGAGTCAGCCTTTCCCAAGTTATGTTCCATAAAACATTAGTTACATTAGATGCCTCCTGAAATAATAAAAGTGTCTTAAGGGAGTAATGAAACATATAGGCTTATTAAAGAGGTTTAAATATTTGCCGTTTTTATGCCATGTTGTTTTGTTTGCTTGCTTTGCCCTATCTCATGGGACACCGTTTGGGAAGTACTGGTCCAGCCTCTGCAGATGAGCAGCTCTTCCAGTAACATCACTACGTGCCTACGTCTTCATCCTCTCCCCTCTTCCATCTGATGCCTCCACCGGAAGGGCTTTTGCTCCTGATGGCTCACCCACCGAACTCCTAACCACCACTCAGGATAGATCTTAAATATCATACTCTACTGGATCTTTCACTCGGCCTCTATCAGAATCAAACTGCTTCTTTCTTTGTGTTCTCACAGCACCTACAATGTAGTAGAAATCACATTTATTTTATGCTTGCCTCTCACTCTTAATTTATATGAGTGTAATGTCCTGCACTCACCAATCTAAAATGTTGCAATACTGAAAAGATCTTGGGAATTAGGCTGATTTTCTGTGGATGTGTATTGGGAGAGTGGATTGTGGTGATTATGCTCAAAGGAGGGGGTGGGAGGAGGGAGGTAAAAGGAAGGACAGCATAAGTAAAGAATCCCAAAGCTAAACTGGTTTTTGCCTCATTATAATATTTTTATTAGGTACCATCATAATGACAGCTGACCAGACCACCTATAAAATAAATGCTTTTGTAAACTGATGAGGTTCACAAGGTCAAATAGAACATATGCCTTTGAAGAGGAGAAGAAAATAAAGGGTATATGCCACATCAATGTTATTAATAAAAATGGGTTTCTTTTTCCTTCTCTGTTTTCCCATCTCTCCCACCTCCCGAACATTACTGCCTGAAGGGAAAAAATTCCTTTAGTAGAAGCTTCGAGAATTAAAAAAAAAAAAAATGGCACGTTACGTGCTGTTTTTCTCAAAAATGTTTTTTATTTTTTATTTTATATTTGAGAGAGAGAGGGAGAGAGAGAGAGAGAGAAGGGGATGGACAGAGAGAGAGGGAGACACAGAATCCGAAGTAGGCTCCAGGCACTGAGCTGTGAGCACAGAGCCCAACAACATGGGGCTCAAATTCACAAGCTGTGAGATCATGACCTGAGCTGAAGTCGGACACTTAGCTGACTCAGCCACCCAGGCGCCCCTCTCAAAAACATTTTTAAAAACATTTGTAAACTTGAGCTCTATTCCTGCCTGTCTCACTAAGTCTTTAGTGCCATAATATTATTTCTGGTTTACAAATTCATATCAGCAATAAATTTGACTAAAGTGTATCTCTTCTACCACTTCTTGACCTCTCAGCTAGGATCAAGGGTCAAAATGAACCCCTCCTGATAGTGCACACCCTATACCAAGATGTACCCTAAAACTTCCTATCCTCTGCCCCTCACTTTGCTACCTTGTCTAAAGTGCACTACTCTGTCACAATTTTCTTTCCCAATTACCTCTCTAACCTTCTGATGACTCTCCAACTATTCTCTGATGCTCGACTCAAATCCCACTTCTTCCATGAGGCATTCTTTGATATGTCAGCCTGAATCTATGTCACTGTCCAACTTTCTTCCACCTGATGTGCCCCATCAGAGCATACAGTAACAAGGGTTGCACTATTAACATGTACGTAGAATCTGTCCCAAGCTCTAGAAGATTTGGACATAGAAGTTAAGAACTGGCTAAAATATTTATCCCTGAAGTGCCTAGGAAAGTATCTAAGTATTGTGGATAAGCAAGATACTAACATATGCATGGTAAACTAAGTATTAAAAGAATGTACTTAATTAACTAGGCTGTGTTGAATTGAACGCATTCACTCACTTTTGAGCCATGATGTTATAGAACAATAATCTATGATATCTCAAAGAATTTGCTTTCATTAAGTTCCAAGATGTTTATTTTAGTGGATATCTTTTAAAAAATATGAAGTTCCTGGGCTCAACATTTAATGGAAGATAAACTGGGAGAAGGGGGGTGGGGGTTGGAGTAAAATTCACGATTGTGCTTCTATAGTGCCAAACCAGCCAATATTCTAATTCACCAGTTGATGTTTCTGAACTCTAAGATGTTTTAATTTTATCAAGGCCTTTTATTCCCCTAGTCAGTTAGAATACTTAATTATTTTGTTACCTTGAAGGATATAGGAATAAAATTGAAACAAATTGTAGGAATTGTAATAAGGTAATTTGCTAGGGTCTGCAATAGTAAATGGAGATTTATGCTGGGTTATGAACACCTGGGTCGCAGAAATAGCTTATATTTCTTTCTCATGGAAGTCTTTTCTTTATCTAAAAACTCATTTCTATTTAAGGATCTCCTGCTGGACTTTTTCCATTTCTTCCATATGTTCCATGTCTTATCCCTCTTGGTATGGTAAAACATACCATTTTCTTCTCAGTGAAGTCCTCCAGCAGGAAAAGCTTTAACCACAGACAGATTCCCCTACCACGTTTAAATGTTCAGCATGAACTCAGGTACGATTATCAAACCTGGTCTTCTTAGTGAATTTATTTGCCTTTGTTGGAACATTAAAAGGGGGACTTCTGTGTTTCGTTCTGTAGTTTTTTGAAGGGCAAAGGTGTCACTGAACCCAAACTCTGACTTGTGTTTTTCAGAGCACACCTGGGCAATTTCCAAAAGTTTTCCCTCTCTCTGAGTGCGTATCAAAGAGGAGGGGGTAATCGGGTGAGACGAATGTCCCTTCTCTACCTGCCCTCCAACCTTCCACACAAAACATGAGCAGAACTGATATCAGAAAGGGACCTGTGACATGTGCCGAGGGCCACATAGGTGTTCCCCAGTGTCCGCAGCTGCGGCTTCCGCTTGGAGCCTGCTGGGACTTGATTCTAAGTGGCTGTGAAAAGCCACTGAGGGGGTTGTGTCAGCCAGAGGCCACGAAAGCTGCCATCCCCAGCTGAGTGATTCTCTGTTCAAACTGGGCACAGGCCCAATTTGAACAGAGAATCTGTTTTCTTCCCTCATTTCAAAGGGCACATTTCTGAATACTTCCTCATGTGCAGGGGTGAACTAGGAACAATAATATTCATTTATAAGAGAAATAATAGTGTTAATTATTATAACTGAGTGTTAGTAAATACCTAAATAGCATTGTGATGTGGAAGTGTATGGGGATATGAAGAGCCATGTATTCTAGTCCCTTCTTAGGAAAGTGGACATTTCTCAGAAATTATTTAACATTCTGATGCCACATTCTTTAAGTCAGAAAGTGACACTGAGCTCTCTGGATATTCTCCAATTCATGCATCCTGAGATACATATATGTGATACAACTGCTTTCCTTGTTCAATACAGTCTTAAGGTAATTGAATATTCCCCACTTTCATTTTTTCTTCCATCCTGTTGTGTATGCATGCTCTCTATCTCTCTAACCCACCCACCAACAAATATAGTAACACACACACACACACACACACACACACACACACACACACCATAATTCTGGACAATTGCTTAAATTATTCCAGGCATTCTTCTAGGCAATGCTTTTTTTTTTTCTAGATCTGTAGTTTTGGCACTCCAACACCAAGTTCACATCCTGGACCATGCCTTCCATTAGTGGCTGTCTGGGCAGTCTCCCAATAAAGCTGCGCAGTTTCAGTATCATTAGTGGGATGATGGTATTTCAGTTCCTCTTCCTTTCATTCCTCTTTAGTTTACTATCGGTGCCACTGAGCTTAATGAACCAAACCTCCTGCTCATGCATTAAAAACGGAGATGTGCATTCTGCCATGGGGAAAAAATGCCCCATTCTATTCTCTACAACAGACACTTTTTAGCAAACATAATGTAGAAAAGGAAGCATGAGAATATTTGTATAAAAGGGAGATGTTAATAAAAACATTTGAAACTTTCAAATAAGGAATGTACTGATTTGTAACTGTAAGGTGCCCTCATAAATGGCATGCCTTCATAACAATATAAAATCATTAAGAGTACTCTTGGGGGGTGCCTCGGTGACTCAGTCAGTTAAGTGTCCAACTCTTGATTTCAGCTCAGGTCATGGTCTCATGGTTCATGAGTTCAACCCCTGCATCTGCCTGTGTGCTGACAGCATGGAGCCTGCTTAGGATTCTCTCCCCATCTCTCTCTCTCTCTCTCTCTCTCTCTCTCTCTCTCTACCCTGTTTGCACTCTCTCTCAAAATAAATCAACTTAAAAAAAAAAAAAAAAGAGTACTCGGTACCAGCTACTGCTATACTTTAGAACTGGTAACAGTAATACTAATATGCTAATTACTAACAAGATATCAGAAAAGACCATTAAGTAACAGCTTTGCTGTAAAATATTACCTAGATCTTGCATTCATATCATTATTTCGCATCATCTCTGGTATTTGAAGCATACTAGACACTGACTTAGAAGTAAAAGCACACCTATATTGCTAAAATTACTAAAAACCCAAATTGTAAAATCTAAATGTCATTTTCCTACATAATAAGAATATCTAAAATTATATTTTTCCAGAACTAAAAGTCATAACACCACTTTTAATAAAGGAGTGATTACATACATAATGTGGGTAATAACCATACATAAGGTTATATAGGTGGTGATGCAAAATTTTGGCCCCATATATTGTGCGATTGAAGTCACTCTGATGTTATCAAACCACTATGACATGGTCTTACTGAATTCAGCTTGCAAATACCTCTGGCTTTATGTGAAACTAACTCATTTTACTCACTCACATCTCAATGAGGGGAAGGTGGAAGAGTAGTTACTCAAAATTGTCATTCTCATCAACTACATGTTCACACAACTTAGTTATGCTGCACACGCAGGAAATGGACCCTTGAATCTCAGAGATGTGATTTTTGAAGAAAGGTAGGCCTTAGAAGAGTGTGGATTTTTGATAGTAGCTCCGGCAAAGGAAATACAAGGCAGAGTTCAGAAAGAGAGGGTAGAGAACGGAAAAGATAAACTGAAACTGTCTTGCAATCTTGCTTCATTCTTTCAGTAAACAAAAATTTATCTGCATTTCCCCACCAAGGAATGCATTGCACAGGGTTTATGAATTTTCCCAACATTTTGAACCTCTGAAAAGCAGTCAGGGCTCCTCCTTATGGAAGCTGTGATTTTCCTACAAGAATTTTCTATAATTGTGCCAAAGAGCTAAAAATAAAAATGACATAAGAAGTTTCGCCACACTGAGAATCACAAGCTCAATTGTAGAACTGAGTCATCATCTTCGCGTTTCAGGAAGATATATCCAGGTTAGGAAATTCACTGTGCTGATTGCCTTCCCCCTGCCTGTGCTGGCTGAGATATAAAGTCGATGGTACGGTTATCAATAACTGCTAGGAACTCTGGCCATAATCGAGTAGATAGCTGTAAAGTACTATCATATTGAGAAAGTAAATGTGGTAAGAACCGTAACAGGCTGAGGTTTATTGAGAAAGTCCTGATTACCGTGCAGGCTGAGTACCTCTGATCTGGGGCCAAGTTTGCACAAAGCGTTACAGAATTTGTGGAGCCTTATTTAAACCAAACATACATCTAGCTTTCTCCCTTTTATTTCTCTTCATCATGCAGCAGAACATAATTTTTTAGTTCATCGTGAAACTTCTGTCTGTTCCATCTTTTATGTCCTTTGTCAACACTTCTCAAGGTCAGGAGGGGGGAGTGGGGGAAGCCTCAGAGAGGAAATACTTGTGTTGAGTGGTTCTGTGATGCATATGCCTAAGGGTGCTGCTAAATAAGCCTTCTGTATTTTCAGCGAAGTGACTAAAGGGTGGGGACAGAGGCGCTCGCTGGTGGATCCCCTTAACCAGCTGTTCCCTGGAGATCCTGGCTCCCCATGCCCCTGGTTCTTTGTCACCTATTCCCTGGTGAAAACAAGAACTTTGCTCTCCCATTGCCGCCGCTACAGGGAGACTAGACGCTGTGGTTCTGGAATTAAAATAAAGCATTCAGCATTTTAGGAGTCAACCTATAGAGACTCTCTTTTCTTTTTTGGCCACTAGACTGTTGCATTCTGAGAAAGAGGCACATGACAAAAAGCAAAGTTCACTCCTGCTGAGGTGCTTTTCACTATAACTATGTACCACAGTGGTGGTGGTAAGAATAGTACAGATGCTTCAATTCCATGAAGGTGGAATAGTGACTGTGGTGGAGCATGTGGATATATGTGTATTGATTTTAATCAAATATGCTCCTCTGGGTAACAAAGACTTCTTGCTTAACAATCCAGTAAACAGAAAGATGAGCCAGCAAACAATTTATCTATAGCATCTAGGGTCTCTGTTTTATATTTCTCGGCAGAGACCTGGTGCATATATCGGGTTTTATGAATTATCATGTCACTAATGAAAGATGTTAGATGGTCCATATATGGAAGAGTAAAAGACTCATTTCCTGTGGAGTTATAATCTCACTTTTTTCCTTTCTCTGGGGCATCATGATTCTACTGCTTTCAGTCTACACCCATGATGATATTTTCCCTAGCTGCATTTTTTTTTTTTTTTGCATACTGTGAAATCATTTGCATACAGTGAGAGTCACCCATTCAGGAATAAAGTTCTATGAGTTCTGATACACACACAATCATGGAACCTAAGACGCTCTTAATGCTCCCCTTAGCTTGCTTCAACTTGAGACAGGCTCCTTCCTTACGCTAAGCCCTTGACCTCCCTTGTCTTAGAACATTTCCTTTAAAACAAAAACAAAAACAAAACTTGTAAATTCTGTCTCTGTCCTCTCAAGACATAACTTGGTTTCTCAGCTCTTGCCAGTTTCATGACTCAGGAATGTCTTTCTCAAAGACCTAGTGGTTATCCCTTTGAAATGTAATGTAATTTTTCATCAAGAAAAATGGCCTCCACATCTCCTGGTCTCTGTGGGAAGGGAGGAGCCTAACTTTGCTAAGTGCTAGTCAGTAAGCACAGCCAGTCTAATCACATTGACCAGCTTCCTTCCTAACATGCGCCAATCTTTTCCCACGAGCTCACCCCAATGCTTAAAAGGTTTCCTGCATTTGTTTCAAAGAGGATGAATTCATCTCTCTCCAAACTGTAGTCTTGAATAAGGTCTCCTTTGCCTATTTAACTCCATCAAATGCAATTTTTTTGATATACATACAACTACAATCAAATTATAGAACATCTTCATCACTCCAAGAACTTCCTCTGAGCCCCTCAAGCCCCAGCTCTTGGCAACCACTGATCTAAGTTCTGTCTCTATAGTTTTACCTTTTCCAACATGTCATATAAATTAAATTATACAATATGTAACCTTTTCTGTTTTTTCTTTCACTTAGCATAATATTCATCCATGTTGTAGCATGTATCAGTGGTTTCTTCGCTTCACTGTTGCATAGTATTACATTGTATACTACCACAATTTGTCTATGTTTTCAATCCATAATTTGAATTTAAATTTGGTTTTATTTATCAATATTTGCCTTACTTAAGATACTAAGTATTGTGTTTTCTAGATACATTCTGAATTAAGATTAGATTCACCCAAAAGGTTCTTGCTTTCCCTTTTTGTGTTGAGTGGAAGTTTTCCATGGTTTCAAATGGAAAATATCTCATGTAATAACTATGCCAATAAGTGAATAAACAATCCAGCCGCCTCTTTAAAAAACAATATCAAATCTATAAAATTTCAGTAAAATGCATATCTACAAAATGCTTAAAATTAAATATCAATATAAAATTTGCTGACATTTTATACTATTCATTTGTTCTAAATAGGTACCATGTCCTAAATATCCATTCCAGTCAAAATTGAGATAATTCAGACAGAAAGTACACTTAAAAAAAAGTTTATTTATTTATTTTGAGAGAAGCGGGGAGGAGCAGAGAGGGGGAGACAGAGAATCCCAAGCAGGCTCCACACTTTCAATGCAAAGCCCAAAGATACGGGGCTCAAACTCATGAACCATGAGATCATGACCTGAGCCAAAATCAAGAGTCAGATGTTTAACCAAATGATTCACCCAGGCACCCCCAGAAAGTACATTTTAAAGCTGCTTGGCTTCCTGGCCAAAAACATGGGAATAACTATCTACCGATAGACCAGGAGTGTTGGAAAGTACAAGGCTACAAGAACCAATTTGAAAAGAAGTATAAACCTCTTCCCTAAAGGTATGTTTTTATTTTTGTAATTTTTTTATTACATTTATTTATTTTTGAGAGACACAGTGAGACAAGGTGAGAGGTGGGGAGGGGCAGAGAGAGAAGGAGACATAGAACCCAAAGCAGGCCCCAGGCTCTGAGCTGTCAGCACAGAGCCGGATGCGGGACTCGAACCCACAAACCATGAGATCATGACCTGAGTGAAGTTGGACGCCTAACCTACTGAACCACCCAGGCGCCCCTAAAAGTATGTTTTTAAAGAAAATTCCTGTTGTTAGATGCAGGCTAAACTCACATAGTTACCTATTTTAAATGTATGGAGTTCATTATTTCAGAATTCGTTATCAAACTTACATGTGTTACGGGATTTTGTTGGCTAGTTCGTTGGTTAGTTTGTTTAGTTACTTTTTCTACTTTAACTGACCCTGAATGGAATTATTTGGGAGATTCTGACTCCTGGGTTTCAAGGAACTTCCATCTTCTGTAGGTAGAGAACAGATTCTTAAAATGTTTGAGTGCAGTGGCAATCTCCTCACATTCATCCCTATTTTAAGATGCAAACATGTGGGTGACATAAAGAAAAATTAAAATATGTTAAGAAAGTATCAAGTAATGAGTGACTTTTCCCTCTATTTTCATAATACCCTATACATCTAACTGCCTAGTTTTCTAATATTAGTGGTCAATCTGAAACTACTTACATTTCATATATGTGAGCAGTACTTGACCAAATTAAATTTTAGCCATTCTTTTAATGTGTCCAAATTCAGAAACTGTCTGAATTGCATGCAAAATTCATAAACTTACATTACCTGACAAAGAAGCTGGAGTTGGCTGCCGCCCAAAATGTAGCTCTATTTTTGTCATTTTTCACCATGTAACAGTGTTTGTGCAATAATTACAACATATCATTGTGTTTGGGATTTATATTTTATAAAGTAGATAAAAACTAGAAAAAATAATTTCATATTGATCTTATTTCTGAAACATTCTTTGCAAAATTGGGAAAAAAAGAAGATACCATATTTGTGATAAGACATAGAAATCTTAAAAACCAAAACAAAACAAAACAAAAAACACACACAGTCGAATGGGTAACAATGTCCAAAACAGCGAGAATTTGGCCTCAATAAAAAAGACTTTGGGCTGCTGCTTTTTTGAATGAATACTTATTTGAAAAATATGTTAGACATATATCATTTAAAATTTTGTCTGAAAAAGCAAGGAAGAATCAGAAACTTAAAAAATACTTTTACTTCTTTGGTAACAAGTGTGTGGATAATACATGCATACATGCATACACCTTTGACACCATTTTTTTTTTGTTTCCTTTTTGTTTTATTTTCTGACCTGCATCTTAATAAATGGAGGTTTTACTTAAATTTCAAGGTTCTTCATTTTAACATCATTAAATAAATTTTAGCATATAGTATCATTCATGGCCTAGGCTATTTGTCAAAGTGAGTTATATGGAAAATAGTATTAATAGGTGTTCTTTCAATTTGAGTCAAATGAGTTTACCACGGAGTAGGTAAAACTAAATGTAAATAGATGCATTTACAATTAAATTACTTAAGTGCATTTGTATGCTAACCCTACTGTAAATCACCAAGAGAAGTCACTGAGGGGAGAACTTCTTAGACTCATTGAGCTTATACACCCTCTTTACAAGGCTGAGAGTTTACATCTGTAAACTCTGCCCTCGGATTGGGATTTAGAGGTCACTGCCGAAGTGAAGGAGAGTTGTATTACACTGTGAGTCAGGAGGCTGGTCTCAAACCCTGGATCTGCTGCCATCTTTGGTGGAAGCATTAGAGCAGTGGCCAAGAGCACAACCCACAGATCTAGATTTTCTGGATTTGAATCCTGCCACAGCCCCTTATCTGCTGTGTGACTATACAAGTCACGTGTCTCCTATACCTTCCTTTATTCAACTATAACCAGAGTCATAGAAGAGTTTACCCCACTGAGAAGTTAATATAATCAAGGTGATTTTGAAGAGTTATGGACCAATGGTAAGTGGTATGTAAGTCTGGGCTATTTTTTATCAGAGACTTTCAAATTTTTTAACTTGTCCCACACTGAGCAACTCATTTTACATAGAAACATGGTATAAGCACTCAAATATAAACAAATGTATACATGTGAAGTAAAGTAAAATAATATTTAACAATTGTATATAACATATACTTCATATGTATCTTCTGTTTATTTCCCTTATCCTCTTCTTTCCTCATTCTATTCTGTTCTAACCTATTTATTAAATCCTGTACAGTTTATTCTACTCTGTTCTTTTCTATTCCATTAAGAAAAAGCTGATGCTAAACCTCGGACTGAAAGACTTACTCATTTATCTACATAACCTATATACTGATCATTAATGAAACTCTGCCTCAGTCCTCCTGTCCACCTTTCACATTAAACCCATTAGATACTTCATAAAATTTGAAAATTTTCAAAAAGATCATATTCGGACCCCATTCCTGACCTGCTTAACATGGATCTCCTGGTGGTCTTGGTGCCAAAATTCTTTCTCATGCATAATATGCTGTAGATACTGAATAATCGAGGTTTCCAGTAATTCCAAAATTGAAGAAATAAATGGCATTTAAAGAGAAAGTATGTACTTAGTCTATTCTTTTTGAAGATTTCATCTGTATTTAACATATGCAACATATACACATAAATTCTAACATACTCCACTGTTTGTTTGAATCATCTAAAGGAGAAAAAGTAAATCTAGGTAACCACTCCTCAATAATTAGAGTGATTCTATGCCACTTCTATTTATAAATAAGCTTTAGCATTTTTAAACTCAAGATTATTTATTATAAAGCTAAAATAAAAGCTAACATCAAGACAAAGCTGGGTTTATGTAGTTTATATGATATGTATCATTGTCTATTTAACTGGCATACATAAGTGTGTCTCAAGCTTTTTAAATAGGTAAGACATTTTTATATCTATATCCAAAATTTTATGGACTATAGAACAGATAAAAAGACTAGCTATAATTCTATGTCCATACTTACCAAGATTTGGTGACACAACAAATGACATCTCATATGCCCTCATATATACACTATATATATTTATAGAGTATAATAATAATATCTATGTTATATAAATATATATAACTAGTGTAAACATCCAAAAACCCATTTCAAGTTTGAAGTATCTTATTATAAGAATTTCTATATCCTATATGCATACATACAATTAAAATTGTTTTATAAAATACTAAGTATCATCTATCATCTATCAAACATTATTCTTGGTAGATATTTGGAAATTAGAATGAGGATTTTATAATATGAAAGCTCTTGTGAAAAATATCTATTTAATTTGTCAATGTGCACTTCTAACAATAGATCTTTTGACTTTCCATTTGATTTCCAAATCCCTTCAATGGTAACTAGAAAGAAATCTCACAGTTCAGAATCATCACAGAGAAGAAAATTTCACTCATTATTATTTCAACATTTTAATTTTCTAAAAAAATGTTAACATTTCCTAGTTTTCTATCTTTTCTATTTCTATCCTCTTCTCACATGTATTTGTATTACCTTCACTCTTCCCAATGGGTCTTCAATGTCCTGAGATATTTAGTGTCCCAATAAATTATTTATGACCATGTACTCTATAGGACTTTAAATACAAAGCTTTCCGTCAGGCTTCTCTATTAGTATCCACAGATATATGCAGAACCTTCTGAAAACTCCACACATCTATGTTAATTCTATATGCAAATGCCCGGCCTGTATTAATCACAACATGCAACCTCAGTTGATTTAAAAAGTACTGTCAGGCAGGGATATTTTTCTCTCATTCTCACAGTTTGATATTATTTATTGTCATTTCATGTGTGGGTTCCATGCCGATGTAACAGATACTGATTTACACCTTTTTGTATTCTCCCTTTTGGTTGTTTTGTTATAATTTCAGGATCCTTCAGTGAAAGGTACTATGGTTGTCACTTGTTTGAAAGGCCCTTCTCTCTCTTTGTACACTCTATTCTCTCCACAAACAGCTGCATCACACTTGTCATTCTGAATGGCAAAGATGTCTTTGGCTGATAAGCCTATGTGCCTGTGGCACACAAAGTGGCTTCAAACGACTAATTAGCAGGAGCTGGGCCACAGCAAGGTTTGGTGCTGTCCATCAAGCATGCAACCATGGCTGACACCATCAGCAAATCTGTCAAATGTGGTTCTTCTTGTGAATAAACCCAAGGCCACTTGCTCTGTGGTGAAGAAGAAATTGGCAGAACATGTATAATAAAAAGTAAAAGAGGGTGATGGACATCCTTTACACAGGGTTAAGTAATGGAAAAAAAAAAAACTTAAGTTAGAGGAAAATTTGATCACTGATTTATAGCTGTTGCTGGAATACAGGGAATCAAACTGAAATCCTCTCCATGAATTTCCAATGGAACAATCCCCAATGGATCAAGTATATTTATTTAGCTTCTGGAAAACATTAATGTGCACTTTCTTAATAGTAGGGAGCTATTGGGGTGCCTGGGTGGCTCAGTGGGTTAAGCATCTTACTGGGTGGCTCAGTGGGTTAAGCATGATCTCGCAGTTCATGGGTTCAAGCCCGCATTAGGCTCTGTACTGACGGCTCAGAGCCTCGAGCCTGCTTTGAATTCTGTGTCTCCCACTCCCTTCCCTCTGCTACTCGCACTCTGTCTCTCTCAAAAATAAATAAACATTCGAAAAAATTTTAATAAAAAATAAATAAAATCAAAATAAATAAATAAATAATAGGGGGTTATCAATTATTACATATAAAATCAGATTTGCACATCCACATACAGATGCAACCTTAAGTAATATCTATTACATATATTCATATACAGTATGTACAATTATTATATATAAAATTCACTTAAAAATCCAAATCTGTAGGAATGCATCTATTAATATTCATATCTGATTTCACAATTGTTCAAAAGTTTTTAAAACAACAATATTGAACACGCATTGAGAAACATTATATAGTCACTGTTCTTAATAATCAAAAGTACATATAGAGGGGCACATGGGTGACTCAGTCGGTTAAGCATCTGACTCTTGATTGTGGCTCAGGTTCTTGATCTCATGGTTCTTGAGTTCAAGCACTACATCAGATTCTCTGCTGTGGACTCTCTCTCTACCTCTCTCTCTGCCCCTACCCAGCTCATGCTCACTTGCTCTCTCTGTCTCCAAATAAACTTAATTTTTTAAAAGTATATGTGGATATTGCACTACGAGTTTGATAGCTGTTGCCATTCTCTATTATGAGCCAGGATGATGTCTTGATAATAGAGCCGAAAGACATCTGAATTGAGAAGAGAAATAACCCAATGGAAATTTCCTCAAACCTGTGATGCCTCTTCCCAACACCTAGGCTTCACACAGGCAATCTTTCTGAGAAACATTCTCATTTGTCCACAACCACAGAAATCACACCACTCTTGATCATTTACCTGGTAGACTCGTTCAAGCCTTACAGTAACATTATTATGTTTTCCTCTCCTAGGTTAAATTTGCTCCTGCCATGTGTTCTTGATTCTTGAACATATCTTACTGTACCACTGCTTGCACTTTATGGCAACTTGCTGAATATAAAAATGTGTCCCCTGTAATACCTGAGACAAAAAGAAGTACGTGTGCCTGCCTGCTCAGCATGATGTACTTAGCATATCATGTAACAGAATCTTTGGTATATTTGTTGGATGAATATTTGTGGCAGGCAGGCAGACAGGGATTATTAATGTAGGATTTACAGACTGGCTTCAGTACAATTATGGAAAAGGTCAACAAGGGGAAGATGGGGAATTTGCTTCCACTCCACAGAACAGTCTCAACATCATGTTTATGGGTGAGAACAAAGGAAAGAATGTCTAGCACCCAATCTCTGTTTAACTGGCTTAGGGGATGTATTTATGGCTCCATTTAAAAAATCAAATCAAACCACATTCAGAAGGCAGAGATAAGTAGGAGAGATTTGGTGAAATATGTATATTTTTATATTACTCCATACTGCTAATACTCCTATGATTTTCAAACATAAGTTTATACTGTGAAATCACAATATTAATGTGTTTGTAGAAAACATCATACATAGGCATTAGACATGAATGTATGTAGTGTCTGTGTACTATTGTACTATAAATTCTTTGACTTCTTAGTAATTTGTTTCAAATTTATCTATACTGACTTGGTAGCAAATAAGTGGTAATTAACAAAAATTCAAAGATGTAGGGAAAATTTATCTCTATATAATATAAATCACACATGACAAATACATAATAAGGAGACTTTTCAATCAGTCATTAAGTATGGTTTAAAATGGTAGTCAGCAACTGTCCCTGGATTTGTTAGAAACTGTCTACAAGGCTAATCTTACATAAAATGGCATGTAAGTAAGATCTTTGACTTTTCCCAGTTGGGCATGTGAGAACTTAACCCTAACAAGCTGCAAACCATGATATGTATTTTTTGTTATTTTGCTAAAGTGCAGATTTGGGTCCTTAATGATAAAAGAATGAAAAGAGGAATAAATCCTTATCTAGTGAGTGAGCTGGTCTGTCGTGTAGCATCCTTTCTCTACTGACTGTAATATATGCAAAGTTTCACCATAAGTGACTGAAGTGTAACACAGCTTTTATCATTTTGGCGGGTAATCTTAGATGTTACTGAGAATTTAAATATTTTGATATACTGAGAATTATTCCCAAAATATATATGTATATCAATGTATATAATAAGAGTGTGTGTGTGTGTATGTGTGTGTGTATATCTTAAATATTTTTACCTTTGGGATTTTAGAAAAGGTAAATGAAAAAAAATGAAAACAAACTGGGTTGTGAATTAATTTGGTATTATTAGATAAAGTTACTCCCAAATATTATAACATGTAATTATTGCTAAATGATTTGACTATTAATTACTTTAACTTAAAAGCTGATATCAACTGTAATCTCTATTCTAAGGACAGAACACATTTATTCTTTGAAAATTAAATGTGCTTGGGTCACACAACTATATAAAACACCAAAAACAGGAAAATGTAAGTATGTAGTATAATATTTCATATACTAGATTCTGTTTATTTAGATCCAGACTGTTAGTTAATTAAGTCAAAGTTACTCTGTAATAAATACAGAAAAGAGGAAAGACAAGAGAAGAGAAAAAAGAAAAGACCAAGATCAAGTGAGACAAAAGTAAAAGCCTTTTGGCTTTATATCTTTCCCTTTTTATTTGAACGTAACAGATAACGTTATCATTTTGCTATTACTCCATTTGGTATTATTAATTTAAATTAGAGTGTTCTATGCTATGGTTACAAACATGGAGAACCACTCTTCTCCTAGCTCTCAGTGTGCCTTTGTTTCGGTGAACCCAAGCTCAAGGTGTACCTGTAACTCCATCTTTAATGGTGGGAAAAGTATACTTACCTGGAAGACTTATTGTCCTAAATGAGGTTATGAATGTGAAATGCAACACACAAAATAATAGTAATAATCTAATACATTTTAATTCTATTCTCTTCCCACATGCTCCTTTCACTCTCCATTTGACATATTTTTATTCTGTTAAATATTTCCATCAAATGACACCATTGGAATGTTTGTGAAGCCAAT
This sequence comes from Acinonyx jubatus, assembly GCF_027475565.1. Lineage (NCBI taxonomy): Eukaryota > Metazoa > Chordata > Mammalia > Carnivora > Felidae > Acinonyx > Acinonyx jubatus. The sequence goes on from NC_069380.1 coordinate 41,551,515, forward strand.
GATAATTTAACTTCTATGTATCTCTGACCAGCAAACCCTGTGTCACAAATTTATGTAAAAGGTTAAAAACATTTTCCTTATCAAAACTGTTTCCCCAGTTTTGGTCTGGAGATTTATAGTAGTGGTCCATCCAGGGATATCTTGATCAACCATCTGTACCCATGAATTTCACACTTGTGATAACTGCCACATTTCCAAAGTCTGGCGGCTAAAATTCATACTTATTTTAAAAGTCTTCCACCAATCTCCCTAACTCTTAGAGCTAAGATTTTCATCTGACATTGATTTTCGGATTTCATTGCTACAAGGGAAAAGTCTTATCTCAAAAATTCATACACTGAACACTAGACCATTTTGTAAAAATACTTTAGCTCAAGCATCAAAAACAGTGACAGGGAACAGCTACTCATACTGAGATGCAGTCTTGTGTGAATTCCAATAACTATGAGGCATTTTCCTACAGATTGCAGAATACAGACACTGAAAGCTCTATCCACTTGCATCCTATGCTATTTCATGGGTAAAGGGAACTGAACATAATAGAAGGGAAATGACAATAAAATTTATGGATCAAAGAGGCTTAGTAAAGGTAATATGCATTTATGGCATGAAAACAATGTGCACTTATTCATTTCTATGCTTGTATTTTAACTATGAAGGCTTTGTGTATCCAGTGACAGAGCTCTGTCAGGAAAACTTAAATATGACAATTTGTTTAAATTCCAGACCTTATTTAAAATCTAGTTTAAGAGAAATTTTCAAATATGAACTATTTTCTCTAACATTTGCATAGAAATTTTTTACGTAGCTTAGAAGTAGTCATTAGATCACTCGAGGATCAGAAACCCTGGATCTAATCCTAGTGCTATCACTAGCTAGCTCTGTGACCTAGGGCAAGCTCCTCCATCTTTCTTGTCTTCAACTTATGCCTCAGTAATATGAATATATAATCTCCATGGTCTCTGATGACTAAATAGCCTGCGAATTTGTTTTGACTTCAATACTATCTTAGGGTAATTAACCTTGTAGTTCCTGTGGTTATATTCCAGCTCCATCAGTTACTACCTGTGTGAATGCAAGCAACTTACCTAACTTCCGTGTGCCTCAGTTTCCCTATCTGTAAAATGGGAATAATGGGGTTGCTGTCAGAATTAAAATGAGCTACATTTTAATGATTCTAATATGTAAGCTTTCTTATACTTTAACATAACTTAAAGTGAGATACATATTAAGGAAATCATATATAAGCACTTACCAGAGTTTAATCAATAGCAATTCTTCTCAATGGTAAATGAAATTATAGCATGGGTTATGCTAAGCTGTTATACATTAACATCTTAACATCATAGATTAGACAAAATTTGGTGATGTATATGAACAGTCTGGAATAATGTCTGCTAAAAGATTACCCATTAGCTGATACTAGCATTCCTCTATGAGTGAGCAGTAATTGTTATATCTAAGTTAAGCATGATGGGCAAAGTCCGATAATTTAAGAATGATTAAAACTTTGCTGGTCATACAGCCTTGGTTTTGTGTTGTATCTAAAGTTGTAATACAAACTTAATAGCTTCATTCAGATTAATCAATATTAGTTGACAAAAATATGACTTTCTACTTGAACAGTATGGCTTTATTCAATTAAATATTTTTATGATAAAAAGACCTAACATGTTTTTTTTTACTTTAGTAAAGTGATTAAAGTGGGAAAGTATAAATTGTGAGAAAATAAAAAATTAGTAATATATTTACCAGGCTTACCACATTATTCGATGTAAAGGAAAAATAATAACAGCATAGCACAGGAACCAACTTTGTAGGTTATGATCACTTTCCATTATTAATTTTCAAAAATGATTAATATTAGATCAAGAACTTTTAAGGAACTGGTTACTGAAACTATCCCCTTTGTTATTGTTCTATAGACATTAAACATTATACAGAAACCCTGTGTTGCAGAATGCTTTTTTTTTAAGTTTACTTATTTTGACAGAGAAAGACAAAAAGAGACAGATAGAGAGAAAACACAAGTGGAGGAGGGGCAGAGAAAGGGAGGGAGAGAATCCCAAGCAGGCTCTGTGCTGTAAGTATGGAGCCTGATGCAGGGCTCAATCTCATGAACATTGAGATCATGACCTGAGTTGAACACTTAACCAACTGAGCCACCCAGGTGTCCCTTACAGAATGCTTTATAACACTGCAAAACAGGCATTACTTCTGTCTCCAAGTTTTATTTTCAAAGAAACCTCAGCAGAGATTTTCTAGATGTGTTAAAAAAAAAAGTATACTCAGTAAATTAGGTATATGATGAAAAGCCATTTAACAAATAAGAAAATGAAAAACCATTTAAAGGACAAAATGTAAATGATGGCCAAATATACTCATAAAGAGCTTGAAACAGACCCCAGCACGGAGTATCAGTGCCACAAAAATATCAGCTGTCAATATCATTATCTTTATTTAGTATCATAGACCACTAGAAAGAGAGAGGACCTTAGAGATGACCTAATCTGAAACCATTCAGACTACAATGGGCCTGGAATATGATGGTTAAATGAGAATTTGGGGATTTTTAAAAAATAATTTGTTTACTTTCTTTTGTTTATAAGTATAACACAGATTTACTTTCACTGTTCTTTGATAATTGGAATCATAATATAAGTCAACATGATAACTTGGAGTATCATTTTTTCTTTCTTACCTATCTTCTCTAGACAAATAAACTCTGTACAAACTGTGCTCTTGTGCATTGGGCCTTATAAAATATCCAGGGAAGAATAAAAATACCATTCACAGAAAACTATTTTAATTTTGGCTTATTTAAATTCTCTACAAAAAATAAGGAAATCTTCAGGATTTCAGTGGCTTTCAGAATGTTGTGCATGGGCTTTGTAAATATTTACATGAGTTTTTATTTATGAATAAAACTTATTTATTTATGCCATAAAATAACTGTTCTTGTGTTATTATTGGATGCAATAAGGGTGATTCATGGGAGAAATTTCCATGTTCTACACACTTGAAATATACACACTAATGATGATAAATCAAGAGGTTAAATTATCATTCTTCTCTCAACTGCCAAGTGATTGAGATTTTGGAGAAAGAGGAAATAAAAGCAAAATAGGAAGAAGAATATATGCTATAGGTAAGAAGGATGCTTCTGAATAATTAGATCCACACAAAGAAAAATAAAATATGTGAAGGAAGTATTAGGAGATAAAACTGTCCAAAATATCACTTTAACATTTTTCCATCTCAATTAATGGTTTGTTAGAAAGAAGTTGCTTACTCAGTAAAATTTCTATTAATCAAAATAATTTCTCTGACCTACATTACTACTGGGAGTTTTGAGAATGACAGATGCCTTTACTTGGCAAAAACTAGTATGAAAAACCTGTACTGGGGCACCTGGGTAGCTTGGTCATTTAAGTGTCTGACTCTTGATTTCAGCCCAGGTCATGATCTCACAGTCATGAGATTGAGCCCTGCATCAGGCTCCACACTAAGCACGGAGCCTGCTTGGGATTCTCTCTCTCCCTCCCTCCCTCTCTCTCTCCTCTTTCTCTCTCTGCCCCTCCCCCACCCTCTCTCTCACTCACAATAAATAAATAAATACCTTTTAAAAAGCAACTCTGTACTACTACTACTAATAAAAATGTTTTCAATAACTTTAAGGAAATTGGGGAAAAAACTAGCTTCAATGAGAAAATAGAATACATGCTATTAACCACATATACATATACATACTATCTATCTATTCATCATCTCTCTGCAATCCATATGTTATGACTGCAGAAATACATGAAACAAATATGTGTGTGTTAATATTAGAGTTAACTATTGAAACACAATTCCTTAAAAACATTGATCTTAAAAAATTGATCTATTATATAATGTGAACATACTCAACACTACTAACTGTAACTCTAAAATGATTAAAATGGTAAATATTATGTGTTTTATACCACAATTTTAATAAATTAAAATAAATATAATAGATTTTTGCAACCAGTCCTGTTAGAATGATTGGTACTAGAATAGCCCTCACGACATAAAAAAAGAAAAGATAAAAGAAAAAACAACAAAATGTGGATCTTCTACATTTTACAGTGGATGGACTCGTTAAGCAAAAAGGAAGGTAATTTTTATTTTCAATTCAAAAAATGAGGAAGTAAAGAATCAAGCTGAGAAAAGGTAGGAGAAAGAGAAAAGATTAATAAAAATTCCAGTTACCCTGTTCATATTAAGCAACATGGTCTTCTCTATCTTCCCTAACTGTAGGATATGAAGCAAATAAATCTTTCAACAAATACATGTTCACATCTTTTAGTTCAACTAATAAAAATGAATCAATTAAGAATCTTTAACTCCAAAAGAAAGTTGCTCATTACTTTCTCCAAAAATAGGTAATAATCAACACTTTGCATTCAATGGCAAGAATATTGAATTTAATAGCTACACTATTACCAAAGAGGAAAGATATTATTGTTTGCTTTTTATTCTAAAATTCTTTATTTAAGTTGTTTAAAAAAGTACTAGCATAAAAATATGAACATAAAAGAGGATGGCAAAGAAAATGTTTATAATAGTTAACTCAGACTATATACAATCACTAGGAAAATGCAAATTGCTCACTACTAACATGGTCTCTATAGAGATATGGCATACCTCGTAATGGCTTTCTTCATTCTCCTGAATGTGGAAACCCGCAGAGCTGGGACATTTCTGAGGAGTGACAGGAATATTGTCACTTTTGCTGTGTGAGTTACACTGAAAGAGATTACCAAATAATTGTGACAAACTACTCCACATTCAGGGTGTCTATTGAGAGACATGGCTGTTTGCTAAGAGTCTAATCAAAGGAGTACCATTTGAACTAGCAAGCATCTATACTCATAGGTACATGCATTAATATGCAGCCTTTACCAAAAAAAGAAAAAAAAATCCCCAGGATAGACAAATCGTCAAAATTTTTAAGCGAAGCTAAAGAAATCTCAAATGTAGTTATTTTATTTTTACCCTTTCTTTTTTTAAGCAATATGTTCTTATGATTTGGGTAACTAAATCTTACATGGTGCTACTCTTTGTGTGACATATTATTCAAGTGCTTGATATATACAATACACATGGTAACAGAGTTATTATTATTTTTCCCACTTACGGATGAGGAAGATTAGGCGTACAAAATGCACTTCTCAAGGTTGGGCTGTTACCCAGCTTTCTAGGACCAAGCCCTGTACCTTCTCTACTACATGCATGGCCTTTATAAATGATACATTTGAAACAGACAAAATTGAAAAACTAAAAGTTTAAAGGTCCTAAAATATTACATCACTTTTCTTCTGTACCAAATATCAAGATTCTTTGAAACAAGTTAACGAAAATAATTCACTTGGAAAAGGATGTGAATTGCGGAAAGTAAAATATTGAATTATGGCTTGGGCTTTCTCCATGAAAATATTAAAATGGTTGTTTTCCACATTCCTTACATAATTTTTATATGAAAATAAGATATTATTCACTTCCTGTTATCCTTGCTTCCTTCTTTCCTAAATCTCTTATTGGATTCAAGGCAAGGAATATTTATAAGTATTGCTGTTTGGCCACTTATTAAACATAACATTGAGATTTCTAAGGTTTCTACATTAATAAAAGATACCGTAATGCCTCCAAAAAAGGTTCACCATTGGTATATAACCTTTCCTCTCCTATATGACTACAACATATGCACAGATTTGTATGACATAAGTAGGGAAGATACTATTTTTTCACACTAGTATGCCACATTTCAATTAACTAATGAAATTTTACTTTTCCCATGCCAAAGAATAATCTATTAGAAAATGACTTTCAAATACATTTTAAAAGCAAGTTAATTTTAGAATTTAGTATAAGTTCAGTATGTTTTTACCTCAAGACCACCATTTTATATATTTAAATATATTTTTAAACACATTACATTCCTTAAGACTTTTTATTTTGAAATAGTTTTAAACACGGAAAAGGTGGGGAATAAACACCAAAAAAGACTTCCAGGATTCCCTTCATTACAATTTCAAATATATCAGTTAATTACCTCATTGTTGGTTGGTTTAAGGGAAATAGCAATATGACAGACTAGGAAGACATGACTCTCAAACCCAAACCCAAACTTTTTCGCATGAAAAACACTATTGTGTTCCTGTCTTCTGTATAAACAGTATCATTTCAACCCTGTTCAAAACTTACCTCCTCTAGGAACTTTTCATGAGTAAGTAAACAGGTAGCAATAGCCATTTTAAACTCTGCTTTTAACCTAAGTAACTTTAAGGTGTAGTCTGTAAAATGCTGCCCTGCCAGTGTTAATTGCTGGCCTGTGCCTAAGTTTGTCTGAACAACTTCCCTATTAATTATGAAGTACTGACTGTCTCTCGTATCTCTCCACAGTGGCTCCCTTAGCTTTCTAAAGAAAAAAGCTTAGACCTTAAAACAGTTATTTTCATTTGTGATGTTCCTAAACATTTTAATCATTCAATTCCTGTCCCTAGTCCTTCTAACTTTTCATGCTGTTTAATCTTTTTTAAAACGTCTCATGTTTGTGCTATGCAGTTTTTCTCCCTAGAATCATTGCAATTCCTGTGGCCTGGCAGTGGCCCTCACCCTTGCTATATATGGGAATGACCTGGGAAGTTTTAAAAAATACCAAAAACTGAGTCCTACCTCACACCAGATAAATTAGAGCTCAGTTAAAAACATTTTTTAAATACTTAGGTAATTCTAATGTGCACCCAGAGTTTAGAATCCCTGGGTTAACATTTCTTTGTCTGGTGCTCATGACAATACAGTAAATTTTGGCCTCGCTCCTCTTTTGATCCAATCTCTTGCTCTTTAGTATTTGTTTTCCCTTTTCCTGATATAATCAGTCATATAATTAGGGTTTTTTTTTTCCCCACAGATTATATCATAATGCCTTGAACCTGAAAAATATCTCATATTTGTATAATACTTTATACCTTTACATATGAGATTTTATGTATTATCTACCAGAAACCTTTGCAGAGAGGTAGAAACATAAACCTTCTTTAACAGATGAGGAAGACGGAGGTTCAGATATAGTCAATGCCCTTCGTGTGAAGATTTGCCAAGTGAGAGAATTCCTAAGTAACAAGAGTTGGGCTATTTCTCCTCTGCCATATCTCCCTTACGTAATTCGTTGATTTGCTCACTGATGCACATATTCTATTTGGCGTGTTTGTTCATTTGCTGAGTGCATACTGTGTCAGGATTTTATTGGTTCATTAAGATGTAGCATTTAATATCTGTAATACTCTCACACTAGCAGTGAAACCACACATAGAAATAACCATAATGATATGTGAAATTGCCACATGAAAATGTATGCACAGGTTGCTAAGGGACAAAACAGATAGAATGACTAGACTCCTGGGTTTGATACATGGGAAGAATCTGGAAAGATGGGCCAATGAAGGAATCATGGTTAACACATAGTCACAAAAGAACAACAGCATATGCAAAGGCTAGAAGACATGAATTCTTGTGACTCTGTAAACTGCAAGGATTTTGACGGTGCATTAACCACGGACCCTGTGAGAACTCATTTGGGGATAGGGACAGAAGTTATTAGAGCATCTTACTTAACAGTGGATCCAGTGATGAGAAGTTACAGAATCAGGCTTAACATTAGGAAAGACTACCAAATAATGGGATAGGTGCCTCAAGGTGGTGGTGTCACGGATGAACTTTAGTCACCATCCTCTCTCTCCCAAATCCAATAAAGAAATATAAACAAACTGAGTGTGTTTGCAATAGGACCGTGATGCCTGAGCAAGTCTCTCCATCCCAACAAGATCTCACTCAACCAACCCTAAGCCTCTGTGTCTAATTCTGGAGCAGCCTGTTTGTAGAGCAGCAAATGGTATCAAAGGAAAAGTTTAACTCACTTTTCCTGCCTCATTTTTTAAGATTTTTGAGTGTTATGATGCAAATAGCCTCTGGGGATTATAAGTCTATGAGCTAGAGAAAAAAAAGAAATTTTAAAATAACACTCTAAACAATATTTTGAGATCAAATACTATAAATAGCCAAAATTTTAAGAAAACAAGTTCTTAAGTGAAGAACAATTTAATCACCAGGAATCCTTTCTAACAAGTTGCTATTTCAGGAAGGGCTGTAGCCTGAAATGGAAAGAAGACTTATTATAAGTGTCTCAAGATTTCACCCACTAAAAACTTTTTGCCAAATTTGATATGAATAACTATATAATGAATTTTGGTTAAGATGAATTTGCTAAATCAGATTTGATACTGCAGACAAATCACTTGAGAGGTCCAGAGCTTGATAACAACAATCATAGTATATGGGGGAAAAAATCACTGTAAATACATTTGTTTTATACTTTAGAATCCATTTGATGTTTACCATTACCTACAGTTAATAGTCTCAATTTAATATGTGCATAAAGTTTGCTTCTCCAAAACACCCATTGTAGTTCTTGGGAAATTTTCATTTACTACCTACAGAAATACCTACTCAAAAAAAAAGTGGGGGGAGGGTCCCCTGGGTCGCTCAGTTGGTTAAGCAACCGACTTCGGTTCAGGTAATGATCTCCCGGTTCGTGGGTTCAAGCCCCGCGTCGGGCTCTGTGCTGACAGCTTGGAGCCTGGAGCCTGCTTCGGATTCTGTGTCTCCCTCTCTCTCTTTGCCTCTCCCCCACTCATGCTCTCTCTCTGTCTCTCAAAAATGAATAAACATTAAAAAAATTTTTTTAAGAAAAAGAAAAGGAGACGAGAAGAGAAAAAAGAAAGGAAATGCCTATTCAAACTTGCCTCATAATCAGAAATATTAGCTTTTTCATTTTTGACCAATTTTTGAAAAGGGACTTCAGAGCCATGATATCAAGAGAAGAATATCAACAGTAGCAAAAGCAACAAAAGTTTAATGAAAAATCACGTAAGGCACAGCTGTTTTCTTTGCAAAAAAGGTTGTTGTGGGGTTTTTTTGTTTTTTGTGTTTTCTTTACATTTTCTACCCAAGTCTATAGTAGCAACAATATGTCCTTTTATTCTACTCCTCCTCCTACCTTCTTATAAAATCAAGGTAGTTTGCTAAAATTCAATGCCACTGTTATAAATTTCATGCAATCATTATAGAGGCAGTAGCTTGTAATTCTGTGCTATAGGTTTCATTAAATAAAAATTCCATTTGTTAAAAACTCCCACTGAAAATCTTATTCCTACCCATTTTAAGAAATTATTTTGGTGAAGAATTATAAAACAGTCTTAAAACTTTTGATTAAAAAGAGCTCTGAGGTTAGTAAGATATTCACATTTACAGAAAAGAATTCAAAGAACTGTCTGTACTTGGGTGTCTTCAGCATCCGTGCATTCCTTTCGAGGACCCATATGTGTCCGGCTTCACTGCACCCATCCCACTGAAACTGCTCTGTCATAACCACCAATCATTTCCACATTAGTAACTCAAAGAGCGATTCTCAGGTCTCATCTCATTGACACAACTGATAACTCCTTTCTTCCGAACATATTTATGTCTCCAGCCTTCCAGGACACCACACACTCATGGTTTTCTTTTTACCTCTTGCGCTCTCTCTCTGCAATCATTTAACTGTTCATGTTGTTATTGTTGATGTAAAAAACAAATTGCAAAGCATAGAGAAAATGAAGTCTGAGTACTTTCTCAGAAAGTGTCCTCTCTGATGGTGTTCTCCATGGGTTCTTAAAATACTTTCTCAGATAGACACATGAACAATTTCTTATTTACAAGCCGACAAGGGAAGGGCTCTTAGAATATTCCTAAACATGCTTACTTGAAAGAAGATATTTTATGAGCATTTCCAGAAGCTGATGAAAATTTATAGTTTAAGAGATCTGTAGGGTAGATTCTTACCATTTCTGAAAATGTGGTCGAATCGCTTACTGTCCTGAAGCCTACCATGTTTCAAATTAGGAAGCCTTGAGCCTGGCTATCGACAGCCTTCTACTATCTTCTATATATCTTTCTCCAATGGTTTATTTTCTTGTCATCATTAAATATAATTAGAAAACAAAACTAAAATGTTCGTCAAACTGTGGTGAACACAAAGGTATTCATCTTGGGTAATAGGTATTTTGATTTAAAATTGGGGCACCTGGATGTCTCATTTGGTTAAGTATCTGACTCTTGATTTTGGCTTAGGTCATGATCTCATGGTTTGTCAGATCATGCCCCATGTGGGGTTCTGTGCTGACAGCACAGAGCCTGCTAGGGATGCTCTCTCTCCCTCTCTGCCCCTCCCCTGCTCCCTCTCTCTCAAAATGAATAAATAAAATTAAAAATAAATAAATAAAACAGAATAAAATAAAAATGCAGTATAATAAAATTTAAAACCAAATGCCATATAAATAGCTATTCAAATCACAGAAATACAGATGGCCAGAATATATATCAATTTCAAGGTAGAGATTACTTAAGTAAGATGAGAAACAAAGATAAACCATCAAAGGATTCAAAAGGAATATCAATTATACCTGTAGTATACAGGAAATCTGTTTATTTTTTTTTAAGTTGTTTGTTTTGGGGCACCTGGTGGCTTAGTTGGTTAAGCGTCCAACTCTTGCTTTCAGCTCAGGTCATAATCTCACAGTTCATGTGTTCAAACCCTGCATCGGGCTCTGTGCTGACAGTGCAGAGCCTGCTTGGTATTCTCATTCTCTCTCTCTCTCTCTCTCTCCCTCCTTCCCTCCCTCTCTCCCTGTCTCTCTCTGCCCTTCCTACATTGGCTTGTGCATGCTCGCTCTCGCTCTCTCTCTCTCTCTCCAAATAAATAAATAAACTTAAAAAATTGTTTGTTTTACCAATCTCTTTTTGAAAAGAGTATTTTTTCTTTAAAAATTGGAGACAGAAATATTACAAAATGTTAATATTGTTACATGTTAATTGTCATATGTTAATTCGGAGTACCAGGGACCTACGTATTTTCCTTATTTCTCTTTAATTTCTCTAAATTTTTCAAATACCTGAATGTGAATAAGCACATAGAAAGCATGGCTTTGTTAAAAATTTCAACAAGATTTTTTACAATGGTTGTAAAACAGTTTTAAAAACCATAAAATCTTGAAATTGTGCATCTTCAGAAGTAAAGACCATGTAGGTGTTAGGTGTCTTCTGATTTGGCTCAGGGTCAGTTCTCCTCTTGTCAGTAGAGAATGTTTCTCTAAAGCCAGGTGAGAAACATGCCAATTTTTCCTTCTCTAGTTCTGCAGCA